>NC_141877.1:541601405-541904436 GCF_056163025.1 Triticum urartu
ATGTATTCTTGGCTAGATTTACCCGCTCCGATTTGGATCACACCAAGGTTTTAGCAAGCATTTCATTGAACATAATAGCAGAGGGGCAATGAAATCCGGTTACCTTGGTGACATGCATGTCTCTCTGATAAGGTGCTCAGTTTACTTGATGTATGTAAAAGGTGACAAGTCCATTTCAAATTGTTAAAAGATCATCATACAATTCTCGGTAACCCGTCCCAATATTCCAAATGTCAATCTTTTTTTTCCTTTGAGGAAAGTCTATTTTTCTTCTCTCAACTAAGATTTTGTACTTTATTTCAACCATTTGGATCTTAAACTTACAAAACCGGATACATCTCCTATATCACTAAGCTCCCTGGGGCAAAATCGCCCAGAAGCGATCAATTTCGCTCTGGCCTCGATTTTGATCGGGTCAGGACTCAGGAATGGTGTGTGGATTCGGCTACAGGTGGGCCTTTATGTTCAAGGGCTTTGGGGTGGGCCGGGGCTGTCATCATCGAAGGGCGTGGTGGAGGGGCTCGCAGAATATGCGTCCGCCAGCCGCATTTGCCTTGGTGATATCCATGTCCTTTTCAACCCCATGCTTCTCGCCCCCTACTTGCTTAGGCATATCAAGTATGTTGTCAATTGGCATGCTTCTTCTATACCCTAAAACTTTCCAATTTGATTCATATAATAGCAAAACTCTCCACTTTTAATCAGTTTGGACAGTTTCATACACATGGTGATTTTAGTTCTCTATGTAAGTTAGGTCTATATTATCTCTATCCATTGAGTAATGGAGCGGACGAAAACAATGATACCTGATTGCCTAAGCTGCATTGAATTATGAATACTCTCAGAAAAATCATTTCGTGCATTGGATTGAAGTATGACTGTATGAGTATTTAGTAAAAAAAAAGTATGGGCATGCAGGGGGGGGGGGGGGGGGGGGCGTCAAAAACCAGGGCGAATTGGCCAGCAGAAAACCAGCGCGATATTTGGTCGCTCGCTCAACATGCATACAAACTTTTCTACTTAACAAGTTTGTTAACATACTCACAAAATAAGAAACACTAATAGGTTGAAACACTCTAAATACGAACTACCAGCACGCGGGGAAGAGGCAAACGTCGCTAATTTTCTTACTATCAACGTTCGGAAAGCTGGGGCTGCTAACATAGAAATTGTTGTAAATCCCTAAAATCATGAAAAGATTCCCAAGATAAACAATAATGAAATGAGTATGTGACCAACAATGTTCTACAACATTCATGCAAACTATTTTAGTTGAAGGAAAAATAATAGTACCATAATCTATGTTACTGTCGACCTCGCCCTTTGAAACTTGTGAATGCGTCCATTGATTATGTATATATAAAATCATACAACTATGCATCTTATATTTTTTATAATAATACCAGCGTGTGCTGCTACAGCAAACGTCGATTCTGACTCAGTCAGTGAACTGCATGCATTTGCCACCATTGCAAACAGCTCAGATCTTGCAGGAAATGTCTAGCCATGCAGCAGAAAGAAACCACATGTGCAGCAAATGAACCATGCAGTAACCCTGTTTTACAGGTTACTTGTGCCTTGTGAGGTCACGAATGAAAAATATATACAGCTAAAAAGACATCTACTTGGATCTCAGGAGAGTTTGATTCATGGACTTGCTAGGAATATGGACAGACTGTCATCGACAGTTTTTCAGCGAGTTGCTTGGCTCTGCCTGACTGTTGTAGTTAATTCTCTTTGAGCGCCGTTGACACTCCAATGCTAACTAATGCCTCTTCTCATCTCTCATGGGAAACACCAACTTATCACCAGTGACAACTTCCATCAACAGTGGGTGAAGAATAAAGATCCTGCTATGCAACATTTTGCTTCATCTCGTTTGTGATTTCCTGGAAGGCCCGCCGGCGGTCCGGTGGCCTCCACGGTCCTGTGCTCACCAGGCTCTCAGGGCAACGGTTAGTGTGACTGGCACCCTGAGAGCGTCCGTCAAAACCAGATGGTACCTGCCCATGGAACAGCGAACGCTGAGCTGCACTGCTTCTCACGGAGCTTGGTGTTTGCTCGGTGCCTCGAGCTTTCTCACTGAGATGGGTCGTGTTAAGCCTTTGGCAGACTCGGTCGCCGCGATCTTGAACCTTCCGCTGCTTCCATGCTGGAGCTGTCCTGACGAAACTCCGGTTCATGTTCTCGTCTGTCGAGGTTCTGGCCGAGTCATTGCTTCTCCATGAACCTGCTGAAGAGCTTTGTGGCCGAACACCTGCAGCCGGGGTTCTGAGGCTGCTGCTTCCTTGAGATGATGAGGATGGTGTTTTGTTCCTCTGCTCACTCACATGCTTGCTGCTTTCACTTTGCGGGGCGGTGGTGTTCTTGCCATCGGCCAGCTGCTTCTGTTCATCCTCCTCCACCATGTCGGCCCAAGTTTTTCTACTGCCACCAACCAAACCCTTCCCCTTCTGCATAGGATTCTCACTAGCACCTATGTCGCCATCAGAGTTTGGCAAGCATTCAGCTGGGCTAGGAGTCTGACCTTGATTCTGTGCGCTGATATTGGGTCTGCCCTTTTTGACCAGCCGCTTTCGTAGTTTCTCAAGTAGAGACTGTGGCGTGGCAGCATCATTGAACAGTCTAGAAAGATCATGGTACTCCTCCAGACTTTGTCCAGTCTTCTCTCCGTCAGTAGCAACCATAAGCTGTGGCTCTTTACGCTTCATCTGAGTTATCGGAGATGGAAGCGCGTGTGAGTTGCAATCTTCATGCTTCTCTGTATCCGCTGAAACTGAAGCCTGGGTTTCTTCATAAGTCAATTGAGTTGAAGCAGAGAATATTTGTGGATGTAGATATTCAAGGTTGCCCACATCAGTAGCAAGCAAAATCCGTGAATCTTTAGACTTCATCTGAGTTATGGGAGAAGGGAGTGCCTGTGACTCGAGTTCCCTAAGCACTTCGGTAGCCCGGGCAAAAGATCTCACGTGGTTTCCATCATTGCAGTTGTAAGGTATAGCTTGGAGAAGGTATTTAGCTTCAGCTACCTTTCCCATCTTCATCATGCAGATGGCTAGATTGCACTCTTTGTTATAATCAGTTTCTATAGCAAGAGCTTGCCTGGGTCAAGTGAAAAATGCCAAGTCAGTAGCAGCTGGATATAGTTGAATCAGCTTTACTGGAAATGATGCATGGGGTTGTTACAGAAAAACAGAGTCCCCTTCTACTACTACAATCAAGCATTACCAGTGCTGGGAACAGTCATTTCTCCATCCTTGATGTGGAATGAGAAACTACTCCCTCCATCCTAATACGTAAGGCCACTCAAATTTTGAGCCTAACCTTGATAATAAATTTGACTAACAAAATATGACTTATATGCCGTAAAAGCTATACCGTTGGAAAGCTCTTCCGGATATGGATCCAGTGGTATACTTCTTGTGGCATACAACTCATATTTTGTTAGTCAAATTCATGGTCAAAGTTAGGTATAAAATTCGTGGGGGGGCTTATATATTTTGATGGAAAGAGTATAATGGTGCCATAATTTTTACTCATTTTTACAAATAACACCAAACAAATGATTGAGAAGTTCAAGAGAATACAAATCATGTCTAACAAAATCCATATCAGCTTAATAAGTACATCCCCAACATAGATATACCTGTAGAGCATTTCAGCTTCCTCATAGTTTTCAGACTGCATATAGGCCCAGGCAAGGTTACCCAGCAACCTTCATGACAAAGCAGAGCCTTAGAATGGCGTTCAAAGGACAAATGAAGATGTATGAATGATTTTCAATATCTTGCCTTTTCATCCCTGAGAGAGAGATAGAATACTCTTCCATGAGATTTAGAAAGCTTAGTTTTCCACCGGCCAGAAGCTAGATCCTCATCAATCATTCTCAGCTTCACTGTCAGCATTTCAATCTGCTCTTTTGTCCTACCGCATTTCTGGTTGAACATAAAAAATGATTTGTATCAATACTTGGCTAGATATTTATCTACAATGCGGTGTAGGTATATTATTAGCTGATGACTTTTTTGCATGGCTTCTTGCAATATATTCCCTCCGTCCAGAATTACTTGACGCTCAAACTGATGTATCTAGCACTAAAATACGTCTAGATACATCCGTTTGAGCGTCAAGTAATTCCGGACGGATGAAGTATTGAACGTGTTCAGGATTTACTAGTATAACCAAACCTCAAAAATAGGCTTCGAAGAAAATTTTAGCTTACATACGTAAATTTACAGGACTGAGGTACCTTGTACAAGTCAAGAAGAATATTGTCAAGAGACTCCTGGGCTTCATTGGGACAACGGTCGCGGAAGGATCTTATCGCTTCAATGGCTTCTTCAGCCCTATTTGCTTGTTTCAGTACAGTAGCCATATCCTTCAGTGCACTCTCAGTTCGTTCACCACTATTAATAGCTGCCCAGAACAATGAAACTGCCTTGTTTGGATCTTTTTCAACTAACTGTAATAAATGGATAATAGAAGCAAGGTGAGGAAACAAAAAGAAACACAAGCTTCTCTTACGAAAGCTTCTATTGTCAAGATTGTAAATGCATCTTGATTCAAAAGCCTGCAGGTTCTACAGAAAAACTAACACTGTGGAAGCACAGGTAATGTACAGAAGTTTGAACTAAAACCACGACACTTATTTTGGAACCGAGGGGGTATGTCAGCATATTTAGAAAAACAAAACTTCAGGGAGAATGAGCATATGTGGAGACAAACATACGGACGCTGTACACCATCAAATCTTGCCAAAACTGTTTCGATATAAGCTTTTGATAGAACATAATTCTGATAATAGGACACCTGGTGACCTACTCATATCCGCTAAAAAAACTTAAAATCGGCTTAAAAAGGTAGGAGGGCACCACTTCCGTGTCACTTTAAGCTAATGTCATCTTTACCAAAATTATTAGTTATGCCAGTGAGTGTGTACATTCATCCTTCTCTATTCTTGTGCAGTTAACTATTAGTAACAAATATCCTGATACAATGGTAGATGCTGTGAAACAAGCATATAATGATTCTTCACTGAAAAAATGCAACGCTTCAAGGCCACTACATCGTTCTCCCCCGTATACTACTCTTGGATCAGGCCAATTTAGCAAGCATGTTCCGAGATTCAGCAAGAGACAGTCATTGCAGAATACCATTACAATGCAACTAATAGAACAATTCTATGTTCACTGAAGATAAAATTTAATGCACCGACTCACAGAGATCAGTTCCACGATGCATATTTAATGAAGTATTGATATGCCCCCGGGAAAATGGACGCCAATGGATTTTCACAAGAGAAACGTTGTAGTCCTAACAATTGAGGCAGCCTAGTGGCATTTGAGCTCTACATGCAACTGCGCAAGTCAAGGAAGCTGGCACTAATTTTCACCCGTGGCACACCACCCTGACGGAACACGTTAGGAGCAAATCAAGTTCCCTCAGACAAAATCGAATATCTCCTAAATTTCAGCTCCACAATCATCCCGAGAAGAAGTGTAGCCCACGAGTTTCTACGAACGATCAGGAACACGAAGCATAGCACATCAAGTTGATCTACCATATAATTAGCCACCCCGAATCCCTCCCCGACGGAGAATGGTCCGAACCACGAGATAGCACGGCGCTACCCTGAACAGGAAGGGATCGCGCCTGATGGTGGCGGTGGTGGTCGATCGTGTTACCTGCGCCTGCTTCGCCCTCACGTACGGGGAATCCAGCGCCGGCGGCGCCCTCGGCGGCCGGGAGCACCCGCCGCCGCTCGCCGGCGGGGTGACGCGGTAGGAGCAGAAGCCGGCGCTCAGGGGCGGGGTGAAGTGGCTCCCGGAGCCCGCGAAGCCGGCGGGGGTGCCGGGGCTCCACCTCTCCGCCGCGCCCCTCGGCGACGTCCACGGCGGCAGCCGCCTCCCCACGCTCGGCATTGCTGTGCCTCGAGCGGTGGCGTTCCGTGGCTGCCTAGTAGGCCCGGTGGCCCCGTTGGTCCCGCTGCTCGGTATCGTGCCGTTGCTCTGTCTCTTGGTGGGCTGGTGTTTCCAGCCTGCTCTCTCGGCCCGATGGTGGTGTCAGCCCGGCCCGGTCCTGCGATTTCGAGGGTTGGGTACTCCCTCCACTTAAAATGTGGATACCGCTCAAAAAAAAAACTTAAAATGTGGACAATCCCCATTTCTAAAAAAAAGTGGACAATCCCCTCATTTAAAAAAAATATGGGCAAGTATGTTTTGTTTAGAATGTCTTTGACCATTGCTATGATTAATAATTTATGCTATCATGGTGTAAGGGTTGTATCATTTTTTTTGCGTTCCCATATTAATTTGGCGCCATACTTTTTTGTAATATATTGCTCTAATCCATGCTCAAAAGGCAACCTCAAAAATCATTAGGTCATATATATTTGGATGAAGGCAGAAGCCTTGCGGGGTATAATATCCGTGTGGAGATATCGATTTTGTGAGATATCTACATTTTTAGTGTTTTTTGATAAAAGCGGTAATTGGGTTCTGGTTTTAATTAGTGGTGGGGCAAACCTTCATGATTTAGTTGATTATATCATTTCCAAATAATGTCCTCTTTTTGCGATAAAAACATCAGCTGTATTCATCAAATGTCATAGTAGTACAAGAAACACTAGAAAATAACCAAAAAATACATTCAGGTCCACCGTCATCGCCCCTTCCTCACCGGAGTCGAACAAAACTTATTTCAGTAGATAGTCGGGAAGTCGTCGTGCTAATGCCCCACAGGACAAGTACACTCGAACAAGGACCGCCATCGATAAAGAGAAGAATACATCGTAAGAATCCAAGATGTAGACACACGAATGGAAGACTAGATGTATGAAGATCCATTGAAGACCAACAACAACCGAATTCCATGAGATCCGTCGGAGACACACGTCCACATGCTCTCCAGGCCCTATACCATCTTTTGGGAGCAACCACTACCTCGTCTTCCTAATAAAGAAGTAAAATTGTGTTTTCTTAAAAAAGATCCTCTAAAAACTCGTTTTCCAAAACATCTCGTCTAATTCCCGTCATCCAAACAACCACTAAGCATGTCCTTACCTAGGACTTGTAACTGACCATCAACTATAGATTATGGTGTCCAGATGCTCTTTAACTTTAGCAATTAGCTGGCTTCTGTCTAACGTCAACCTTGTCAATGATCTGTGGTACATGTGTTACTTGGCTATTTTATCTTAAAAATGTTGTGGCTTAGTGTAGTTACAGGATAAAAAGAGTAAAAAAAATATGGCAATGATGAACAATTGAACAGCTTTTTTTTTAGAAAATTTCTGATCTATTCATTTTCAAACATGGCAGTACAACGAATACCAAAAATAATAGAAATTACAACCAGATCCGTAGACCACCTAGCGACGACTACAAGCACTGAAGCGAGCCGAAGACACGCCGCCGTCATCGCTCCTCCATCACCGGAGTCGGGCACAACTTGTTGTAGTAGACAGTCGGGAAGTCGTCGTGATAAGGCCCCGTAGGACCAGCGCACCAAAACAGCAACCGCCGCAGATGAAGAATACCGTAGATCGGAAAGATCCAATCCGAAGACACATGAACGTAGACGAACAATGATGAGATCCGAGCAAATCCACCAAAGATTGATCCGCCGGAGACACACCTCCAGACGCCCACCAACGGTGCTATCCGCACCGCCGGAACGGGGGCTAGGCGGGGAGACCTTTATTTCATCTTCAGGGAGCCGCCGCCGGCTCGTCTTACTAAGTAGGACACAAACCTTAGCAAAACTGAACGAAACGACTAAAAACGGAGCCCTCCCGCCGGCCCTTGCCGAGATCCACCGCGCCCCCATGGCCCTAGGACCACCGGAGAGGAGGCGGACCTACGGTGGTGCCGGCGGGAGACGGAAACCCTAACTTTTTGTGGAGGAGGAGGTGGCGGCGGCTAGGTCCGCAATTGTACGTGGCAACAATTGAACAGTTGGATAGTCCAGGACATTCAACTTCATTCAACTAAGATCGCTCAAAACTAAAGCAATGAATTGAGAAAAGCATATCCATCTTTAGTTTATACTCTTTACTCTGATTGCAAGAAACGCATCCTCCAAATTCAATGCTTCTTTATTCTTCTGCTACTTTAGCGTTGTACTACAAGAAAGGAATAAGGAGAGCGAGAGCAAGAGACCTGGATGGTCTACCAATCTCTATATATTAGAGCTCAATTATGTATTGATAAGGTATGCCTCAGTAATAAGATAGACAAATCTTTCGATGTATAGTTGTTATCAGTCCATCCATTATAAGGTATGAACAGGTCACACGTGCATACTCTTTTTTTTACTAGTTTATCTATATTCGGTGACTGTTTCTAGTTATGAACAACACTTGTCTCGGATGAGGTGCTTATATATGTGCAATAGCATGAACTCTTGCATTCTTCTTCTCGTGGTGCTTCTGGTTATAGGATTATTATTAGAGTATCAAACGTAGTATATTTCCTTACACCCTGCTTGTATGATTGTAGATTTTTTTAGGGGTATATGATTGTAGATAAGATAATCATATATATGATGAGTGTAGATAAGATAATCATATATATTATCTCCTGGCGATTCCAATCAGCCTTTCATCTAGAATTCAGTTAAATGTAATTTAAGTGTTAGAGATCCATATGAATTGATATGTCTATTACTATTATTTATTTGATGTGGGATGCATGTGAATTCTTAATTAAGTATAAAAATGGTATAATTCACTAAGGTTTCATTGATGTTTGTTTACCAAGTTGAAATTTGTTACTGTTATTATTATAGAAAGCAACCATGTTCGGTCGATCGACCTCAACCTTCACAAGTAGCGCGCGCGTCATGCAATCCACATTGATCCGTTGCTCCTTGTTGCACCATGTGCGCCCTTGCGTGTGAGAGCCATGCCTCCCCCCCCCCCCCCCACCCCTACGCAGGCCCCGCCTACCAACAATGTTGAACCTTGTCCACTCAGGCGCAAGCGATTCTTCCCAACACCATTTTGTTGTTACCGCGGCGACCCCACAGGGCTAGGACGGGGTCCCATTAACGCCCATGGTGTGGCTAAAGGGGATGCCCTATGACCAAGCTCCTGGCCGAACAGGCACCATGCTGGAACCGACAAGGCATCATGGTACAATCGGCAATCGGCGCGGCTGGAGACGAATGACCCCGGTGTTGAAGACGCGGTGACCCCGTCCTGGAACCGGCCAACATCTTTGCTACAACTGCAGTGAAAAATTGTTGGAATCGGCCGACGACAAAGCTGGAACAAGAGGACGACAAAGCTGGAACTGCACTCACTACATGCTGCAACGACAATCGCGGCATGCTAGAACCGACGACCGGTCGTGCGAGAAGCC
Source organism: Triticum urartu (assembly GCF_056163025.1). NCBI lineage: Eukaryota > Viridiplantae > Streptophyta > Magnoliopsida > Poales > Poaceae > Triticum > Triticum urartu. Next base: position 541,610,768 of record NC_141877.1, read on the forward strand.
GGAACTCGCAGTTGACAATGCTGGAACTAGGCTGCATAAAAGCCGCATCCAAGTCGGCAGTGCTCGGGGTTGCTAGACTGATGGCGAGGGAAATTAATGTGACCAATGATGCATTCTCCTGTGACTATCGAGGCATTTTGCTGGGACTGGTGAGGCATTCTTGTGCGACCACTCGACTATAGCGTTGGTGTTCCAAGGCGGGTGAGCCAGGAGGTTCTCCGGCGACCAGCCGACATGTTGCAACCAGCGACGGCGAGAAGCTGCAAATGGGCAGTGGGTCGTGCTTCAACGACGACGGCGAGGCTGCGAGTGGGAGCAACAATCGGGTGTCCAAGCGTGCGCGGACAGTTCTTTGATTTTGAAAAAAAATGTTCTGAAAATAAAAAAAATGTTCATGATTTTGAAAAAAATTGCGTATTAAAGCTGTTCATGAATTTGAAGAAATTTCGCAAATTAAAAAATGTTCACAAAATATTAAAAAATGTTCATGATTTTGAAAAAAATGCATATTTTTTATGAATTTGAAAAAAAAATTCGTGAATTAGAAAAATATTCACAGAAAATCAAAAAATGTTCATGAATTTCAAAAACTGTAACCACCCAAATTCAAAAAACTCCATCAGTTCCAGAAATGTTGGCAGATTGAAAAAATGATCATGCATTTCATAAAAAAGTTTGTGAATTTTAAAAATTATTTACATATTTTAAAAATGTTCACGGGTTTCAAAATAAAGTTCATAATCTTTTTTATAAATTTAAGGAATGTTCATGAATTTGTAAAAAATTAAACAAAGTTTGCAATTTTCTAAAAAATTCATAAATTTAAGGAATGTTCACGAATTTATAAAAAAAATGTTCATGAATTTTCATAATTTTGAAAAAATGTCCAATTTTTCTGAAAGATGTTCGAAAAAATTGGAAAGAAAAAAATAAAATAAATAACTCTAAAAGAAAGGAAAAAAGAAAATAAAAAGAATGAAAAAGTAATAAAATTTTAAAATAAAAATCATAATAAGAAAAAAAAATACGGTTCGGGCACATGTCGAATGGGGAAGAAACCCAAAATGGGCCGGCCAAACAGAGTATCGGGCGCTCGAGTGGGTACGGCCTAGGTCGCTAACGCGCTATCTAAAAAAAAGGTCGCTAGCGCGCGCCAAATAGGAGAAGCCAGCTGTATACATGCTCTTGCCTCAAAAAAAGAAAAGAAAAGGAAGCTGTATACCTGCTCGCCCCGACACACTGTCTGCTGCTGCCGTGACCAGCAACAAGTCTTGGTCTTTCTTTCAAGAAAAACCAAGTCCTGGTCTTCCACCCCATCCACCCCGGCTGGCCACTGCTGCTCGCTGCCTTGAGGAAGGACCTGCCGGATCCGCACCTCGCCGCCGCCAATCCAGCCGCCGGCCGCTGCCCCGACCTCGAGGTGAGGGCCCAACCAGCGTCTCCTCAACTTATCAGCGCCCCTCCATTCTTCTCTTCCTACGCTACTACTACTAGCTCTCTTCCGTTGTGGTTGTGGCCCAATGACCCACCCACCCGAGATCTATCTTCTGCTACTAGCTTACTACGTACTACTACTACTACTACTACGAGTTTCTACGAAGCTCATCTCCTAATGTACGAGTTTATCTTGTCGCAGATATGGATGTATCTAGATGTATTTTAGTTCTAGATACATCCATTTCTGCGACGAGTAATTTGGAACGGAGGGAGTAGCTCACTGTCGCTGTAAATTTCTACTTCTCCTAAGGAGTTCCAAGGTTCTGTGATTCTTCTTTTGCTAACCTGTCTGTCTCCAGTAGATTTCACAAAGTTGAATCCTACCTAGAAAGAAAAGCAGCATATTCCGATGCTTCAAGACAAATAGCAATCCTCATTGTCATAGAAAGCTGTGATTTCGTGAACAAAAGCACAAATCATTTTGTCATATTCATGTTGGTTTGTGGACATTTGCTGCGACTTTTTAAACCATGGGGGTTCTTTTCTCCGCATGGCATGCATTTGCATTACTCACAGGCTGACCACATTTCCAGTGGCCGATAGTTTGTAAAGAAGCAGTGTAGCCAGGTTCAGTCCACACTCAGTATGTACGGTAACAAAGGAAAAATTCTGACATTACACATATATACAGTAAAAAAATATGAAGTAAAAAAAATCTCAATGGACGTAACTCATTTCATTAGTTTGCTCTCATCAGAGATATATATACAGTGGCCAATTTAACTTGCATTTGATTTACATGTGTCTCCAACAGTTTCAGTGGGAGCGGAGCAATGGGCGGAGGGCTAGCATCGTTTTGGGAAGAACGGAACATCCAGACACTGGTGATCCTCAGCTTCGCCCTGCAAGCCATCCTCCTCTGCTGTGCAGGGATCCGGCGTAGTCGAGAAGCCTCGGGTGTGCTCAGACTCCTCCTCTGGCTGGCCTACCTGATGGCCGACTACACCGCAATCTACGCCCTTGGCCACATGTCCATCACCATGAGCAGGAGCAGGTCTCCTCCAGGTCCAGGCGACCACCAGGTGCGGATGGTGCCATTCTGGGCCCCCTTCCTGCTGCTCCACCTTGGCGGGCCGGACACCATCACCGCCTACGCCTACCAGGACAACCAGCTCTGGCTGCGCCACCTGCTCACGCTCGCGGGGCAGGTGCTCGGCGCCATCTATGTCATGTACCTCTTCGTCGCGCCCGGCAGGAACCCGGCCGGGACGCTGCTCGCCGCCGCTGCGTTGATGTTCGTCACCGGCTGCCTCAAGTACGGGGAGAGGACGTGGGCGCTCAAGTGCGGCGGCATTGACAGCATCAAAAGTCCCTCGATGACGACGGCAAGGCGTCGGCCACCGGTGGCCCTTACCATGGGAGGAAGGGGGCAAAGAGGCTGGACACGGAGGAGGTCCTGCTGGGGGCACACCACATGCTCAATTTCTGCAAGGGCCTCCTGGCTGATGGCCCGGTGATGCAGAAATCTGAGTACGAAGTCATGCGGCAAGGCATCCAGCTCAACGGCTGCAACTACGTATTCCATCTGGCCGCGATGGAGCTCTCCCTCCTGTACGACATACTCTACACCAAGGCAGCGGTGCTCCACACCTGGCACGGCTTGTGCATCCGGATCGTCGCGCCGCTCTCCGTGGTCGCTGCGTTTGTGCTGTTTCAGCTCAGCAGCAAGGACGCCTACAGCAGGGCTGACATCGCCATCACCTACGTCCTGCTCGTGGGAGCCATGGCATTGGAGCTCGCGTCATCTCTCAGGGCGGCAGGGTCTTCCTGGGCGTGCGCGTCCTACCATGCCCGGGGATGGCACTGGCTCTGTGATGCGGTGATGCGCCTCCGCCGGATGCTCAAGGTTGGAGCAAGGAGGAGTGCCTCCCTGGACTCGCTTGGGCAGTACAACCTGCTGGACCTCTGCACCGACGCCAACAAGGACGGCCACCTGAGAGGCAAGATCGCCAAGATGATTGGACTTAAGGACCGGTGGCAGAAGATGCACTACTCGAGCACCACCCCCGTCTCCGACGCCATCAAGACTCTGGTGCTGAGAGAGATCAGGAAGAGGAAAATAGATGATCTGAGGAATGCACGGGGCAGGTGGATCCTCAAGGAGAAAGAGATGTACGAGGATCTCACGCGGATCGCCGACGACACCGAGCTGGACCGTAGCATCATCGTGTGGCACATCGCCACCGATCTCTACCTCTCCATGTGCCCTGGCCCTGAACCTGACCCCGACAAGGAGGTCCGGGACAGCATAAGGGTGCTCTCCAACCACATGCTGTTCCTCATGGTGGTGCATCCCTACCTGTTGCCCGGAGTCGTTCGCACCGGCCGGTACAAGGAGAACTTGAAGTACTATGATATGGTGTGGTGGGTTAATTTGAAGGCCACCAAGGAAAGCACCATGAAGCTGTCCAGATCGGAGATCATCAACAAGATAGCCGACTGGCAGCTCCCGGCTGATTCAAGGCGGGAGTACATTTACGGCATCGGCGAGGAAGCTGCTGACGACGTCGGCGACAGGCCGGTCTATGCCGATGGATCCTGGCTCGCCGGGATGCTGCGCGGGAACAGGTGGCACTTGTCCGCTGCTGACATGCTGGAGGTGATCGCCGGCGTGTGGGTGGAGATGTTGTGCTATGCGAGCCACCACTGCGGCGAGGAGTCCCACGCCAAGAAGCTAAGCACCGGAGCAGAGTTCATGAATGCCGTCTGGCTTATCATAGGGCATGCCATGGTGTACGACAGATACGCACCGTCTGCTGAGGGCTTGACAGGGGGTTTAGGGCTTAGCAACCCTCCGCGCAAGCGGAAGATCCCTGCCAGATGGATGCAGCAGCCGGAGGCGGACGTAGGAGCCCGACCGCCTGGTGTGCCACCCGGTGTTCACCAGGTTGATGTTGAAGCACGCCAAACACCGAGCACATCAAGTGCGCAAAGACATCACCAATAAAACCAATATGTGCTACTCCTATTAATAATTTTATTTAGGACATGCAAGTGCTACAAGTTCATAGACCCCCCCACTCCTATTCAAGTGATTCAACAGCGCTGGGCTCTACTGCATGTATTCCTCCCGAGGAGCTCTCGGCGCCAAAGCTTCTCCAGGCTCCAAGTGGATGTTATGGTGCTTCTTCTAAGTAAATCGTCACGCGAGATCTTCTTCTGTGCCCTTGTAGTTTATTATTGTGTTATCTCTGTACTAGAAATCTATTCAAATTCTGAACTTCTGTCACGGAGACAGTCTTATGGAATATTTTGTGTTGATTTATGATTTCGATATGGCTGAGATAATTCAAAGGGTGCCTGGTTTGGAAATCCACTCAGCCCCTTTTTCACAAGCTGAAATTGACAGGGTCGTTAAGATGATTCCGGCTGATCGAGCACCTGGGCCCGATGGGTTTAATGGACAATTTTCGAAGGTTTGTTGGAATATTATAGCACCAGATTTTTATTAGTTTGTTCTAAAAAAGCAGTTGTTTATCAGTTATGCTCTGACTTTTGGGAGGGAAAGATTTCCTTGGATTGTCTGATGCTCAATGATTTTCGCCCTGTCTTGTTGCTGAACCATGTGCTCAAAGTTTCGACCAAGACTCTTGCGGGGGAGACTGCAGTCTTGGATTCTCAAACTAGTTCATCGCAACCAGCACGGCTTAATCAAGAAATAGCACGATCCAGGATTGTTTGGTTGGGACTTTCAGTACTTACATCAGTGCAAAGCTTCTGGTCGTGAGATTGTTATTCTGAACTCGACTATGAGGAAGTGTTCCATACTACGGAGCACTCCTCTATCTTAAACATTCTAAGGCCTCCTTTGGTTTGGAGGAATCTTGTAGGATTTTTAGAGGATAGGATTTTTATAGGAAAAATTCCTATGAAGCCCTTTGATTTGTAGAAATGGATTCCTATTCCTATATAGGATAGGAATCAATCCTTCACATTTCAAAGGGAAAAAAACATTAGACTAGACTCAATGGAAAAAAATCCTATCCTATGAATCAAGTGACATCTCTTTCCTTATAGGAAGTGAGATGCATGTCACCTCACTTCCTATGATATTCTTAGGCCTCTTTTGGTTCATAGGATAGGATTATCATAGGAATAGGAAATTTGTAGGAAATGAGATGACATGTATCTCAAATCCTATGAATAGGAATAGGAAACAAGATGTCATTTGGTTCACACTAAAAGAAATTTTCCATTGAGTCTAGGCTCATTTTTATTTTCCTATGAAATGTGGAGGATAGAAACAAATCCTATGTAGGAATAGGAATCCATTCCTATGAACCAAAGTGCTCTAAAGGAAAAAAATCCTATAAGAATCCTATCCTCTATAATTCCTATGAAATTCCTCCAAACCAAAGAAGGCCATTTACCCTATGAACCAAAGCACAATGGATTCAATGACAAATGATTCATGTGGATAAACATGTTGTTGAGCTCGGGCTCGTCTTCGTTTGTGTGAAATGGTGTGCCTGACACTGAATTCAAATGTCGCAGGGGCGTGCACCGAGGTGATCCATTGTCTCCGTTATTATTTGTCTTGGCAGCAAACTTGCTTCAATCTCTAGTCAACAAAGCTTGGCATGAGGGGTACTTGCGCCTCCCAATCGGCCAACCCACCTCTGAAGATTATCCGGTCATCAAATAAGCTGACGACACAATCCAAATCTTGCCTGCGGACCAGGCCGATCTTCAGACGGTCAAAGCCCTGCTTGATACATATGCCTCTGCTACAGGTCTGATAATAAAACTGCAGTAAATAGCTGATTCCTATCAATCTTCCGGCTGATGCGGCCTCTGATCTGGCTAATGTGTTGGGGTGTCAAGTTGGAACCATGCCATTCACCTATCTTTGCCTCCCCTTGGTCACAACGCGACCAACTGTGAGAACACTGGTTGATAGCATTGAGCGTCGTCCCATGGGCATGACCATTTGGCTCTCTTATGGAGGGAGAGTTCAGCTTATCGACTCTGCTCTATCGTCTCTCCTTTCATTTGCCATGTGTGTTGTCAAAGCTTCCCATCAAGGTGATTGAGTTGTTCGATCGTGCTAGAAGGCATTGTTTATGGAGAATGGTGGGTTGATCGTGCTATGCGGCATTGTTTATGGAGAAAGGTGGTTGATCGTGACGCTCGCTCTCATTCGTTAGCTGCCTGGGAGCTAGTATGTCTACCGAAGCAGAAAGGGGAGCTGGGGATTTAAACATCAAAGTGAAAATCAAGCCCTTCTTCTCGAGTTTATTCGTAAATTCATACTTAAGGCTGATGTCCCTTGGGCCATGTTGTTGTGGTTTAAATATTATGGGATCGAGATGCAAACTTTGCTCTCCCTCTCTCTATTGAAGCCAGAGAAGAACTAGATTCCTTGCAGATAAAGATTAATCAAGTGGGACTAAACCCTATGTCTTCTGATGATTGGGTTCTGTGATTGGGAGATGTCAACTATAAAGCTCATAAAGTCTATAAGTACTACTCGCTCTGTTCACTATTATAAGATGTTCCAACTTTTTTCTGAATCGGATATATATATATATATATATATATATATATATATATATATATATATATATATATATATACGCATTTTAGTGTGTTTGTTCACTCATTTCAGTCTGTATGTAGCCCATATTGAAATACCCAAAACATCTTATAATAGTGAACGGAGGGAGTATTTCAGAGAGCTTAATCCACACAGGTAATATCACCATGATTTGGAAGTAAAAAATGTTCTCCCTCCGTAAAGAAATATAAGAGTGTTTATAGATCACTAAAGTAGTGATCTAAACACTCTTATATTCGTTTACAGAGGGAGTATCATGAAACACAAGGTTTTTGCTTGGCTAATGCTCATGGACAGAGTTAAGACCAGAGATATGCTCTGTCAAAGACATCTCAATATTGGTGATGATCACTTGTTTACTCTGCCCTTCTGGTGAGCTTGAAACTAGCAAACATTAGTTCTTTACCTGTCACTTCAGTACTGTTTGCTGGAATGTGCTCCATATCCAGTGATACCTCATTGTCACTTCAAGACATGTTTGATTCTTCGGCTAGAGCCTGGCCACACCCACTGTTCAAATAAGTTAATCCCTCTGTTCCGAATTAGTTGTCTTAGATTTATCTAGATACAGATGTATCTAGAAGTGTTAGACACACCTGTATCTAGACAAATCTAAGACAACTAATTTGGGACGGAGGTAATATTATCCTTGCTGCTTGGAACATTTGGAAACTAAGGAACAATTATCATTTTGATGATGGTGTGGAGCCCTCTGTCCAGGCCTGGATTGCTATGCTTAAGATTGACTTGGGCGTCCTCAAATATAGAGTACCCTCTCACCTAGCCGAGTTCCTAGAAACCTTCATCCCCACTATCTTCTTGTAACTTCTTTTTCTTTGTTGTTTGTTTTCTGCACTAAGCCCCTTCCCCTCCAGTCTATGTAGCCTTTCTGCTAACTCGTTGTACAGTGTACATTATTTTTATTAAATTAAGTAAGCAATAGAAGCCTCTCCTGCTGTATTGTAGCTAAAAAACAAGTTCATAGATAAGATTTTAAATCCTGCAGGTAATCAAAATTGCATATGTTTGCTTAAAGTTATATCAGCTTCCCCATTTAACTCCCTTTTAGGGTCCTCCGTGAAATGGGACAAAAGGGCAAAATGTTCAGTGTGTCCAATATTAGCATTTCACAAAGATAAATAAAGCTCATGCACTGAGAACACTCCTTTCACACTTCAGAAAGTGGAGACTAGCAAACATGAACTTCATCAAACTCTATATTTAGACGATTTGCAGACCTTGTGACAGGTAGCCACAAGACCAAATCATTTTTGAAAATAACCAACTACAAGATGGATTGTTGCTTCTTTTACCTCACGAAACGTTTATGGCTCATTTCTTACTACTACTCTCACATATAATTCTACACACGAGCTTGCTTCCATAGTACAAGTGCGTTAAACTCTAGCTTATCTTACGAGTTCTATCTGAAGCTCAATTTGTTCTCAAACTCGCAACATTGTGTCGCCCCATTCATCTCATAACTCTGAACATATGTATGAGAATGAACATCTCACCTGCTAACAAGCCTGCAACTCCTTAGCTTACTTCTCGACGAACGATTCGACTGTCTTCAGCCACTGGAGCATCTCCATCTTCTCCTTGTTCGCTACGTAGTCGTGCAAGAACTCTGCAAGCTCGGCATCCACCTCCCTCTCCTGCAGGAACTTCTTCACCACCTCCCTCTCCGCAGGCTCCAGCTTCCTGCGCCTCGAGGTCAGCCACAGCAAACAATATTCAGAAAGCACAGAAACCATAGCACACAGCGAAAATGGACTGAACAAAACTAGACCGTACGTGAAGTCGCGGGCACCGCGGTCGTCGGTGGCGGCGCCGGCGCCCCTGAGGGTGAGCACGTGGCGGACGGCGAGTTGGTCGGGCCAGGCGGAGCAGATGAAGCCGAGGACGCGGTCGGCGCGGGCCACCTCGACGATGAGGCTGAGGTGGAGGCGCGGCCCTTGCTCGAGCGCCTCGACCCGGTTGAAGAGGGACGCGTCGGGGGGCAGCTCCGCGACGCCGTCGAACAAGGTGGCGTCGATCTTGATTGCCTCCTCCCCGGCCCCGGCGCCTCGGCGGGCGGCGCGGAGGCGCACCCACTGCTCCCCCGGGCGGTCCTCCACGGCGAAGGACTTGAAGCCCGTCGGCGGCTGCGAGGGGACGGCGGGCGAATCAGACGGGGAGATCACGTGCGGTAGAAAAGGGCGAGGAGTGAGGGGGAGAGGGGCGGTACCTGGTGGGGAGGGCGGCGGTCGGCGACGTAGGAGATCTCGGAGCGCAGGAGGCGGAGCAGGCGTTCGTCGAGCGGGGAGCGCAGCGACGCGAGGGCGGAGGCGGCGGCGGAGGAGAATGACGGGACCAGCCTGGGCGCCGTGGGGGCGGCCGGCGAGAGGAGAGAGGGGAGCGCGCCGCGGTGGCGGAGGAGGGCGCGCGCCATGTGCTCGACTCTTTGCCTGGACGACAGGAGCGCACCGGGGAATGGATGCGATCGGCGCTAGGAAATGGGCCAGGCCCTGACGCATTTGGCGCGTCAGCAGGCCCCCAGATTGTTATTCTAGCCCAGCTGTGGTTTCACCCCCACACGGGTCTAAAAAAATATATTCATTCTAATCATATGAGGACTAATAAAATTAAAAATATTCTCCCTCTGTTTTTATTTACTTTGCATATTAGCTTTGACTGAAGTCAAATTTTATAAAGTTTGACCAAGTTTGTAGAAAACAAAATAAACATTTACAGTAAAAAAATTATATGATGTGAAAATATATGCAATGATGAATCCAATGGTATTGATTTGGTGGTGTATATGTTAATACATTTTTCTACAAACTTGTTAAAAGTATATAAAATTTGACTTTAGACAAACCTAATATGCCGAGTAAATAAAAACGAAGGAAGTATATGATTTGCTGAATTAATTATTGAGGTGGGTCTTTGACTATGCATGTTGGCATGCTCGTGGTGTTTTTTTTTCATGCATGCTTGCATATTGAGGTGGCATGCATGCATATTGAGAGAAATAGATTAATGGGGTTCATTATTTAGTTATATATTTGCCTAAAAAACTATTTAGTTATATATATATCCTACAACTAAAATAAAATCAAAATCAACAAATTATATAAATTACAGTTTCAAAGTCTCATATTTTTAATCAAAATACTAATGTTCATTTAACTAAGTCTGGCCGAAATAATTGCAGGCAATTCTTTAGCAACACATGGAATATAATTTCTAGTGTATATCTTTTTTTGTTAGATTTATACACACTGGTAACCTTCTACAGTTCTGTAGATATTCTAAGACTAGTACAAACATGGGCACTTATAAAATGCATATAATACATTCAGATACCTAAGTTATTTTTAGAACAATATGGTAGCTTTTTATCCGCTTAAAATTACATTGAAATCCATCGTAAAATAATTTGAACAATGCAAACCGAATTACTAAAATGTAATAATTTACCAAAAACTATTTTTCCTACTTAGCATAATTTTTTTGTAACAATAAATATTAGAATTGTATGACATATCTCTATCTCAACATACATAAGTGTGGTTATTGTTATACTATTAGTTGTGTTAATTATTTCACAAAACAAAGATTTAAGATAATTTTTCAGATGGTGAATCTAAAATAGACCACATACATTTAGTGGTAAGAGTTAGTTTTGGGAAATAAAAAGATTAATATAAAGAGGTTACAACGGTTGTTTTTAACTAATTTATGCCATAAAAATAGTTGTATTGCCTAGACGTATAGAGAAGGGAGAAAAAAGCATGGAGCCAGATCAATCTCCTATCCTCGCGCTGATAATACTCCTTTATGAAAAAAAAAACCCGGATGTAATCATTGGTTTCCTAAATGGCAGCAACCTTCGAGAGACCACTATAGAGTTGTCATTATTTACATGAGAGTAAACACCTTGCACGCAGCGGTAGCTAATCGTAGTTATTTAGTCGGTCGTGCACCGCGAGGTGATCCGTGCAATAGAATTTGCCAAAAAGAGAAAAGTGGACATATATCGCTTGATAGCAGCAAATACAATGCACACGTCGGTCTGGTGGACTCGGCTAGGATACTATTTTGACGCGCAAAGGGACCTGTCGTGCAGTGTGGGTAATGCGTTTTAATTCGATGCGGCAGGGCGTGGTTGAGGATTGAGTTTATTATTTTGATGGCGGTGTATGTGTTTTTGACCGAGTGGGCATTGCCAATTATGCCTCTGCACACCTGAATGTAAAAAAAATCGTTGATGGGTGGTACACGTAGTACATAATAGCCCGAATAATTAGAGCAAATAATTGAAGATTAGTTGTCAACACGATTACAATAGTTCTACTGCACCAAGTGTGCACACAGACCTGCTAATTGCACAACCTATAATTTCAGTTATAATTTTTTTTTCTCCATCAAGCTCTTTGGCGTCGTCATGGGGGGTACACCCTCTACGTTCCGTACTCTCACTTGCGCACATACAGTGCTCTTGCAGCAGCGTGTCAGCTCGTCTGACAGTGTGTGGTCCTTCGAATACAACAACACGGTGCATATTGCTCTCCAACGAATCGCGACGTAGTGCACGCCATCGATGCGCTGCGTGCAGATGCGACTGCGTGTAGCGATGCACTTCTCCTGTTTTCTGCCAAGAAACATGCAAACCGTAGTAGAAAGATTCAGCAGAAAAACTATTTACTAATAACAACTTTAAAAATAAAACACACACTTGTTAGCAAGACACAAGCAAGACACAAAAGAAAAAGTTGTTCCGGGATTGCAACAGGTAAGCCTCCATCACAAGGTCGCAACACAAACGCAAACGCAAACACGACTAGTCCTTGCGGTCAATCGGATTCGGATCTTGGGGTGTGTAGATGGCGTGTTTGTATATTGCGCTCACGTTGTCACATGTATTGGTTGCAGGACATAGCACATCTACATGGGTTCAACCTATTGATATCAGTTTTCGACCAAATTTACTTACGAAGGGCCAATCGTTTATATTGCACCTAATTAAATAAAGAGGAGGGCATGAAAAAACAAAACATGATATGGCCACTCTCGCTCCACACACTGAATCTGAATGCCACACATTTCAAATGTACATTTGAAATGAGAAAGACAACATGAGGACTTTACAGGAGGTCAATTCGTCAATCATTTTTTTTAAAACTCAATTTTTCAATCTTGGCTAAGTAGGAGTCTCTCCTGTGTAACTATCGTGTGAGTTCCCTTGTCTTGTAACGACGAGACACCCCATCACCACAGCGATAGCTGCTCCGGCAACGACGATCCACACCAGAGCAGTGCGGAGATGGGTCCCTCGGTTAAGCACAGCAACTCGGATCTGCACGATACTCGTGCCAACAGAGAAGGTGACGGTGAGCAGGGCGACGACCTCCACCGCGGTGAAGACGATGACGATGTCATCGACCGGCGAATGGTCAGACAGGGGCCTTACAATGGCTTCGATCCACAGGGAGTGGCCGAACAAGAGGTTGGCAACAGTGATCACGAAGCGAATGTGAATGTCCATGGCCAATTATGCTTGCACAGATGATGGGGGTCGATATATAAAAGCTCAGTTAGTCGCCGGACCAGGAAAGAACAAACGCAAACCGCCGAACCTGCATCTGCATCGATCACTACACTTCCGCCGTCGTTGCCTCCGCTTTCTGTCCGCTTGTGCGTACACCACCGGTGTGGTCGCCAGCCTGCAACCAACAATACGAGCTTGCCGACCCAGCGTGTATACAGTTTAAAATTCGCTTTGGAATCCACACGCAGGAGTAATATAGAACCGTTACTCACAGCAATTCACAAGTCAACTGCTACCGAAGCCAGACTGCTCTCGTTTATCGTGTTAGCGTTTTTTGTCCCTGTTTTGTACTGCTTTTTTTTTTCTTTCTTTCTCTGGACGATCATTGTTGACCTGTTGTTTGTATGTTTTGTGCACCTTTTGACTTTCTGCTTCCGGTGTTGCATCTGTGGTGGCAGGTTCGCGAGAGCCTTAAACGCGCGTGAGTTGTGCTGGTGCTATGGGCGCGTTGGAGGGGAGAAGTTAGGGCATGCACAATGGTTGATAGGATGGTCTTATCTTAAATCTTGCATGTAATTTGGAGATGACAAAAAAGTAAGTCTGCAATGAGTTATATCTTAGCCTTATCTTCAATAACTTGTCATTCCTTAAATTATGATGAGACAAATTGTGCTAAGAGATCATCTATTGTCTTTTCTTAAGGGCATGTACAATGGTTAATAAGATAGTCTTATCTTAAGTCTTGCATGTAATTTAGAGATGACAAAGAAAAATGTCTATAATAGGTCATCTTTTAGCCTTATCTTCAATAACTAGTAAATTCCTAAAAATATGGTGAGACATATTGTGCTAAGAGATCATCTCTTGTCTTCTCTTAAATAAAAAAAGACAAACCTTTTCTCATGAGTTCTCTCTCCTCCACCTCATCATTTATCCTACGTGGCACTGCTAAGATAGCACAATTGTACATGCCCTCAAGAGAAGACAAGCCTTTTCTTATGAGTTATCTCTCCTCCACCTCATCATTTATCCTACGTGGCACTTCTAAGATAGCACCATTGTACATGCCCTAACACACCAAGCCGGAGAACCGGCGGGACAAACGTAGAGCCGAACACAGCCAAATTGTCATCGGACAATGTCATCATGTAGGCCTTCAACAGGGCCGGTCCTGAGATTTTGGGGGCCTGGGGCGAGACCAAAACCTGGGGCCTTTAATGTAGACATCATAACAATAAAAATTAATATGCATACGTATGAAATATTACCAATAACATTTAAATGCATCCAAAATTAGTATATATATTGAATAATTTATACATATTACCTACAAATGTCCTAATCCATCATATGCTCAGGATATCTGATTCCTGCTAATGGTAGATTGAAGATCTTATAGTAGAAGCAAAAAACTTTGTCGACATTTTTGGAATAAACTCCTACTAACTAGACTTGAATATCTTACAGCAGAAGCAAAAAGCTTTGTCGACATCTTTTGAATAAATGACTCATTTTTTTTATCATGTTCCTCTCCACTGCTTAATTTCCTATGATAATGAGCATATGAAAAACGTCTTTCTGCATCGTCTAGATGGTATGCCATTTTTTGTCTTCTCTCTTAGACACTTTCTCAACTAAGATGTATGTTGTTTTTATCAAGATGATCCCAAATTTTTCTTCATAAATATCAGTAGTATAAACTGGTTGTTCATGATCGCTAGCTGACTGTGCATGTACATCCAATGAACCTACATGCTCAGAGCCACTTACGTTGTTGTTGTTGTTGTTGTTGTTGTTGTTGTTGTTGTTGTTGTTGTTGTTGTTGTTGTTGTTGTTGTTGTTGGTGGTGGTGGTGGTGGTGGTGGTGGTGGTGTTGATATTTTCTTCTCGCTGATCAAATTCTGATTTGCCATTAGTTTGTTGCCCCTCCTCTATGGCAACTATGCAAACTCTCTTAGAAAAAATCTTGCAAAAAAGAACTCTCTTAGAAAAAAATATGAATATTTTTGCACTGTGATTGTACTAATTCATCCACAGCTTTCTTACTTTTCCTTTCATTGCTACCAGATTGATACTTTCCTACGGGTGACAGGATAAGACACAATGCTGAAAATAAAGAAAATTTGCATCAATTGACAAATGTTGAACAATGCTGATGTGCCAGCTATTCATCTAGGAGACTAGGAACCTCAATATGTAGAAGATATACCTCGGATGGTCGAATCGTTGATGGACGGATGGAGAGCAAAGCAGGGTCCGACGGCCCCTAGGAAGGCAGGGAATTGAAATCCGCGGTTGATCTATAAAATTGATTTAGAAGAAAATGGAAAAGGAGTGCAGAACTCGCAGTCGCGAAGAGATGAAGCATCGACGCCGCCTGAGAAATTGGGAATCGCTGCGTAATGGAATAGGAAGGGATCAATCAGTTTCTTTTTTTTAGACATGCACGTACTAACTTAATTATACTCCCTCCGTTTCTAAATATTTGTCTTTTTAGAGATTTCAAATGAACTATCACATACGGATGTATATAGACATATTTAGAAGTTTAGATTCACTCATTTTGCTCCGTATGTAGTCACTTGTTGAAATCTCTAGAAAGATGAATATTTAGAAACAAAGGGAGTAGAAACGAATTAGAAAGGATCAACATGTTCCTTTTTTTTTTCGACGTACTTAGGAAAGAACGAATCGATCGTTGGCTCCCTTTGCTCGCTAGGAGTAGATGCGTACATTCCATTGTGCTACATGAGGCCCAGCCATCTAGAACATAGAATTTTTGACCGAAAATATGTTGGGCCATAGCCTACATGTACCTGGGGAGGGGCGACCTCCTCGGATGTCCAAACGGAACGAAATTTTGTACGGACATCACGCACACGAACATCTTCCATACAAAAAAATTCCAGATTTTTTTATTTTTTCTAGTATTTTTTTTAATTTACTGTAGCTTGGGAGCAGATGAGCCCGGACACCGAGTTGGATTTTTGAAAAGGGTGTGCTTTCTTTGGACAAGATCAAAGCATTAATCATTTATTTTTTTGAGTCCTCTACTGCTAGGCTCATTTGGAGCCCGCTGTAGTGTGCATTTGATCTAAACCACTCCTTTGCATTTGAAGGCTGTTTTGGAAATTGGCTCATAACCTTCTAGAAACCTGACAAGCAGTTGGTCCTAGTTGGGATTTCTGCAATGTTTTGGTACATTTGGAAGTGCAGGAATGATAATATATTTAGAAAGAAAAATATACATGATCACATGATTCTAGTGAGACTAATCTGTAACTAGATCATGGATTGGTCCATTTTGCAGAGGAAAAACCCAGAGGAAAAGCTGCGGATGTTGGGAGCAAGATTGGTACCTATGGGTCCATAGTAGTAGCTAGATGATTCTCTCTCTCTCCATCTCTCTCTCTCTCTCTCTCTCTCTCTCTCTCTTTGGATCCTCAATACCATGGCCCCCTTCTTCCTTGTGTGATTGGGGTCAATTCAATGTAATTATTTGGCGTGTTTGTTGGGACATGACGGATTGTGTTTATGATCAGATTGTTCATTGAATATTGTTGAATCTTTGAAGTTTGTTTGCTGTATAATTAATTAAATAGCTATGTATGCTTTTCGATCTATTTGTCTTCTCTGGTCAAGATTGATGGGTAGTTCTTCATAAGGAGTGGTGCATAGTTGTGGGTTCAATCTTGCGGTGCTCTAACCCAGTGACAATAAGGGATAAGACACTTATTGTATTGTTGACATTAAGGATAAAACGACGAGATTTAATCTTATTGCTAGATTTCTTTATGTCTACATTATGTCATCTTGCTTATTGCAATACTCTGTTTCTTGTAAGCTTAATATCTTGAGGTGGAGTATTAGTAGTAGACGTCAGTAAGTTTAACGGTCTACTTATCACAGACGTAATGACGCAATACCTATATGAGATCATGCCATAAACGATCATAGTCATAAAGATTACTCTTATTGTCAATTGGTCAACTGTAATTTGTCACCATGCCAATTGCCTGCTATGTGGGGAGATTGGACAAAGGAATGAGTGAAAAGAGGGGACACTACTTTTATAAAAATGTTCTATACAATGCTGTCGAAATACCCCAACGGTGACAGCCCTTCATCTAGGTGTCAGTGTAAAAAAAACTGATGGTGCGTACGTCCATGCAAATCCTATTATGTGCTCCCTTTACTTGAGCATGATCTGGGAAATGTAGACTATGAACGAAATAACTGAAGAAATAGTGTCGTATTAGAATGATGTCTTTTCTACCTTTTATTTTCTAATAATCCGGGGCCTCTCTAGTATTCGGGTATAATATTTTTTACACAAGTTTTCAATTTATTTATTTTTATATTTACGATTTCATACATGCATGTATCAGTTCAAATTATTCAACTTTATATTTACCAATTCACACATGTATGTCAATTTTGAGCATGTCACGGAGCTAAATTGAAGATCTCTTATTCCTCTTCCTACACAGCGTTCTGCATTCAGCTCATTCTCTTTCTTTTCTAACGGCGAAGTATACGTGCACAATAATGGTGAGGTATATAGAAAAACGTGCTAGCATTATGGCTCCTCTCCTCCACACGCTCAATAAGTCAATATACATCAACACCACCTGGCGCATTTCAACTATACATTTTTAAGATCAGCGTGTATCTCTCGATGCAGAGGCAGAGACTATGATAGCTCCCTCATTTAAAAGATTGGTTACGTCGGTGTTAAGTTGTCGCGTGAGTTCCCTTGTCTTGCAGCCATGAGAGACCCCATGGCGGCAGCCACAATTGCTCCGGCGACGACGACCAACACCCAGACCAGAGCAACGTGAACGCGCATCACTTGGTTGAGCACGGCAGCTCTGATTTGTACGATGTTTGTGCTGAGACGGTGAACGAGTGGATTGCACGCTCTGGTCGGGAAAATGACGATGATGTAGCCGTTCGCTGAGTATTGGGCCAGGGGCTTTGGCTACGGCCTCGATCCAGAGACGACCGGCCGACGGCGAGGTTGGCCACTGTAATGGTAAAGTATACTCTAGGGGCTAGCTAGGGCTGCTGTGATATTGCATTTTTCGGTCCCAAAGGCATGTGCATTTATAGGTGCGGATTTACCCTTGCTTTTGCAGTTACGTTCTTCGTGAGAAAGTTGAAAATATATTAACAAACTGCTCACTACTGTTCTAGCAAAGCTTGGAAACTCCGGCCATCATCGATGGCACAGTAATAATAGGATAATCTCTTTATTATTAAGGTGGTCCGGTCTCTCCAAAGCGTACAAGGCGAGATGTTTTTGTCAGCAACGAAACATCCATGAAATGAGAAAATACATAGGCAATCATATATATTTACTCATACACCGGTTTGGCCGCCTGAAATAATCACTTGATCACAAGCCCGGATGTGCTGCTCATGAAACATAGATGTCCAAAGTATGTCAAACAAATCTCGACGTGTTAATATTTTCTTTTCAGCGCGGGGCGGTGGCTTTTACTCGTGGTGGGGACAGCTGAGTGTCGCTTTTAGAGGGGCTAGTCGACTAAGCCGTGAGGACGGTGCGCTGCATTCCGTCACAGATGGCTTATCCACTCTAGGGTCCAAGCGAGTCATGGTGTGTACCGGTGGGCGGCCGGTGTATATGGTGGTGTGTAGAAACACAAAGCGGGGGCGCTCAATCCACCCCACTTCATATACATCAAGGGGAAATTTGTTAACTGGATTATAGTGGGGTTACCTAGTGAGACATGTAGTAAGCAATCTAAATTATTAAAAACAAGAATTATAGTGAGACTAGTTTAATTTGAATTGGCTTATCATTTCTGCGGGCCTTCGCAGGATGCCGCGTTGCATCCCTAGTGACAAAGCTACTAGTTGTTGTTCGAAGAGAGCATAGTGCGGAAGCAGCGGGAAGCGAAGAGATGGCGTCTCCATTTCCAACAAAATTATATTTCGACTAGCTTGTTTTGTGTGAGCATGCTAGAAGAGTGGTGGATGGCAATATTACTGGTTGACATCGAAGTTTTCTACTCTCCAGGTGGAGACCCATGCATGATTTAGAATACTAGATAGATCAGATAATGTTGTCATCTGCACGGTGTTTCCTTGTTGAAGGTGTTGGCACGAAGTTCTACTCCATTTGAGAGTGTTATACCTACATTTAGCTTGCGCTTGGATCAAGCAGCATCGTTGTGTGAGCGTCAATTTCTTTTTGATGACATTATCTTGGAGTTTTGCACCCTTTGTAGGTCACATATCGCTCGGGTGGTTGATTTTGACCCACTGCCATAGATTTTGTTGTAGGATTGTAGAGATGTTGCCACAATTAATGCTGGTCCAATATAGATGGTCGTCCATTTTAAGATTTGCTTGGTATTAATGCGAGGTATTATTTTAGTATAATATATCGGGCGGTGAGCATCAATAGAGGCCATAGGTTGACCTCTTTTTAGAGAAGAATTCAAAACGACCTATTTTTTTTGTTGCAAAAGCAGTTTCAACAGAGCAATGAATCAGCTTAGTCTGTATGTCACAGATCAAGTCCTTTATACTAGTTGGTTAGGGTAGCCTGGCGACTTCAGGCATTTAGGAGAGCAGCTCTTGACACCTCTTGCTGGAACCGGTTCATTCTCATCTTGGTTCTGGGCATAGCACGTTATAAAACCGAACATGCTTAAATGACGGGGTGGCCCTGTAAATGCAAAGAGAGGTTCATAAATTTCCGGGCATCTTTAAACAGATGGATGAGACTGATTACTTGTACATTCTCCCTTCGTTCTTAAAAGAGTGTACTTCCAACTTTACTGAAAAGACATTTTTTTATGTTTGACAGTATTTATACAATAATACATGAACATGTATGCCATCAAATTAGTAGCATTAAATTCATGATAAAATATATTTTTATCATATACCTATTTGATTTCACAAACAGTGAAATATTTTTGCATAAATTCGGTCAAATTTTAAGATAGTTTGACCCTCCAACAAAGCTGGAAGTACAATATTTCGAGGATGGAGGGAGTAATAACTGATTAAGGATGGGAAGAAGAAAACCAGACACGTAAATGTACCCACCTTCTCATTCCGATGATTAAATGTTCAACAAAGAAATACTAATACTGAAACATGTGTGTTCATGATGTGATTATAACCTGCATTGTTGCGTCCAACGCAAATTTGCCATGGTCATGTTGGAACTATAATAATAAATGATGATCCCATAAGTCCAGTGGATAACACTTGAATGCACGATTGCACACACCTGAGGTGCTTCCAAAACAAAAGATAAACCAGACTTCGGAGTCAACAAGTGATTGGAAGAGTATAGTTGTGTAAATTAAAATTATATCAGCCTTTCCACCATTTAGTCTTTTAGGATGCTCCATGGAGTGGGAAAACAGAATGTTCTGGGCCGACTGTTCAATATTAATATTTCAGAATGATGAATAGAGCTCATGCATTGAGAACACTCTTTTCACACCAAGGAAATGGTGATGGGCAAGCATTGATTAACTTCATATATTTCTGTACTTGATTCACAACTTAGGGACTTATGAAGTACAGTCATGAGACTAAACCATATTAGAAAAATAACCATCTAGAAGAATAGATTGTTAACATATACTCCCTCCATAAACTAATATAAGAGGGTTTAGAATACTAAAATAGTGATCTAAACACTCTTATATTAGTTTACAGAGGGAGTATTTTCTTACCACAAAATGTTAACAGTTTATTTATTAGCACTAGTCACATAGTTTATTTCATGCATAATCATGCCTTCCAACTATGAGGAATTGGTTCAGTGCTAGCTGCACTTGTGAGTTTCATCTCTGGAAACAATAACTTTGTAAGCATCAGAGTAAATAACGAGTAATTTCATCTCAACAATAAAATAAAGTAACGAGTAATTCAGTGACCAATCCAGTCAAATTCCAGCTAATATTGCCACATGGTTTAAGAGAAAATAAACTGATAGTTGGCAAACACCCTCTAAGATGCATATACAATCGAGTGCATAGAAATTAAAATTATTTACCTGGACCTTGAAAAAGTAAATATGGAATCAGCAGCATAACCCCAAACATACAAGTTGGTTGGAGCAAGATTACAATAGGTAAGTTTGATGGGATAGCAATTTCACAAGTCGAAGACACAAGCACATGCAAGAAAAAAAAGATAACTCGTGGACAAATTACCTAAGCTATGTAAGAGGAAAAGAAAACAATCTATCGAGCTAACACAAATGAATTATTAAAACGAGATGGATCCTTCACGTATAATCTGAATATAACCAAGACATGGTGCACATAGAAAATGTAAAATTTAAGGAATTGTGTGTATCTCTTATTACCAAAACCAGAAGCCAGGAGAACTTCATTTTCAAAAAGGAAAAAAAATCTTAGCTTACCTACGTAGGTGTGTAGTTTTCGTGTGAGCTCCCTCGTCTTGGAGCGGCGAGAGAACCCACAACCATAATGGCGACTGCTCCGATAATGACCAACACCCACACCAAAGCAGGGTGAGAGCGCGTCGTTTGGGTGAGCAAGGCAGCTTTGATCTGTATGAAGTTCGTGCTAACGGAGAAGGAGATGGTGAACAATGCAACAACTTCCACAGAAGCTGAGATGACAATGATGTCATCATCTGGTGATTGTTGGGCTAGTGGCTTGACTATAGCTTCGATCCAAAGGGACCAGCCGAACACGAGGTTGGCCAGAGTGATCACAAAATAAGCACGCACATTGGCCATGTGCAGGTGGGGGCTGTGTGTGTGTGTGGGGGGGGGGGGGGGGGGTTGCTGGTTGTGCAGTTCAGTACAATGGTGGCTTGGCTGGCCCAATGTAAAATGTTGCGTAGAGAGGCATATATAGTGCAATGGATGGTAGCTTGATGGACGCAAAGTAAAATATTTCATAGAGGACGGGCATATATGTAAGAAAAAAATTGATTAACAAACTTCTTGGTTATGATGCGTTATTAGAAGTCTTGGGAACTCAGGACATTGTGGGACATAATCGAGGACGAGGAAGCAGCCTACGACAAAATGAATCTTCATTATTTTTTGAAAGGCATGGATCTTCATTGTTAAGCTAGTTAATTCTATTCTCCCTAGCATGATTTCAATTGTTTTTGTCATCACCAAGTGCACATACATCCATGAAACAATAACAACAACGATGACAACAACAAGAACAAGAGAACATAACCTTTCATGATACAACAATTTATAAAAAAACTAACCATCCATCTTGGCTACCTGGAGCTGCTGGCAACGTGTTCACCACCAGTTTTATCGCCAACTAAATCGGTTAAGTAAACAGTCTAGGTTCTTTTTTTTTAGA
This sequence comes from Triticum urartu, assembly GCF_056163025.1. Taxonomy (NCBI): domain Eukaryota; kingdom Viridiplantae; phylum Streptophyta; class Magnoliopsida; order Poales; family Poaceae; genus Triticum; species Triticum urartu. Next base: position 541,632,711 of record NC_141877.1, read on the forward strand.
TGCCCACAACAGCCACGGTCGCTTATGGGGTAAGTGGTCTAGCCATATGCCAAGGCGACGTCCTCTGTGTTGATGAATGTAGGTGCGCGTGATTCTGATATATGTATTACATGTTTTCCTTTTTTGCGATGGAACAATGAGTTTTATGCGTCAAGTGTCAATGTTATATTTAGCTAATACTAACCGATCAATACAACAGGGGAACCAGCTGGCATAACCAACAAGCGGCACTTGTCCCTATCCTAACCTGATTAGCTAGACGATCAACAACCCTATTATGTTCATGGTCAACTATACAGAGCGAAACTCCACCAAGAAGCGTCTAATCTCATATACTAAGTGACCATTCAACGCAGACATGAGAGGAGCACAATTTTTTTTGAACTATGATGGCGAAATTCGACCAATCTAAGGAAAGCAACAAAGCTTAGATGACTATAACACCCCAAAATGTCAATTTTTAGGAGAACCATTGGGGATGGATTAGAGTTGCTCTTAAACCTATTCTACTGTGGCATGCATGGCAGAACCTCGTTGTCTTTGTGGTGTCATGAGATGGTTGATGCAGTTATGACCATTGTTGTAGTTTGTTGATCGCAGTTTGGACCAGTTCGGGTTATTTTCTTTTTCCATACTTGGGCATAACTCCAGTCTTACATAACTTTGATATTTGCTGGCTTTTATTTTTGTGTGCATGTGTGTGCGTTGGTGTTGGCTATGTGCATTATAGTTATACAGGGCTAGGTGTGTTTGCATTGTGTTTGTATCGAGTTGATGCTTTATTTTGAGTCAATTAAATCCACCCATTATCGAAAAAATAGCAAAAATCCACAGGGTCCAGTTACTCTTCCTATTCTAATCCTGAACTCTCTCCAACTAAGATACAGTGGAATAAGTTTACGAGCCCAACGAAGATGAATATTATATACTCCCTCCGTTCGGAAATACTTGTTATCAAAATGGACAAAAAGGGATGTATCTAGAACTAAAATACATCTAGATACATTCGCTGTTATTCATTTTGATGACAAGTATTTTTGGACGGAGGGAGTACTATACAGCTTATATACAGTGGATTTTCTCTGTTCTAATCCTGCACTGTCAGAGGCCAAAGAGTTGAAACGAACGAACCTGGAGGGGTAGAATTACACTGGATCCATGGACACAACATCTCGGAAATTACACTGGATCGCAATGAAAGAAGCAGGGCAGGTCTGTGTGCGGTATCACGGCGGCGTTGGTCGCCGGCGAGAGCGCCGCCCGCCGCACCACATGAAGAGCGAGAAGGCCGCCGCAATGGCGCTGCTCTGCCGAGTAAGCCCGACGCATGAGTGTTAATTGCAAGGCAGCATACAAGAAGCAAGGAGCTGACGACAGAGCGTTGGGTGCTATAGGGCCGGGTGCGTGCTTTGCTTACTCCGTCGGAGCCGATCCAGGGCGCATCGAGAGGTCCGACGCGTACCTTCTTGTGAAGATCGATATCAATTTGTCGCACGTCGATCGCGTCTGCTCTGCAACTGTTTGATCAATATACTTGGCTCCAAACCCGTACGTCATGCATGCATGATACAGTAGTACAACTACAATATGTTGATCAGTTCATTCCCGTAGTTGACCAATGGAGCGCGCGTCCTGATCAGTTCATTCCCGCATACACAGTTGAAAAGTATGTTCTGTCCGTCTGCAATATATCACTGTTAATGAATCATGAGGGAACAGCTTTGACTCGTGAATCCAGGATGGCCTCTGTAGCATAACGTTTTCTCTTCTTTTTTTAGGGAAACAACATGACTCTGCTGCGTATTTTTATTGATTTTTTTTAAATAACGTTTTCCCCTTTTTCTTCCTTGCAGTTTATAATTAATTTTCCTTGCAGTGTATAATTAATTATTAGGTCAATCGATCGATCTGCAGCAACGGTTGTGTTCTGGAGTATTTCAGACCATTTTACAAGAGAGTTTATTATATATCCTCTGTACAATAGCATGCACACAACACAACACAACACAACACAACACAACACAACGCAAGAGTTTATTAGTACTACCTGACTGTATGCTAGATAGTATTACAAATTTGGATCATCTATTTTGGAACGGAGGGAGTACCTAGCTAAATCGCACAACGCGAAAACTACGCCTCCAATTGTTGGCTCCCGGCCAGTCCTCATACCATTGGATTCCAGCTTGTGCGAGGGTGCTACGTCAAGACCACCTCAGCTGATCTTGGAGCTTCTCGACTATAGGATCAGAGTCGAAGAAATGGATGCAACTAATTAAAGACTTAGAAATGATTAAACAAGGTCGGCCTTTGGGTCGGGAAACAGTGGCTATGGTGGACACGGTAGTACGTACGTACGTTATGCAGCTGCCGGCTGCCGCATCACTACATCAAGAGCGAGACGGCGGCGGCAACGGCCACAGCGATGACGGCGAGCTGCTCGAGAGGGTTGACGCCACGGAAGGGGGGCGGGCCAATCGCCGCGACCCTCCTGTGCACGGCGTTGACCGCCACAAAGAACGTGATGAGCATGGGCATGAGAGAAGACGAAGAGGCGGCCGCGAGGCAGCTGTCCGTCGCCGGCGATGGAGATGACCCGGCTCGGGTGCTGATGAGCACGGCGGAGGCCAACGATAGGAGGGCTCCCGCGAGCTCATCCTCCTCGTCCATGTTGTGCTAAACTTATTTGATCAGGTGTTAGGTGCATGTCGCGTGAGGTACATATATACTCGACATCGCGCCCTGCCCGTTCCACGACGCTGCTAGCGCCCGGGACGACGGAGCCTTGAAATATCCACGAATGAGACCAATCAATAAGCACCACAGACATGACATACGAATATGACCAATCAACTACTTGAAAGAAATTATACTATATTAATTGTCCCTGATTAGTATAAAGTTATCCTAAACCAGTGACAATTAATATGAATCGGAGGGAGTAAGTAATTTTATTTTTATGTAAGAGCAGATGGTTGTCCTAACTAATATTTTATGTTCAGCCCTGGGTCACAAAATGCACTTCTGCCAAAAACACATCAATCTGTAACCGGCCCAACTTGAAACACTGGTACGTACCTGATAGCACATCAATTCAAAACACATTATATTAATTTGATGTAACACAGGTAGCTGATGGCACATCAATTCAAAACACATTATACATCTATTCAACATGAAAACCACACGAATACAATACATGATGACAACTAAATCAACTCCTTAGCCCCCACACCGACATCAACTAACGAGGTATCATGTATAAATAACTCAAGCATAGCTTCTAATGATAAGCGCACTCATATCGTACATGATGACAACCAGTCTAACTCCAACTATAATAGTCCTATGCATTCATCTCTTCTTACATCTTTGTCATTAGATTTCTCCCTCGTTTCATGCCACTGATTACACCCTACATGCCCTTTAGTTTCTTTTGCAAGGTTTAATTTTCTTTCTCAAGCTTTTGGATGACACCTCAGGCCCAACCTTTCCCCTGCAATAAATAAATAAATCTATTCGAATACCTAAAAGACTGAAATTCATACCAACGTGTAATGGGATCAGAACATTTATAAGGTGACACATTTGGGTAACTAAAATAAAATTCAAAGTTTATTCACCTCATATGGAAGACAATTTGTGGCACGCATGGGCGGCGGCACGCATGCATGCAACCATATGATTGCGCCAAGATTCAAAAAGTTGTTTTGTGAATAGACCTTAATTATTGCATGCATGTAGCCTTTGGTACAACTTTTGGCAAAGGGTGCATGCCCCACCCACCCCACCTCTCACGTTTTTCGTTTTGACTCGCAAATTTGAATGTATTATATCTTTTAAATCAAAAGCCTAATTTTTTATTTTGTTTGCATATTCATGTTCCTTGGGACGAGGGCTATGAAATAAGACCAATTTCAAATACATTTTCACACATTTTCAAAATTGTGCTAAGTTTCATCTGCTGAAACTTAATAGAAATGAACGATAAATTCACTAAGTTTCAGAACTAGAACTTAAAACCATGTGGGGGCTCTGACGTTTTGACAAGCTTTAAAAACTTAAGCAAGTCAACTACTAAAACTTGATGAAACAAATGATAAGTTTGTAAAACTTGGTAAAACTTAATATTACGGCTATCATGTTTTAATATTTGAAACTTTGTTAAAAAAATTAAAAGATGTCTAAATGTATTCAGAGTGGTCCTATTTGAAAGCACTTGTTGTAACGAACACAAATATGCAAACAGAACTTAGTTTGGGCTTTTGGTTCAGAAGATACAATAGATTCAAATTTTAAGATAAAATGAAAAGGCATGGGAGGTGGGTGAGTGAGGCATGCAACTTTGCCAAAAGCCAACATGCATGGACCTAGACACCTAGTGCAACTATTAAGGTTAATGCCATAAACTAGTGCACCAACCTATGGAGGCCAGGGAGCATTTGGTTCATGGGTGTACCCGGTGAGAGATGGTAGCTCGGGATATCTACTACCGGTTTGGATGGCAGTCCAATAAAAGGCTAGGTGTTTAGTCATCTTGACATGTTTTCGCCGGTTGTGGCAACTTTTATCTTTATTTGTCTATTTTAGCTCCGTTTGAGCTTGTACTGTTTGCAGACTTTTGTGGATCTTTTTGCTTAATAATATGGCTACATGCATCATTCTGATGTAGAGGCCGGGGTGATCCTCCTTTAGAAAAACAATATGTATTTGAGATTTAATAAAAATATCCCAAATATTTTATTAGTTTATTAAAAAGAAATGAAAAAAAACCATATATTAGGCTTGGTATGTGGTAGTTGGCCTCATAGGGATCCTGAAGGGAAGTTGCCGACATGAGAGGGGTGCGAGAGGGCTCGAAGAAGGAAGGTCATCGGCATGGTGACGCGGCCCTCACAGCGGATCGAGTGGCATGGGGGAGAGGCGGGTTTGGGGGTCAGACAGGTGAAGAGAGGCCGGCATCGGGAGATATGCCGATGCGGGCGGAAGGCATGACGATAGGGAGTGGTACCAACTTCAGGCTCCGACGTGCGGGCGATAACCGGTGTTAGGATCGGAATCTAGCAGTGGGGCGGCGATGGCAGAGACGTGATCTACTCGGCCAACCGATGCTAGGGTTGCGAATGCGGGGGAGCATGGACGTGAGGATCTAGTAGCGGGGCGGCGATTGTAGAGACGTGATCTTCTCAGCCAACCGACGCTAGGGTTGCGAATGCGGGGGAGCAGGGACGTGAGGATCTAGCTTCAGAAGAAAATTTTGCCTAGTCCTCGCTTTGTGTGATATATATGGGGATATTACCTATGCGAGACGATCTAGTAGTTCTCATCACTAGTAAGTCATTTGTATTTTTATTTTCTGAAATGCGAAGCTATTGTACGTGTGTAAAACATTCCAAAAAATATTTACTTAAAGCCTCCATTTTTTTACATACAGCATATTACATTAAATTGTGCATGTAAAATTTCAGCATTTTTCTGATATCCCATTTGCTATTTTTCTGCATTAAATGCAATTCAAGCCATTTACTTGATATTTTTGGAAATTTGAACTACATGTACCTTTAAAAGACCTCTAAATGAAAATTAAATTTATGTTATGCACATCAGTAGCTTCTATCCAAAAAAGGTGTGAGAAAATCAAACATTTCCTTGGTAAAATCCAAACCTTTATTTGCAATTTCATGTCATGCCATGTTTAAATTTTTAAGCAGTTTCATGAATGTTGAAACATACTTTGGTTTTGTAACCATAGTATTTTCCATGGAGAATCTTAGAATCATAGGAAGACTTTTTACATGACTATCTTAGTTGATGCTTGAAACTTATGATATACATTTTGCATGAGTATCATTGATGTGTCTGTTGAGGATTTGCTTCGGTTTCATCTCCCGTTCCTTTTCACGGACAAGTCATGTTTTCTTGTCGATGCTACGAACCTACCTATCACCTCGATGGGCGAGGCGTTTTCTTGTTGATCGATGGACCCGTCGGCCCAAGAAATCAATTCCACAGTTTCATGGTCCTCTTGTCTTTGTCTCCGATGTTAGCTTGGCGTACTCCATCTAATTATTTTCTCAGCTGAGGTGCCTATGCATAGCTAGAGATGATGTGACCTAGCATAAGACAGGATGTTCTTATTCTTGTAGGGTTAACGGCGCACGTGGCATATGATATCGCCTAAGACGTTTAGTTACCCAGCTGGAAGTTAATGTGCTACATGGTTACATTGAATTAAACATAAATAATGGGATTGATTAGATGGACCCGCGAAAACACATAGTACGTCCTGCATGCATGCGGCCTAGGTCGACCGATGAACTCGCTGGAGCTACAGCCTGCAGCCCGCGCGCATGCAGGCACGGAGTAGGTAGCTGCCGCCCGGATCGACGAGGACGACGCGGATCAACGGTGTACATGCCTGCCCTAATGACGCATGCTTGCGCTGGAGATCATAACGCAGCTGCACGTAAGGACTTTTTCTTTAATACACGTAAGCATCATATACTAAAGAGAAAAAACAGGGACAGAGAGCCCCTCCACATAGGTGACTTACAACAAGAACACACCCAAATCCACCATTACAACAACGAATCAGATTACTCCTCATGCCTAACCCACACCGAAAGCTCGTCAAAGAAGCGCTCGATGTCACATTTGAGCAGCCCAGCCTGCTTTCCCTCTGACGGTGCGACCAACAAAGTGCTCGCGATTGCTTAGCTTTGGCAGCCGCTAGCTTCCATTCCTAGCTAGCACGTACGGTATCGGTAGGATACTTTGGAAGTTTGAGTTCGGCGCGCGTGGGCTTTCCTACGTACGTAACCATGCACAGCTAAGACACGTGTACCTAGACCTACACACGTACGAGCGTAGGTACGTTTTGCTACAGGTACGACAAACTTTTGTCCTACACTCGTAGGAGTAGAATTGACTCAGTTTGTGGGTCATAGTATGCAGCATCTATTCACTGTCTGGGCGTACAGGAGTTGTACCAAAACCATCGTAAGCAAAGCAGTTTCGCAGCTGAAACGTAGACGACATAGATGCACCATCGTACGTGCACACGTACGTACCTACACCTGGATACGTGCATCTGGCTTCACTAAATGCATGCAAGCACTAGCTAGTCTCCCTGGGACGCAAGCTAGCATCCCCAAGCCATCAAAATGCACCCTGGCGCATATCTGGCTTAGTGGTCGATCACTAGACATGTCTGCACTAGCTAGCTCGTAGGCAGGAGTGTATCACTGAGTCGCGCTCAGGCTTTCCATGTCGACGAGCTGGTATTTAAGGGGCGAAACTAGACAAGTGCGTGATTAGTGACGGTTGATCGATGGGAGACAGTTAACTGACGAGACATGTCAGCCTCACCAAGTCCAAACTGGGTGCTAGCTATACGATCGAGACGTTTAAATTGCCAATTCTCCTTCTTGTTATGTTCTCCAGCTAGCATGGTCCGCTGTATATACGTACTACCTACCTGTCCAGACCGATCGAGATCGAGAGACGTTCGACAAAATGCTGACGAAAGGTGGCACGTCAAGTATAGTGTGGGCATTGGCGGATGGACTCTTGTTAGCTTCTCCAGGGACGTAAGCATATGCTCCTGCACGGCCAATACCTTGTTCTCTTCATCATCGAGCAAATCAGCCAGTCAGACGTGACGGCGCCGATCCAGTAATTACTAGTACTACGCATGACTAGCTAATAAAAGTCGGCTTTCAGTTGATGTCTCTTTCACGTTATCGCCTAGGCTCTCTTTCGAACCTACCTAGCTAGCTCCAGATCGATCGATGTCGATTACTTTCACTATGTTACAAATATTTTTTTTTCAAACCAGAGTCCTTAAGGCTTGATCCACTAATTAAGGAAGAGAGAGATATAAAAACTCGGGCTAAAAGCCTAAAACCCTCGCAACATGCTGATCAGGCAAACGACATCGGGTTACGCATTGTCATCATTTCTCCGTGAGCAAACCACTATGAATTTGCCACTAACGACATCGGGTTCGCCGCAAACAAGCGGGGGGGGGGGGGGGGGGGGGAGGGGGGGGGGTTGTCGACGAAGGATAACTATGTAAAGTTGGCGCGGCAGATGATACGGCCTGTAGCTGTCATTGTCGCCACCCAACCCACAATACCACAGATCCGACTTCACCGCAACAAATAAATCGAGGTGAACTTGCGGACACACTAAAGAGTCGACCACCGCAACCACTATCGCCAATCTCACATCACTCATCCTTCTCATCGTCGCTATAGAAGCCCAGATACGAACAACACCATCTTCAATAGTTCTCCCTTGTCGATACGCGGTCCTTAGAGCATCTCCAGCCGTTCGGCCCCCCAGAGCGCTAAAAAAGAGCGGTCTGGGGGCGAACCGGCGCTAGTTCGGCCCCTGGGGGCGACCTAACTCCCAGTCACGCCCCCAGGCGCCGCCCCTAGGACGTGAAAAATTTGAACTTGGTCGTTCCCGCTCACAAAAGACGCCACAAGTCGGGCGATCGCAAGCCACAGTTCGACGTACAAAAAATAGAGCGGCAGAAGTTCGCGTGCGCAACACATCACTCGGCGGGCTCTGCCCCAGGCGTCGGCGGAGTTGGCGTGCGCGGGCTTGGCGGTGTCGGAGCTGCTTCTGCGCTGGGCGGTGTCGGCGCAGCTTCGGTGGTGCTGGGCGTCGTGGAGGCGTCATCACGCGGGCTTGGCGGCGGCGTCGGCGTGTGCGTTGGCGTCGGCGGCCTTGTCGAGGGGAAGCTGGTTCAGGATGAGGCCGCGCTCCGTCAAGTACCACGCCTTGACCGCCTCGTCGGTGCTCTGGAGCATGTCCGCCCCGCCCAACAGGAAAGCAAGGTCGGTGTTTCTCTTCTTCACGGCGACGTTCGTCCGGAGCAGGTCGAGCTTGACGGCGCTGCTCGACATCAACGCCGACCACCGCGCCTCGGTCTTCTCTTCACGAAGGACGGCCCAGGCCTGCGCGTCGGCGAGGCAGTGCTCGATGGACTTTTGCACTCGAGCGGTGGCCGCGTCGGCGTATTTCCCCTTCTTGGCACCTTTGTTGCCGTCTGACCGCCCTTCCGTTGCGCCAGGAGTCGGCGTGTCCGGCTTGTAGGTCTCCTTGGCCTTGTCGAGGGTGCGTCGGACTTCTGCCCACTTCTCGCACTTGTCAATGCGCTTGTAAACGTGGAGGTACTTGAATTCGGCGTCGCTGTTGCTCTGCCGGTACAGGGCGAACATGCGCAGCAACTGCGCGAAGGAACAAACAGTTGGCGCGCGTACACGGCGGAGAGAGGCGGGAGACCGGCGTGGCATACCTGATCCTCAACGCTGGCGCCGCTCTCCGGGCGAGCTGCGACCTCCTCGACGACCCCATGCCATTTGTTGCACGCCCCCTGGATACGCCCCCAATGGTTCGCCATCGCCTTGGAGCCGCGCTGCATGTAGACGCCTTTGAAGTAGGGGTCGACGAGCTTGCGCTCGTCGAACACGGCCATGATGCGGTCCCAGTACGTCTCGATGCTCTGGTTCATGCCGGTCGTCGGGTCGAGGCAGACGACTTTTCATTCTTCGGCGAGGCATTCCTCCTCCTTGGACGCCCACTTGATGCGCGGCTCTCCTGCACTGGCCGCTCGCTTCTTCTTGCGCCCCTTCGCCGGAACAGGCGTCGGCTCCTCCTCCTCATCCTCCTCCTCCTGCTCGTCCTCGCCGTAGACGTAGCCGAGCTCGCCGTCCATGTCGCCGCTGAGATCCACCACCTCGTCCTGGGTGACGAACCCGGGAGACGCGGCGACCGCGGCCGAACCTGCCGCGATGATGTCGTCCATGTCGGCCTCGGTCTCATCGGTGTCGCCGAGGTGCGAGAAGGGTAGCGGGCCACGGCGTAGCGGGGGCGTCGGGAAGGAAGCGTAGGCGGGCGGCGAGTAGTTGTATGGAGGGTACTGCACGCCGGCGAAGGCGGGCGAGGGCGTGCGCTGGGTCGGGTGTCCATGGGGGAAGGTGACGTTTGGGTTGAACCCACCGTGCGCGTTGCCTCGGCGTAGCCTGGCGAGGGCGATCCCCATGGCTGGGGAGAGCCGACGCCTTGCTGGCCCCAGGGCGCGTACTGGGCGTGGCTGCCGGGTGGATTCATCATCCCCGATGAGGCCTTGGCTTGGTCCGTGGCAGCCGTAGCCGCACGTGCCGCGTTGTCGCGGGCCTTCTTGGCGATGGCCCTGTTCCGCTGGTCGGCGGTGACAGCCTCCCGTCGCTGAACATCCGCCCTCCACTCGGCGTTTGGCATGCCCAGTGGCTTGGACGACGGCGCCCTCGACTTCCTCTGCTTCGGCTGGGCGACGGAGGCGGTCGCGGTTGCCGCCGCGCGGGGGACGACGTACTTCTTCGGTGACATGGCGGCCGACTGGGAGGCGAGCGGGGGGGGGGGGAGATTGGCGGGAGGAAGGAAGAGAATGGGAGGGAAGTTGGGGAAAAGCGGGAAGAAACGGCAGGAAGAGGCGCTCGACTCGCCGACAGGGAGGACCCACGCACCCTTTTCGCTTGTGCCGGTGCCCCAGGCGCCCCCCAGGGCGCCGGGTTCGGCCTGGGTCCGCCGGCACCAGTTTTGGCCCGAGCCGGCGAAAAACAGGCTTCTGGGGGCGCGACTGGGCCGTTTTTTCGGCGCCGGCGCGGCAAAAACGCCTGGGGAGGGCCTGTTGGGGGCGCGGCTAGAGATGCTCTTAGGATGGCGCCCTCGAGGAGGGAGACGATGCAAGAACACCAACATTGTCCGATCACACATATCTAGGGGTTTACCCCAGAGCTGTGACAGTGACCAGATCTACATGGAAGGGCTGATGTAGCAAGGTAGCGACACCTCAAACAAGGTCAATGACACCCACACACGCCGCCGCTGGTCTTAGCCCTAGGACGGAACAGGGTCTTCACCCAAGCTCCCAACACACCCTCAGCTGCACATCGCCCTTGTGGAGATACATAAGAGAAAGATACTATTGAATGGTTTGCAAGTTTGACATAGTTTGCAAAGGGGCATTTTGTAAAATCCTTGTGTCTCCCATTGATTATGTGTTCCTCTTGTCATATTTTTAAACAATGGTGGAGGACGATTTTTTGTAGGTAGACTAAAAAATCACTGACAATGATGCTTTCATTGTTCTAAAAAACCGATAAATCTGCACCATAGATTCACTGTGTATATTTGCGCACAAATAAAGAAATTTTAATAAATAATACCTTTCTTCTTTGCCTTTGCTTCCCCTTCCTATCCATACTCTACCTTCCACCTCTTTCCCCTTCCTATCCGCCTGCCTACATCAGCAGCATACCCTACCCTACCCTATGTGATCATGGGCTGTGGCCAGGACCCTGGAGAAGTGTCGCGTATGGCACGTCCGTGTTGGTGCCTCATGATACATCATACGGTGCCGCTACCTCTGCTAGGTTTTTGCCATCGATGCTGCTTGTTATTGAAGGAAATATGCCCTAAAGGCAATAATAAAGTTATTATTTATATTTCCTTATATCATGATAAATGTTTATTATTCATGCTAGAATTGTATTAACCGGAAACTTGATACATGTGTGAATACATAGACAAAACACAGTGTCCCTAGTATGCCTCTACTACACTAGCTCGTTAATCAAAGATGGTTAAGTTTCCTAACCATGTACATGTGTTGTCATTTGATGAACGGGATCGCATCATTAGGAGAATGATGTGATGGACAAGACCCATCCGTTAGCTTAGCATAATGATTGTTAAGTTTTATTGCTATTGCTTTCTTCATGACTTATACATATTCCTTTGACTATGAGATTATGCAACTCCCGGATACCGGAGGAATACCTTGTGTGCTATCAAACGTCACCACGTAACTGGGTGATTATAAAGATGCTCTACAGGTATCTCCTAAGGTGTTTGTTGGGTTGGCATAGATCGAGATTAGGATTTGTCACTCCAAGTATCAAAGAGGTATCTCTAGGCCCTCTCGGTAATGCACATCATGATAAGCCTTACAAGCAATGTGACTAATGAATTAATTACAGGATGACGCATTATGGAACGAGTAAAGGGACTTGCCGGTAATGAGATTGAACTTGGTATGAAGATACCGACGATCGAATCTCGGGCAAGTAACATACCGATGACAAAGGAAATGACATATGTTGTCATTACGGTTTGACCGATAAAAGATCTTCGTAGAATATGTAGTAACCAATATTAGCATCCAGGTTACGCTATTGGTTATTGACCGGAGAGGTGTCTCGGTCATGTCTACATAGTTCTCGAACCTGTAGGGTCCGCATGCTTAATGTTTGATGACGATTTGTACTATGAGTTATGTGTTTTGGTGACCGAAGATTGTTCAGAGTCCCGGATGAGATCATGGACATGACGAGGAGTCTCGAAATGGTCGAGAGGTAAAAATTGATATATTGTACGATAGTATTCGGACACCGAAAGTGTTTCAGAATGTATCGGGTACGTATCGGAGTACCGGAGGGTTAACAGACCCCCCCCCCCCCCGGGGGGGGGGATATGGGCCACATGGGCCATAGGAGGGAGGCAAGCTAGCCCACAAGGGTGGCGTCCCCCAAGGGAGGAGTCTGAATTGGACTAGGGAGGGGGCGCGGCCCCCTTTCCTTCTCCTTCTCCCTCTCCTCCCTTCCCCCCTCCGATAAAAGAAGGGGGGGGGGGCGAATTGGACTAGGAGCCCAAGTGGGACTCCTCCCACTTGGGGCGCCCCTAGGCCGGCCTCCTGCCCTCTCCCTCCTTTATATACGGGGGCGGGGGGCGCCTCCAACACACATCAATTGTTTCAAGCCGTGTGCGGCGCCCCCTCCATCGTTTACTCCTCCGGTCATATTGTCGTAGTGCTTAGGCGAAGCCCTGCGTTGATCACTTCACCATCACCGTTACCACGCTATCGTGCTGACGAAACTCTCCCTCGACACTTTGCTGGATCAATAGTTTGAGGGACGTCATCGAGCTGAACATGTGCAAAACTCGGAGGTGTCATACGTTCGGTACTTGATCGGTTGAATTGAGAAGACGTTCGACTACATCAACCGCGTTAAACTAACGCTTCTGCTTTCGGTCCACGAGGGTACCTGGACACACTCTCTCCCTCTCGTTGCCATGCATCTCCTAGATAGATCTTGCATGAATGTAGGAATTTTTTGAAATTGCATGCTATGTTCCCCAACTGTGGCATCGGAGCCAGGTCTATGCGTAGATGATATGCACGAGTAGAACACAAAGAGTTGTGGGCGTTCATAGTCATACTGCTTACCACCAACATCTTATTTTGATTCTGCGGTATTGTTGGATGAAGCGGCCTGGACCAACCTTAGATGACCACGTTCATGAGACCGGTTCCACCGACAGACATGCAACTTGTTTTGCATAAAGGTGGCTGTTTCTCCAACTTTAGTTGAATCAAATTTGACTAGGGTCGGTCCTTGTTGAATGTTAAAACAACAAACTTGACGAAACATCGTTGTGGTTTTGATGCATAGGTAAGAACGGTTCTTACTAGAAGCCCGTAGCAGCCACGTAAAACTTGCAACAACAAAGTAGAGGACGTCTAACTTGTTTTTGCAGGGCTTGTTGTGATGTGATATGGTCAAGACATGATGTGATATATGTTATTGTATGAGATGATATGTTTTGTAAAAGTTACTGGCAACCGGCAGGAGCCTTATGGTTGTCTCTTTATTGTATGAAATGCAAATGCCATGTAATTGCTTTACTTGATCACTATGCGTTAGCGATAGTTGTAGAAGCAATAGTTGGCGAAACAACCACGACGCTACGATGAAGATCAAGGTGTCGAGCCAGTGACGATGGAGATCATGATGATGCTTTGGAGATGGAGATCAAAAGCACAAGATGATGATGGCCATATGATGTCACATATTTTGATTGCATGTGATGTTTATCTTTTATGCATCTTATTTTGCTTAGTACGACGGTAGCATTATAAGATGATCCCTTAAAAATTTCAAGGTATAAGTGTTCTCCCCGAGTATGCACCGTTGCGACAGTTCGTCGTGTTGAGACACCACGTGATAATCGGGTGTGATAGACTCTACGTTTAGATACAGCGGGTGCAAAACAGTTTTGCACATGCGGAATACTCGGGTTAAACTTGACGAGCCTGGCATGTACAGACATGGCCTCGGAACACTGGAGACCGAAAGGTCGAACGTGAGTCATATAGTAGATATGATCAACATAGAGATGTTCACCATTGATGATTACTCCATCTCACATGATGATCGGACATGGTTTAGTTGATTTGGATCACGTAATCATTTAGATGACTCGAGGGATGTCTATCTAAGTGGGAGTTCTTAAATAATTTGATTAATTGAACTTTAATTTATCATGAACTTAGTTCTGATAGTATTTGCAAATTATGTTGTAGATCAATAGCTCGCGTTGTAGCTCTCCTATGTTTTTGATATGTTCCTAGAGAAAACTAAGTTGAAAGATGATAGTAGTAATGATGCGGACTGGGTCCGTGATCTGAGGATTATCCTCATTGCTGCATAGAAGAATTATGTCCTTGATGCACCGCTAGGTGACAGACCTATTGCAGGAGAAGATGCAGACAGTATGAACGTTTGGCAAGCTCGATATGATGACTACTTAATAGTTTAGTGCACCATGCTTTACGGCTTAGAACCGGGACTTAAAAAACGTTTTTAACATCATAGAACATATGAGATGTTCCAAGAGCTGAAATTGGTATTTCAGACTCATGCCCGTGTCGAGAGGTATGAGACCTCTGACAAGTACTTTGCCTACAAAATAGAGAATGGCTCAGCTAGTGAGTATATGCTCAGAATGTGTGGGCACTACAATCGCTTGAATCAAGTGGGAGTTAATATTCCAGATAAGATAGTGATTGACAGAGTTCTCTAGTCACTATCACCAAGCTACTAGAACTTCGTGATGAACTATAATATGCAAGGGATGATGAAAACGATTCTCGAGCTCTTCGCGATGCTGAAATCAGCGAAGGTAGAAATCAAGAAAGAGCATCAAATGTTGATGGTTAACAAGACCACTAGTTTCAAGAAAAGGGCAAGGGAAAGAAAGGGAACTTCAAGAAGAATGGCAAGCAAGTTTCCACTGATCGCTCTCTGACTATAGCGCCAGAAAAGCTCCTGTATGCTAGGACTACGTCAGTATTTCCCCAAACACTACTAGAAAAGGCCTATTAGTGGCGCACCTATTTTGGCCATTAATGGCGCACTATAGGTGCGCCATTATTACCACGCCACTACTAACAAATACTAATGGCGCACCTCTGGTACGCCATTAGTATACCAAATAATAGTGGCGCACCTGACAGTGCGCCATTACTATGTCCAACAGTGCGCCATTACTATGCCTCCTAGGGGGCCATATTTACCTTCACGTATGCCCCCAAGTGCACCATTACTATGCCCCATAATGCGCCACTGGTATTTAGCCCTTGTGCGCCACTAATGCTGAACAAGGTGCACCACTACTATGAATATTAGGATTTTTTTACTTTTCTGATATTTGCATAGGTTACAAAATACATTACAGCACACAATATAAACAACACAACATATAAACAACAGATTTATCGAATACAATAGAAGATTAGTCTCTGAATACAAGTCATCATATTAGTCTCCGAATTCAAAATACCGAACAAAGTTAGAACATTACAAGTCTCGAGACCGCGAGTAGCGAGTTTGTTGTCACATTACAAAGTCGATATCGATCATCTAAAGTACCATCACATAGAAGAGAGATGCGGTCACGATGAGCATCATTGCGATGAAACTGGTCTTCATTCGGTTCCTCCTCCGCTCCCTCCTCTCCCCCGCTAGATAGCGCGCGTATCTAACTTCCGCCTCCGCCCTAGTGGTGTACCCTTTGTAACTGTTACCGCTGAAACGGTGAACCTGTCTCCGACACTCCTCCCAGTCGTCGTAGACTCTGGAAACCTTACCCTTGTACATGACATACGACAGCATCTCTATGCACTAGACAAACAAAATGTTAGTAGCAATTCACAGACAATACATAAGCAATATATAAGTATGCAACAAAAGGATCGGAAGAGAAAAGCAACACATTAATAGCACGATTCATGGTCCTACTAATAAATAGCATTGATTACATATAAGTTGAACGACTGTCCAAACCAAAGAGACATACAAGTTCATTAAAGTTTAATTACAACATGAGCTAATCGATATTTCAGAACTACATAGCATCACTACTTTCGACTCGACTCAGGGACCGGAGCGTGGATGAAGCCGCCGTCTTTCGTGATGGTCATGAAATCGTGATCGTTGTCAACCTACATTTGTAGCGTTGTTTCTATTTCACTGTTGGACGATTGATATTTGAGGTAGAACTGCCCCGAGGTACGAAGTACATCTTGATAGATGATTTCCGCAAACTCCGACTGGATGCAAAAGAATTCTTGTCTGAGGTCCGCGTCCTGGATTGCCGACAAGCGTGCGGCCCAACCTTTGAGACTATTTGGTAGCAGAAGGTGATTATGGTCCCGTACGATCGCCCACATGTGATGGAGGGCGTAGTAGGCATCCTTCTGACCGCCAGGCGGCTGCTTGACGCAGGGGAACGTCGTTACGTGGGTGAACACGTGCTTGCCGTACCTAAAAATTGGCCCCCTGAAGGTGCCTCCAGATTTGGCATAGCCGGGGAGAACATCATCAAGAACTTTCTTGATATTTGTGTAGTCTTTATTCGACTGACGGTCCGAGTCGAAATACATGGCCATGGAATAGTTCAGGCTTAAGAGGATGAGTGTGCAACGTGTGTCACTGCACAAAACACGGAATGTTAGAAAAAAAAGAATAATCAAAATCTAAGAAATCATATGTTATGGGGCGGTGAGGGGATGACTTACTTGGGAAAGTAAGGCATGAGGAAGTTATCCTTATCCGGGTTCGCCAGAATGACGCCTTCGAGGTATGAACTCGCGACTTGCCGGTCCCCAGCACTGCCCAAGATCTTGGCACGCATGTAGAATGGGTCGACTATCACGATGTCTGGGGTGTTGTCTCTAATGATCCGCATCTCCATACTGAGCGAAAATAGCCGAATGAAGGTGTAGTGCAGCGGATGAAGGTTAAACATAGCGAAGATGTCATCAAACCGCAGGACGATCATACCCCCGATGGTGCTATCGACAAAGCCCTTGCCCTCTGGCACCTTGGCCACGAAAACCAGGTATGCCACATCATTCTCGGAGAGACGCCGCTTCTCCAAAGAAAGAACACTGTCATGCAGACTCTGCATAGCACCGGTTGCAGCATTGAGCAGATTAGTCGGTAGCATCGGCCTACCCGCCACATGCACCCTCCTCGAGATATCCTTAGGTGAAGGTGGCCCGTCCTGAGCACGGATCGTACTCGGTGCCGGCTGGCTCGCACCCCTTGTTATTCTTTCTTTTCCGTCCCTTCTGCTTCTTCTGCTGTAATGGGACCGAGTTCTGCTCAGAGACCACCTTCTTGAGTGTGTTGGGGCTGATAATATTTCGCACCTCGGCTATCTGAGGCTCGGTGAAGGCGGCGGCTGGAGGCGTCTCCTGAGAACTGAACGCCAGACGACGCCTGTTGCAATTGGGTTTCTCCACGGTACCAGCTAGATCGCGATAGTCTTTTGCAGGGTTGGGTTCTTGAGAAGGAGGCCCCAAAAATTCGTCACCGTACCCATGTTCGTTGAAGTACTTATCGACCCTGGTAAATGTACCATCATATTCGTCCGGATCCTGTGCCATATGCATGTCCGGATTAGCTAACGGTGGTAGCGTTGCGGCGGTCTTGCCATGGCTTGGCGCCGGCAGGACTGGCGGTGTTGTCTGTGGTGTGGTGTCCCCCACCCCCAAACGAATCTGGCTCTTCGGCCAAAGCATGGACCAGCTTATGCAGGTGCTAAGGGTCATCACATCATCTTCGTCGGCCCCTGGGGGTCGATACGGAGGTAACAAGTCGTCGCAGTCCCGTAGCACCCGAACTAGTTGAACCCTATACACGGTGGGTGTCATCGGATTACCGTGGAACAGGCGGTTGCCTGGTTGAACGATTCTGGCCTTGGCGACATCGATCAACTCGCCGTCCACGAAGTGCAAGAGAGTGCATGGAACATCGGCGGCGCCCTGCGAAAACATGTAGGGCTTCAGGGATGTCAGTCAAAGGCAAGGAGATGAAGTCATCGGCTGAGAGGCTTAGTTACCGTGATGGCGTCGAGCTCGGCTAATGCCGAGGCACCGCCAATGGCGGGCGTGCAAGTGACGGAGGGGCCGGTTGCTACTGAGGTGCCGGCCGGCGTATTCTTCCCACACCCGGGTGCATTAAGCTCCAATGCCGGCGCCGACGCCGGAGACACCAATGGCACCGCCGGCACGTTGTGCGAGTTGCTGCCCGTGAAGCTGGGAATCGGGGAAGGCCCTTGTTGGCCACCCGCAATCCACGCCTGCAGCCCCTCAAGCAAGGTAGGCATAATGGCGGTGATCATTGCTCCCAGTTGGTCTCGCACTTGCTCTTCGACTATCTCCGGAATCCGCACCACTTATGCCTGGAGTTCTTGAACCTCGCGCTCCTGGCTTTCCGAGCTGGTCTTTCTCTCCTTTCGCCCAACGGTATAGTATTCTGACCATTTCATGGACAAGCCTTTGCCGGCCACACGACCAGCTGACGTCGGCTTACTGAGCTTATCCTTATGTTTCATTACGTTCAACGCCCTATTTAAAGTGGTGTCCCAAGGGGAGCTCTGAGACAACCCCGCGCTACTGCTTTCAGTTTCCTGCGGAAGGAACATGAACCATTTAGAAATTTGGCTTCATTAATTAGAATGCAACCATATGGAGCTAATTACGCGGGGGTGTATTCCTTAACAGAACAAGCTCAAGCGCCTTGGTCTTCGGATCCGTGGTAAGCTCCTTTGTTACCGGGTCAATCTTGTACTGGGCCCTGACATAGTTCCTGGTCTACTTGTCACAGTATTTATCAAAGAGGGGCGGTAGGCCTTGCTCGGCACGCTTTGCGTCCTCCTTGTCCCATATAGGTTCCGCCACTTTGTAACCGCTGGGACCGAGTTTGTGGACCCCTATGTTCAAGTCCCGCATATCTTTCCCCCACTGACTTGATTCCGCGATTGCGTTGCTCTCGCACTTGATCTTGAACTCCAGGTAGTCAGCTTCACTGATCGAAGGATTTGTCTCCTTGATCTTCTCATAACTATCACCTTTTTCAATCTTTCTCTTCACCGCAGCTCTCCAAGTAGCCAGGGCCGTGCTCATCTTCGTGAGTGCGGCACTGTTCACTTTATTCCCTGAGAGGCATGTGTTTGCGAAGTCACCGGGGAACTTGTATCGTTCGTGCAACTTCGTGAAGAGGAGGTTGCGCAAATTCCCTCGGTCACGATGCCTTAGGTTTTCGATGTTGATCGAGACGGTGCTCCGGAGAATGCATCCGAGCTGTCCCGCGTACCCCTTGAGTAATTCTTTGGGCGCCATTGGATGCCCACTGGAGGACACTTCAGTAAATTCTTCCTTGACGGTGCCGAGCACGTTCGGGCGCCCGTCCTTCCGTTGCCTCTTCGGTTGACTGCCATCTGTGCATGCGCTGCAATCATCAGTGGTGGCATCCTCAGCGGCACCATCAGTGGTGTCATCCCCGACGCCACTAGGGGTTGTGTAGTCGGGATCGGTGTCTTCCGCGACGTCCTCATAGCGGTAAGGTTCTTCCTCCATCTCCCAGGACAGCTCCCAGAATGCCTTGCCCGAACCGTCGGCCTCATCATTGTGGGCCATGTTCGCTCTAAATAGGAAAAAAGTTTGGTCAAAAAGTTGGTTATTGTCAAGGAACAAGATCTCTAAGTTGACCAAATAACCTAATTCTTGAGGAATGTCGCCAAAAAGTTGGTTATTATCAAGGAACAATTGAGAGATGTTTGTGATATTGCCTAGGTGTTTTGGGATGGAACCTGTTAGTGTGTTGTTGCTAAGGTCCAAGTCCACGTTCTCAAGGACCTCATCTTTGCAGGCTAATTTTCTAGCTTGTAACACTAGGATTAGTAGCTTAATTAATCGACTAGTCAGTCGTATGGTGGTGTAATTAACTTTTTTTAATACTGGGCAGTCATGTGGAGTATACTAGCTCACTAGGTGCCCCTAAAGATACCCCGACCGTATCATTTGATTAATTAGTAAGTAGGCAATTGATCTAGCTAGTATTGCCATGCCATGCATCCACCTTGTTTTAATACTAAACTAATCCAAGGCCTCTTTCCAAAGCCAAAACTCCTCTAAGTTCTCAAGATAACCTAGTTGTCGAGGGATGTGTCCAGAAAGTTGGTTGATGTCAAGATACATGCTGATTAATTTTTGTTTCCGTTGAGAATCGGGCACCTTCTAGGTCAAGAAAATTAGGCATGACCTTTGCTAATTTTCTTGACCTAGGAGTGTCCCATTCTCAACCAAAACGGAAATTAATCAACATTTCAGGAGAAAGGGGTCATTTCAGAAGATCACAAGTAGCAGCAGCATCACTTGACAAAATCACAAGTAGCAGCAACACGATGATATATAAACAGCAAGTTAGAACTTGCATCTGAAGAGCAGCCTGGAAACTGTATTGAGATGAGGCAACTTTTTATTTTGCGATGCACAGTAGCACCACTAGTACATTTTGCAACTCATGGACATTTGACCATTATTAGATATGCTTCACTATCTGACTATCATATTGGCACCACATAGTTTCAAATCAATATTTCAGAGTTGAATTTGATAAGTTTCAAACCAACAGAGTTTCCAAAACTGAACCATACTGGAAATTCTTATATATATCTACTAACTGGAGGCACCAATGGAGCCTCCATTTCAATTTTCGGAAATCACATAAGACTAACCTTAATATCTTAAATTCTAGAGTCCTAGAAGATCAAAATCTGAAGTCGGAGTACTAGAAAGATGGAATTAACCAGCTGGCTTGGACAAATGATAGTTGTATGCTGCCAGTTTAAAACCAGTACTTCAGAAGATTGAAATCTGAAGTCGGAGTACTTACTTCTGCTCACCCATACGTGTTCATTACATTGCCTAGCCACTAATTAAGTACTACTCCACTTACATATCCGGGTAAGTAGCAATATAGAAAGATTCACCACACCCTTTTTGTCGTCATTACCATCAACTTCTTAGCTAGCATACTTAGTTTTTTTCGTCGTTCTCATCATCAGCAGCATATTATGCAACTTATGCAGTTATTTACCAACAGGGCTTCCACCAAGAATGCTGACTTTCACCTGACCAACTATCTCACTTGCCGCACATCTTATCTTCTGAAATAATTAACCATGACAAAACATTGATGTTATAGGTTCTGAATTTATAACCAGTGCACATAGTTACAACTTGCAACAGGCAAAGGTTGTGCAGCAAGCAAAAGTAATTTCCCAGGTTATTCACGAGCAAGCATATACATACAGGACTAGCCACTTTATTTGCTGATCCATTACCAGCAATTTACTGTTTACTTCAACTTCCTAAGTGGCAAACTTAAACTGAAACAAGATAGCACTGAATACTTCAACTTCCTCATCTGTCTGCAGTTAACTTCCAACTTGGTAACCCATTTGGACCGAGAAAACAAGCACACAGAGCATCACTAAGTGGCAAAGATGCAGTTTTACCAGAGGGGCTTGTGCCAGACAGAGGTGTTCAGGAAGGCGCCGTCTCCCCTTCGAGGTACAACTAGGGTTCGCCGCTGGACGCGTGCGTGCACCTGCCTGAGGAAGCAAACCAAGGGCATGAGGGGAGGGAAGGGAAGGGAAGGGAAGGGAAGAGGAGAGGAGAAGATTGGGCGAGAGAGTGCATACCCCGACGACGGCGCGACGGAGCAATCAGGCTGGCGCGCTCGATCTGGTCAGCCGTTCGCGAGCACATGCACGCGGAGGCGAGGTCGTCGTCGTCATCCCGGTGCGCGAGCGAGCGATTGGGCGGATGGATCTGACCTGCTTCGTCTCCGGCGAGAGCGGGGTGGGTCGGAGGGGGAGGAAGGGGAGGATGGGGAGAGGGAGGCGGCGGGGGCGCGGATTGGGAGCGGACGTGTCCCACGGGCGAGGGCGGCGGCGCAGTGGGTGGGGCGGCAGCGCAGTGGGTCAGGCGCTGCTCCGGCTGAGAGAGATGTGAGATTGGGAGAAGGACGAACGACTGAGAGAGATGTGAGATTGGGAGAAGGACATACAGAGGGGCGAAGGTTAGCAATGGCGCACCATTTAGGGGTGCGTCATTACTAATTTTTTTTGAATTTTTAGTTGCATCTAATAATTTTTTAAAAAATGACGATCAAATTTGAAAACATTTATGAATGTGAAAAAATATCATCAAATTTATTATTTTAAAATATTTATGAATATGAATAAATATCATCAAATTTGTTATTTGAAAATATTTTTTTGATTTTTAATTGCATCTAATAATTTTTTAGATAATGACGATCAAGTTTGAAAACATTTATGAATGTGAAAAATATCATCAAATTTTTTATTTGAAAATATTTATGAATATGAAAAAATATCATCAAATTTGCTATTTGAAAATATTTTTTTAGATTTTTAGTTGCATCTAATAATTTTTTAGAAAACATTTATGAATATGAAAAAATATTCATGAATACAAAAAGTGACAATGAAATTTAAAAATATTCATGAGTTCAAAAAATATTAACAAATTCAATACTTTTTGTGAGTTAGAAATTCAATACCAAAATAAACCTAAATAAAAATTGGTATACCAATGGCACACCTCCTAGGAGTGCGCCATAAGTACCTTGATAGCAATGGCGCACCTTCTCCTGGTGCGCGCCATTAGTAACTTTTTTTTGGATTTTTAGTTGCATTCATTTATGAATTGGTAAAACATTTATGAATATGAAAAAATATCATCAAATTTGAAAAATGTTCATGAATTCAAAAAGTGCCCATGAAATTTAACAATATTCATGAGTTCAAAAAATATTAACAAATTCAATACTTTGTGTGAGTTAGAAATTCAATACCAGAATAAACCTAAATAAAAATTGGTATACCAATGGCGCACCTCCTAGGGGTGCGCCATAAGTACCTTGATAGCAATGGCGCACCTTCTCCTGGCGCGCCATTAGTAACTTTTTTTTTGGATTTTTAGTTGCATTCATTTGTGGATTGGTAAAACATTTATGAATATGAAAAAATATCATCAAATTTGAAAAAATATTCATGAATTCAAAAAGTGCCCATGAAATTTAAAAATATTCATGAGTTTAAAAAATATTAACAAATTCAATTAATATTTTTTGTGAGTTAGAAATTCAATACCAGAATAAACATAAATAAATATTCATGAGGACTAGAACAGAAGAAATATCATTTCCATATGTCGAAATACGATCGAGAAATGAAGACTACAATTTAAATACAATTGATCTTAGCTAGCTATCTTTTTACAATCTTCTTGCCTTTCTTTTTCACAAATGGAGTTCTTCTGTTGAACGGACGTCCTTTAGGTAGGGTGATCCTGCTTCTTCTTGTGATGTATGGCACTTCATCGTCGTCGTCATGTTCCATCTTCGGGTCGCCGTACTTGTCGAAGTCTTGCTCATTGGCGACTCCATCCATTCCGATGATCTTCCTTTTGCCTCTCCTCACGACAACACGACTGGGCTTTAACGGGTCGGTAATGAAGAAGCATTAGTTCACTTGGGAAGCCAGTACCCACGGCTCATTTTTCGTGGTGACGTTTGCGCCCGCGGTCTTGGATTTGGCTTCAGGTATAACCATGGTGGTGAAATACCGGTCTTCTTTTAGGACGCTCTTGGCCCATTTGACACGGAACATCGGGACCTTCTCTCCAGCATAGCTCAACCCCCAGATCTCCTCGATCCTTCCGTAGTATCTGTCCTTGTCGTTACCGGTGTAGGATTCCATCGGTACCCTGGAGTTCTGATAACCATCGCTCTTCATGTCCTTTTCCTCGGTGTAGAATGTGTAGCCGTTGATATCGTACGCCTCATAGGTCATCAGGTTGTGCTCGGCGCCCTGTGACAAGGAGAATATGAGTTTTTCTTCCGCGGAATAATCCTCATGTAAAGGGTATGACAGAAGCTTCTCCTTGAACCAACGTGTGAAACATGAGTTGTGCTCTTTGATTATATCTCTGCCTGTCCTTTGTTGGCCTCGGTCATTGTATGTCTTCTCAATAAAGGTTTTGTGCTCTACCACCCAAGGATCGACCACGTCTATGTGTTGTAGCGAGACTAGGTTTGCTCTTTCAAAGTCGGCGAGTCGACCCTCGAAGTCAACATACATTTCACGGCGACCCTCGCGGTGACCCCATCCAGCGAGCCTGCCGAGGTGCCTGTTGACGGGCAGACCAATGGGGTTCTCGATGCCTAGATAATTCGTGCAGTAGGAGATGCACTCTTCGGTCAGAAAGCCCCTAGCTATGCTTCCCTCTGGACATGACATGTTGCGAACGTATCCTTTGATGACACCGTTCATCCTTTCGAACGGCATCATGCTATGCAGAACGTCGGCCCGAGTTGGATGAGATCCTCCACGATATGGACCAGCAGATGCACCATAACGTTGAAGAATGCGGGCGGGAAGTACATCTCAAGCTCGCATAGTATCACCACGATCTCTTCCTGTAGCCTTCTGAGTTGCCTCACGCCAACCGACTTCCGAGAGATGACGTCGAAAAAGTTGCATAGGCCAAAAAACGTTTCACGGACGTGCACGTCCATGATCCCACGGATTGCAACTGGAAGTATCTACGTCATCAGCACGTGACAGTCGTGAGACTTCATCCTCCTGAACTTCTGCTTCGCTGAGTCTAGGTATCTGCTTATCTTCCCCGCGTAACCGTAAGGAAGTTTTACTCCTACGAGGCAGGTGAAAAACTGCTCAATCTCCTCCTGACTTAGAGTGAAGCACGCGGGAGGGTAGTCATTTCCGATCTTCTTGGCCTTTTTGCCTTTGCGACGAATTTCCGTGTCCTTCGCCTCATCATCATCATCATCATCATCATCATCATTAGCATGAAGCTCCTCCCTGATGCCCATTGATTTCAAGTCTGCCCTTACTTTCGGCCCATCTTTGGTCCTCTCTGGCATGTTGAGCAGGGTACCAAGCAGACTCTTGCACACGTTCTTCGTGATATGCATGACATCAAGGCTGTGAGGCACACGGAGGATCTTCTAGTACGGCAAGTCCCAGAAAACAGACCTCGTTTTCCATACCTTCAGCAGTGGCTCTGGTGCCTTTCGGTTCTTTCCCGGCTCTGGCTCCTTTCGCTTCTTTCCCGGCGGTGGGCAATCTTTCCAATTTTTCAACAGCTCGTCTATTTCCTCTCCGTTCCTTGTACGCGGGCCTCTTCGGGGTTCGGTTTCACCATGAAACAGATCCTTGTGTTTTCTCCATGAGTCATCGTCGCGAAGCCACCTTCGATGTCCCATGAACACGGTTTTCAAAGACCCAGGATCTCTATCTAGCTGGCGATACGTTGTGTCATCCATGCACCTGACGCATCCAGAAAATCCGTGGACCACCTGCCCCGCGACATATTCGTAACCGAGATAGTCGTGCACCGTCGTGAGCAGTGCGGCTCTCATAGGGAAATATTCTTTCTCTGCGGTGTCCCATGTATTGGCTGGCGTTTTCCACAACATGTCTAGCTCCTCTTTCAGCGGCCCCAGATACAGATTGATGTTGTTCCCTGGTTGTTTCGGCCCTTCAATTAGCATACTCATGTGAATGTACTTCCTCTTCATGCACAACTAGGGGGAAGGTTGTACATCCACACAAACACAGGCCAGGTGCTATGTGTGCTTCTCTGGCTGCCAAACGGATTGACTCCATCGGTGCTCGCGCCCATCACGATGTTCCTTGGATCGTCCCCAAATTCTGGGTGTTCGAAGTTCAACGCTTGCCACTGGCTCACATCCTTAGGGTGACTCAGCATCTTGTCTTTTTTATTTATCTCTGGATCATTTCCGTCATCTTCCCGCTTCTTCTTCTCCCTATCCGCGTGCCAACGCAGGAGCTTTGCTACCTTAGGGTCCACGAAATACCGCTGCAGACGAGGAGTGATCGGAAAGTACCACACCACTTTTCGAGGAGCTTTCTTCCTCTTCTTGTATCGAGTGACACCGCACATCGGACATATGGTAGACTCCGCGTTCTCGTCCCGATAAATGATGCAATCGTTCATGCACACATGGTATTTCATGTGCGGTAAATCCAGAGGACACACGATTTTCTTCGCCTCCTCGAAACTGGTCGGGCACTTGTTCCCCTTGGGAAGACGTTCGTGCCAGAATGACATGTTCTCGTCGAAGCATGCGTCGGTCATTTTGTTTTTACCTTCATCTCCAGAGCCATGAGCGTTACTTTCAGGCGGGTATCCTTGGGCCTGCATCCTTCATACAATGGAGTAATTGCGTCTATCTCCAGCTGATCCAGCTTGGCTTTCTCTCGGGCGGCAGCTCTTGCGTTACCCGTTTGCTTGAGAAGCAACTCTTGAACATGAGGGTCCTGCACCCAGCCCATCAATGGTCCATTGTCGTCTGCTGCGGCATCTTCATCTTCATGATCATGCCCTTCATCTTGATCTTCCTCATCATCATGTTCGGCATCTTCTACATGATGACTGTGTACTACATCAACTTCGAGATCATGTCCAAGAGATTCTTTGTCTTCTCGCCCATCCTCGCCGTGGTTGTCTTGCCGCCCTTCCTCATTTCTTGCCCGGCCCCCATGGATGACTTCATAGTCATCTTCATCACCTTGCCACCGATAGCCATCCATGAAACCACGCAAGAGCAGGTGGTCCTGTGTAACGCCCACGATGCGGCTATATCTCCCATGTGTCGAAGCACGACTTAGAGGCATAACCGCATTGTAAGCAATGTCGCAAGTGAGGTAATCTTCACAACAACCCATGTAATAATAAGGAAAAGAGATACATAGTTGGCTTACACTCGCCACGTCACACAATAGCATAAATATCATTACATTCATCCAGATACAATCAAGGTCCGACTACGGAACCAAAATAAAGAACAACCCCAAATGCGACAAAGTCCCCGATCGCCCCAACTGGGCACCACTACTGATCGTCTGGAAAAGAAACGTAGTATCGTCCTGAGTTCTCATCAAACTCCCACTTGAGCTCAGTCGAATCACCTGGAGCGGTATCATCGGTCCCTGCATCTGGTTTTGAAGTAATCTGTGAGTCACGGGGACTCAGCAATCTCACACCCTCGCGATCAGGACTATTTAAGCTTATAGGAAGGGTAAAAGTATGAGGTGGAGCTGCAGCAAGCGACTAGCATATATGGTGGCTAACATACGCAAAAGAGAGCGAGAAGAGAAGGCAAAGGCACGGTCGAAGAATTATGATCAAGAAGTGATCCTAGAACAACCTACGATCAAGCATAACACGAGACCGTGTTCTCTTCCCGGACTCCGCCGAAAAGAGACCATCACGGCCACACACTCAGTTGATTCATTTTAATTAAGTTAAGTTTCAGGTTTTCTACAATCGGACATTATCAAATTCCCATCTACCCTTAACCGCGGGCACGACTTTCGAAAGATCAAATCCCTGCAGGGGTGTCCCAACTTAGCCCATCACAAGCTCTCACGGCCAACGAAGGATATTCCTTCTCCCAAGAAAATCCGATCAGACTCGAAATCCCGGTTACAAGACATCTCGACAATGGTAAAACTAAACCAGCAAAACCGCCCGAATGTGCCGACAAATCCCGATAGGAGCTACACATATCTCGTTCTCAGGCCACACTCAGATGAGACTAGCTACGAGTAAAACCAACCCTCAAGTTTCCCCGAGGTGGCCCCGCAGGCAGCTCAGTTTGGACCCACACTCAGAGGAGCACTGGCCCGGGGGTTTAAATAAAGATGACCCGCGGAACCCAAGGGAAAAAGAGGCTAGGTGGCGAATGGTAAAACCAAGGTTGGGCATTGCTGGAGGAGTTTTATTCAAGGCGAACTGTCAAGGGGTTCCCATTATAACCCAATCGCGTAAGGAACGCAAAATCAAGGAACATAACACCGGTATGACGGAAACTAGGGCGGCAAGAGTGGAACAAAACACCAGGCATAAAGCCGAGCCTTCCACCCTTTACCAAGTATATAGGTGCATTAAAATAGACAAGATATAATAATGATATCCCAACAATAAACATGTTCCAACAAGGAACAAACTCCAATCTTCACCTGCAACTAGCAACGCTATAAGAGGGGCTGAGCAAAGCAGTAACATAGCCAAACAACGGTTTGCTAGGACAAGGTGGGTTAGAGGTTTGACATGGAAATATGGGAGGCATGATAAGCAAGTGGTAGGTATCATAGCATAGGCATAGAAAAAGAGCGAGCATCTAGCAAGCAAAGATAGAAGTGATTTTGAGGGTATGGTCATCTTGCCTGCAAAGTTCTCCGAGTTGACGTTAGCTTGATCCTCGTAAACGTACTCAACGGGCTCCTCGAGCACGTACTCGTCTCCCGGATCTACCCAAGAAAGAACAACAAGCAAACGGGAGACACAATCAACCACGTGCAATGCAAAAACAACATGATGCAAAACATGTCATGATATACGGGATGCGGTATGGGATGCATATGCATGATTCTGAAAGGAATGGTTGAACCTGGCCTCAACTTGGAAAACCAAGAGTGCCACTGGAAAGAGGAGTTGATTACGGTCGAAATCGATATAAAGATCACCGGAATCGGATGCATGGTTTGGAAATGGCAAGCAAAACAAATATGGCACCGATCTGCGATTAATAGCACGAGGCCATCTAAATGCATCAAGAACAACATGTTACAGCACTCTAACATGACAACAAAATACATGGCAGGGATCCACTCAAGATGCTTGACAAAAGATGAACACTGAGCTACGGCTAATTCACTCAATAGCAGGTTCAAACAAGCATGGAAAAAGTGCAAAAGATATCAGGTTATAGACTTAGTGAAAATAACAACATGCCAGGAATTTAACATCAAGAAGCAATGTTTAGAGCAAGATAACTACATGCTACAGGAACATATCATGGCAAAGCAAGGCATGGCATGAAGCTACTCAAAGTATACAACAAAAGTCCCTTACTGACCATTAGCCAAAAGGGATCAGAAAATACAATGGCAACCATGTGAACATAGCAATTATCGTTAACAGATTCAGACTTGGCAGAAAACTGGAACATGGCAAAAACAGACATTGAGTAGGCATGTTTACGAGCTCGATGCACTCACCAAAAGGCATTGCATGACAAACTAAGCATACGCCCAGCAAGTAGACATGGCATAGAAGCTAAACATGGCAAGAACAACAACATAGCATGCATGGATCAACTATAACAAGCTCGGCAAAAATGCTTAACATGTAAACATTCTGCCAGGGACATTTTAAAGCAAAAGTAGAGCTCGATTGACTCAAGCTAGGGTGCTCCATAAATGCAAACAAAGACATGGATGGATAGAGATCCACAATATCTACAAAACATCCTTACTGAAGATGCTCAAAAGAGGCATGGATCACTCTGTATCAACATGAACACATGGCATAAAAATAATGACAGGGCCAAGACTTAGAATATTTCTAAGTCCCTGAAATCAGTAACATCAAGTGAGCTACTTTGCATGCTTGTGCTAGTCACCACAAAGATCACAAAAATACATGGCATACACCCCTGGAAAGATGGCATGGCATACTTCAAAACTCATGTAGAGCTCAAATTCATAGGAAGCACACATCAGTCATGGCAAAAATGAAATGTCCAAATACTGATATGAATCTGAAACTAACAGAAACTAGCACTCTTCCAACAGCATTTATGGCATCAAGATGAGCTCAAAAGAATATGTTGCAATGAGATGAAATAAAGTCCTCGTCGAGACGAACATTTCGATATGTTACACGCATGAATCGGAGCAACGGTTGTAGAGTTATGACATGACGAAGTATGCAAATAATTACTGAGACGGGGCAAAAAGTCAACCCGAGAATTTGGGTTTCCAGATCCAGACCGGGATCGCACGGAAACCGGTCACCAGAGTACTGTTCGCCAGAGAGTGCGGGCGTCGTCGGGGTTGTCAGGGATCGCCGGATCCGGGCCGGAGGAGGACGGGGCGGCATCGGCGGTGGTCGGACGCGGCGAGGTGGCCGCATACACGGTGGCCGGAGACGAGGCGCGGCAGCTCCGGCCGGATGCGCAAGGTGGCGCGGCGTTGGAGGTCGCTGGAGCAACGAGGTAGCGATGGCGCACGGCGGCGCCGGGCGATGCAAGGCGACGCGGACGAGGGGAAACGGGTGGCGGCTGCCGCGGGCCGGGAGGGCCTCCCTCAGGCCCGCGCGGGCCGGCGGCGGCGGGAGCAGGACAGGGACACGTGGTAGTGCATCACTCGTGCTGGGCGGCGGCGCGGTGTGTCCGGCCGGGAACGGACATGTCCGGCCGGCGGAGGAGCGGATGGGGGCTAGGTTAGGGGTGGATTTGATCCGGAATTTCGGGGGAGTGCCTATATTTATAGGTAGGAGGAGCTACGAGGCTCCAAATTGAGCACGGTTTGTGGCCACGTGATCATGATCGAACGACCTAGATGATGGAGGAGGTTTAGGTGGGTTTTGGGCCACTTTGGAGGGGTGTTGGGCTGCAACACACACGAGGCCTTTTCGGTTCCTCGGTTAGCCGTTGGAGTATCAAACGAAGTCCAAATGGCACGAAACTTGACAGGCGGTCTACCCGTATTAAACCAGCCGCTTGGCAAGTCTCGGTCTAACCCGAGAACGTTTAACACCCACACCCGAAAAGAGGTAGAAAGGGACACCGGAGGACAAAGGAGCGCCGGAATGCAAAACGGACAACGGGGAAAAAGCTTGGATGCATGAGACGAACACGTATGAAAATGCAATGCACATGATGACATGATAAGAGATGCATGACAAAGACAAAAGCACACGAAGACAAAACCCGACAACGAGGAAATATCATAACTTAGTGCCGGAAATGGCAAGAGTTGGAATACAAATACGGCATGTTACACACGGGGTGTTACAACACTCCACCACTACGAAAGGATCTCGTCCCGAGATCTAGGACTGGAAAAACCCCGGGTACTCATAACGGAGGTGATCCTCGCGTTCCCAGGTGGCTTCACGGTCGGAATGATGTGACCACTTGACTTTTAGGAATTTGATAGACTTCTTGCGAGTCTTGCGCCAGTTTCTTCAAGAATAGCAACGGGATGCTCATGATAAGACATGTCTTCTTGAAGATCAATCTCTTCGAAGTCGATGGTGCGGTCAGGAGTCTTGAAACACTTGCGGAGTTGAGACACGTGAAACACGTCGTGCACGTTTGCAAAGTTGGATGGAAGCTCAAGTTGATAGGCGAGATCGCCTCTTTTGCCAATGATCTTGAAAGGACCCACGTATCTAGGGGCAAGCTTCCCTTTGATACCGAAGCGACGAATACCTTTCATTGGAGAGACGCGTAGGTAGACATGGTCTCCGATCTCGAAAGCCAAGTCACGATGCTTGCTATCATAGTAACTCTTCTGGCGCGATTGCGCGGCTTTGAGATTTTCATGAATGACTTTGCACATTTCTTCAGCCTCTGTGATCAAGTCATTACCAAGAAGTTGACGTTCACCAGTCTCTGACCAGTTAAGAGGAGTACGACACTTCCTGCCATAGAGAATATCGAATGGGGCCTTGCCCGAACTCGCTTGGAAGCTGTTGTTGTAGGAGAACTCGGCGTATGGAAGACAATCTTCCCACTTCATACCGAAAGAGATGACACATGCCCTGAGCATATCTTCAAGAATCTGATTGACTCGCTCGACTTGGCCACTGGTTTGAGGATGAAAAGTTGTGCTGAAGCGGATGTTGGTGCCCATGGCCTTCTGAAAAGAATCCCAAAACTTTGAAGTGAAGATGCTGCCACGATCTGAAGAAATCAACTGCGGAATGCCGTGCAGAGAGACAATCCTGGAGGTATATAGCTCTGCCAATTGAGCTGATGTGATAGATTCTTTGATAGGAAGAAAATGAGCCACTTTAGTGAGTTTG
Source organism: Triticum urartu (assembly GCF_056163025.1). Taxonomy (NCBI): domain Eukaryota; kingdom Viridiplantae; phylum Streptophyta; class Magnoliopsida; order Poales; family Poaceae; genus Triticum; species Triticum urartu. The sequence goes on from NC_141877.1 coordinate 541,664,854, forward strand.
TCGATGACAACGAAGATAGCATCATTGCCACACTTGGACTTTGGAAATCCAGTCATGAAGTCCATCTCAATATGGTCAAACTTCCATTATAGAATGGCAAGAGGTTGGAGGAGACCAGCTGGTCGTTGGTGTTCTGCTTTCACTCTTCTGCAGACATCACATTCGTTCACGAACTGAGCAATATTGCGCTTCATTCGAGTCCACCAATACGACTGCTTGAGGTCATGGTACATCTTTGTACTTCCAGAGTGAATAGAGAGGAGTGAATTGTGAGACTCGTTCATAATGACTTTACGAAGGTCACCTTTAGGCACGACAATGCGATCCTCGAAGAATAGAGTATCCTTGTCATCAAGACGATAACACTTGTACTTGGGTTGACTCCTGGCAATCCCAATCTTCACCTTCTTCACCATAGCATCAAGAAGTTGAGCCTCGCGAATCTGATCTTCCAAAGTAGGAGAGACATGGAGGTTGGCCAGAAATCCTTGAGGAACAACTTGCAGATTGAGTTTGCGGAATGCTTCACAAAGCTCTGGTTGGTAAGGCTTGAGAATCAGACTGTTGCAGTAAGCCTTCTTGCTCAATGCGTCAGCAATTACATTGGCCTTGCCTGGAGTATATTCGATACTCGGATTATACTCTTGAATCATTTCGACCCAACGAGTCTGCCTGAGGTTGAGGTTTGACTGGGTGAAGATGTACTTGAGACTCTTGTGATCAGTGAAGATGTCCACTTTTCTTCCCAATAAGAGATGTTGCCAAGTCAAAAGAGCATGTACAACTGCCGCCAACTCGAGGTCATGAGTGGGGTAGTTCTTTTCGTTGGGCTTCAACTGGCGGGAGGTATAGGCCACAACTTTCTTCTCTTGCATCAACACTGCACCAAGACCTTGAAGGGAAGCATCACAGAAGACCTCAAACGGTTTGGATTCATCAGGAGGAGTCAGAACTGGAGCAGTGACTAACTTCTCTTTCAGGGTGTTGAAAGCGATGTCACATTCAGGCGACCAGACGTACTTCACATGCTTCTGGAGAAGGTTGGAAAGAGGGTTCGCGATCTTTGAGAAGTTCTCAACGAACCTTCGACAATAGCTTGCGAGCCCAAGGAAGCTGCGGAGTTGCTTCACATTCTGAGGTGGTTCCCAATTCACAATTGCAGACACCTTCTCAGGATTAACCGCTATGCCCTTGGCAGAGATGATATGCCCAAGATAGAGAACCTCATCGAGCCAAAACTCGTACTTTGAAAACTTTGCATAGAACTGATGTTCTCTGAGTTTATCCAGCACCAATCTTAATTGTTTGGCATGATCCTCCTTGTTCTTGGAAAAGACCAAAATGTCATCGAGGTAGACCAAGACGAAGTCATTTGTGTAGGCGTTGAAGATGAAGTTCATCATGCGAGAGAATGTTGGAGGAGCGTTGACGAGGCCGAAAGACATGACAGTGTATTCATATGAACCATCGCTTGTTCTGAATGTTGTCTTGGGGATATCTTCTTCACGAATGCGAATCTGATGATAGCCCATACAGAGGTCAAGCTTGGAGAATACTTGAGCACCTTTGAGTTGTTCAAACAGCTCATTGATGTTGGGAAGTGGGTACTTGTTCTATAAACTTTATAGTCTTCTTGTTCAATGGACGGTAGTCGACACAAAGTCGGTCTGTTCCATCCTTCTTCTTGACGAAAAGAACACCACAACCCCATGGAGAAGAACTTGGTCGGATGAGACCCATACGCTCTTGAATATCGAGTTGCTTCTTCAGCTCCTTCAACTCTTCAGGTCCAAGCTTGTAAGGACGTTTGCAAACAGGTTCCGTACCAGGCTCAAGATCGATGACGAATTCAACTGGCCGGTGCAGAGGGATTCCTGGAAGATCTTCTGGAAAGACGTCTTGATATTCACAAACGACTGGAATTTGAGAGATGGCATCTAGCTTGCCCTTCTCGTTGTGAGAAAACAGACAGATGGTATTATCACGAGCAGCAAAGATGATTACATCCTCAGACGAATGTGTCAATTGAATCTGTCTGGCAGCACAATCAAGCTGAGCCTTGTGCTTAGAAAGCCAGTCCATTTCGAGAATAAGATCAATATCCGAGTTACCAAGGACCATTGGAGAAGCCAGAAACTTGAAGTCGCCCATCATGATAGAAATATCCGAAACCATCATGCTAGAACTCAAACGCTTAGCCGGAGAATCAACTTGCAATGCTTTAGGTAATGCCTTAGTGCCAAAGTTGTGCTCCGATGCAAATGGGAATGACATGAAAGAATGCGATGCACCAGAGTCAACAAGAACTTTTGCTGGAATATCGTTAACAGGAAGGTTACCCATAATCACATCTGACAAGTCCTCTGCCTGAGCTGCGTTCATCATGTTGACCTTGGTGTTCTTGGGATTATGCTTGACCACTACGGTGCTAGCAGATCTCACAGGAGGAGGAGGAGGAGGAAGACGCCTCTTATTGAAGCATTTGTTGGCATAGTGACCCTTCTGCTGACACTTGTTGCACGTGACCTCCGAGAGCGGACGGTGATATGGAACACTTGATCTTGGAGCATGAGACGAAGTCTTGTTCTGAAAGCCTGGGTTGGGTGGGTGGGAAGATCCATTGCCACCTTTGCTCTTCTGCTGATAAGGCTGATGGAACGGAGGAGGAGGAGGCAACCAATACTTTTGCTGCTTAGCTGCCACTTGAGTTGAGGAAGAAGGAGTTGCATCTCTGACTCGCTTCTTGGAAGCATCGCACTTGAGTTGAGTAGCCTCTTGTTTTAGTGCCATATTGTAGAACTCATCGTACTTATGCGGCTCAAAAAGCACGAGAGCTAGTTGAAGATCTTCTCTGAGGCCACCTCTGAACTGATAAATCATGCTCTTCTTGTCGGGGATGTCCTGCTTGGCAAAACGAGCGAGCTTCTGGAACATGATGTTATACTGGTAAATAGACAAGCTGCCTTGCTTCAGGTTGCAGAATTCCTCACGCTTGCTCTCAACAACACTCTGAGGAATGTGGTGAGCTTTGAAGTCTTGACGGAATTCATCCCAGGTAATCACACGACCTCCTCTGGAATCTTTGTATTGCTGAAACCGTTCTGCAGCTTGGTCTTTGAGTTGGAACGAGGCAAACTTGACAAAGTCCTCAGGCCTGACGTTGCTGCACTCGAAATGCTTGCAGATATCCACGAGCCAATCATCAGCGTCTGTTGCCTCGACACAGTTGCTGAAGGTCTTTGGTTGGTTAGCGAGGAACTGGTTGAGTGTAGCAAACTGATTCTGATTGTTGCCATGGCCTTGGTTGCGCTCTTGCAAGAGTTGCATGATCAGCTGTGTGTTTGCATTGGTAGCGGCCATCACAGCTTGCCATGCCTCCGGAGGTGGAGGTGGTGGTGGCAGATCAGGATTTGAACGCGTTGGAGGAGACATCCTGAAGAGGGTGACATCCATTCGCATCTTGACAGACATATATTCAAGCTGAATCAAATGGATCGAAATTGCAACATATAGTCTTAACATCCGAACAAAATGAATGAATGCATTCCAATTGAAATGGTCACACTTCCATAAATTGAGAAGCCACTTAGATAGAGGTAGATGAATAAAACAACAAGGTACGGACAAGAACAAATACTTGGTGAGGATTACCCAATCACAAACCAAATATCTGTGGAAGAAATACTAGAGCTACATGAATTCCCACCTATGAAACTCCCGAACCTTTCCGGTTATGCAATCAGGTGTAGGGGATACAGGGGAAGCATAATATCTCACCCAAAGCTAGCAAATCCTACATCCAGCTGTATCCATCCTTCAACACATAACCAAGAAACCTTCGGAAATCATTTACCTCAACCTTCGAAAAGCATCCGTTATACGAGTTATGGCAATACTCCCGAACTCCCGCCCAAGTACTGGGTGGCGTCGAGGTTATCTCACCAACAACTGCATAAAAGAGATTTTCGATGTCGGCGAAACTCAGGTATTCCAGAATTGCAACGATAAAATTGTGATGACAACACCTCGGAGTTCAACTCCCCGGGACACTGCCACAACCCCTAAATGTCAGGAGGCACCAAGAACAATGTTCTCGTCACAAAACCATCGGAACGATTCCAAGATACCCGCGTGATCCTAATTTTTTAGTGAAATTTGAGAAGAGAAGTGACAAAACTCTACGTCAGGATGCCTCACCAGAGCGACGAGGGGACTGAGGAGTAAAAAGAATCCTACTCTCCGATATATATAATCCTAAATGACTCAAAACATTTTTTCTAGACTCAACAACGCCAGCGATTCGATCAAGCAGGGGGCTCCTAAGGTCGGGAAGGCTCTGATTACCAACTTCTAACGCCCACGATGCGGCTATATCTCCCACGTGTCGAAGCACGACTTAGAGGCATAACCGCATTGTAAGCAATGTCGCAAGTGAGTTAATATTCACAACAACCCATGTAATAATAAGGAAAAGAGATGCATAGTTGGCTTACACTCGCCACGTCACACAATAGCATAAATATCATTACATTCATCCAGATACAATCAAGGTCCGACTGCGGAACCAAAATAAAGAACAACCCCAAATGCGACAAAGTCCCCGATCGCCCCAACTAGGCACCACTACTGATCGTATGGGAAAGAAACGTAGTATCGTCCTGAGTCCTCATCGAACTCCCACTTGAGCTCAGTCGAATCACCTAGAGCGGTATCATCGGTCCCTGCATCTGGTTTTGAAGTAATCTGTGAGTCACGGGGACTCAACAATCTCACACCCTCGCGATCAAGACTATTTAAGCTTATAGGAAGGGTAAAAGTATGAGGTGGAGCTGCAGCAAGCGACTAGCATATATGGTGGCTAACATACGCAAAAGAGAGCGAGAAGAAAAGGCAAAGGCACGGTCGAAGAATTATGATCAAGAAGTGATCCTAGAACAACCTACGATCAAGCATAACACGAGACCGTGTTCTCTTCCCGGACTCCGCCGAAAAGAGACCATCACGGCCACACACTCAGTTGATTCATTTTAATTAAGTTAAATTTCAGGTTTTCTACAACCAGACATTAACAAATTCCCATCTGCCCATAACCGCGGGCATGGCTTTGGAAAGTTCAAATCCCTGCAGGGGTGTCCCAACTTAGCCCATCACAACCTCTCACGGTCAACGAAGGATATTCCTTCTCCCAAGACAATCCGATCAGACTCCGAATCCCGGTTACAAGACATCTCGACAATGGTAAAACTGAACCAGCAAAACCGCCTGAATGTGCCGACAAATCCCGATAGGAGCTGCACATATCTTGTTCTCAGGGCACACTCAGATGAGACTAGCTACGAGTAAAACCAACCCTCAAGTTTCCCCAAGGTGGCCCCGCAGGCAGCTCAGTTTGGACCAACACTCAGAGGAGCACTGGCCCGGGGGTTTAAATAAAGATAACCCGCGGAACCCAAGGGAAAAAGAGGCTAGGTGGCGAATGGTAAATCCAAGGTTGGGCATTGCTGGAGGAGTTTTATTCAAGGCGAACTGTCAAGGGGTTCCCATTATAACCCAATCGCGTAAGGAACGCAAAATCAAGGAACATAACACCGGTATGACGGAAACTAGGGCGGCAAGAGTGGAACAAAACACCAGGCATAAGGCCGAGCCTTCCACCCTTTACCAAGTATATAGGTGCATTAAAATAGACAAGATATAATAATGATATCCCAACAATAAACATGTTCCAACAAGGAACAAACTCCAATCTTCACCTGCAACTAGCAACGCTATAAGAGGGGCTGAGCAAAGCAGTAACATAGCCAAACAACGGTTTGCTAGGACAAGGTGGGTTAGAGGTTTGACATGGAAATATGGGAGACATGATAAGCAAGTGGTAGGTATCGTAGCATAGGCATAGCAAAAGAGCGAGCATCTAGCAAGCAAAGATAGAAGTGATTTCGAGGTTATGGTCATCTTGCCTGCAAAGTTCTCCGAGTTGACGTTAGCTTGATCCTCGTAAATGTACACAACGGGCTCCTCGAGCACGTACTCATCTCCCGGATCTACCCAAGAAAGAACAACAAGAAAAAGGGAGACACAATCAACCACGTGCAATGCACAAACAACATGATGCAAAACATGTCATGATATGCGGGATGCGGTATGCGATGCATATGCATGATTCGGAAAGGAATGAATGAACCTGGCCTCAACTTGGAAAACCAAGAGTGCCACTGGAAAGAGGAGTTGATTTCGGTCGAAATCGATATAAAGATCACCGGAATCGGATGCACGGTTTGGAAATGGCAAGCAAAACAAATATGGCACCGATCTGCGATTTACAGCACGAGGCCATTTAAATGCATCAAGAACAATATGTTACAGCACTCTAACATGACAACAAAACACATGGCAGGGATCCACTCAAGATGCTTGACAAAAGATGAACACTGAGCTATGGCTAATTCACTCAATAGCAGGTTCAAACAAGCATGGCGAAAGTGCAAAAGATATCAGGTTACAGACTTAGTGAAAATAACAACCTGACAGGAATTTAACATCAAGAAGCAATGTTTAGAGCAAGATAACTACATGCTGCAGGAACATATCATGGCAAAGCCAGGCATGGCATGAAGCTACTCAAAGTATACAACAAAAGTCCCTTACTGACCATAAGCCAAAAGGGATCAGAAAATACAATGGCAACCATGTGAACATAGCGATTATCGTTAACAGATTCAGACTTAGCAGAAAACCGGAACATGGCAAAAACAGACATTGAGTAGGCATGTTTACGAGCTCGATGCACTCACCACAAGGCATTGCATGACAAACTAAGCATAGGCCCAGCAAGTAGACATGGCATAGAAGCTAAACATGGCAAGAACAACAACATAGGATGCATGGATCAACTATAACAAGCTCGGCAAAAAAGCTTAACATGTAAACATTCTGCCATGGACATTTTAAAGCAAAAGTAGAGCTCGATTGACTCAAGCTAGGGTGCTCCATAAATGCAAACAAAGACATGGATTGATAGAGCACCACAATATCTACAAAACATCCGTACTGATGATGCTCAAAAGAGGCATGGATCACTCTATATCAACATGAACACATGGAATAAAAATAATGACAGGGCCAAGACTTAGAATATTTCTAAGTCCCTGAAATCAGTAACATTAAGTGAGCTACTTTGCATGCTTGTGCTAGTCACCACAAAGATCACAAAAATACATGGCATACACCCCTGGAAAGATGCCATGGCATACTTCAAAACTCATGTAGAGCTCATATTCATAGGAAGCACACATCAATCATGGAAAAAATGACAAATGTCCAAATACTGATATGAATCTGAAACTAACAGAAACTAGCACTCTTCCAATAGCATTTAGGGCATAAAGATGAGATCAAAAGAATATGATGCAATGAGATGAAATGAAGTACTCGTCGAGACGAACATTTCGATATGCTACACGCACGAATCAGAGCAACGGTTGCAGAGTTATGACATGATGAAGTATGCAAATAATTACTGAGACGGGGAAAAAGTCAACCCGAGAATTAGGGTTTCCAGATCTAGATCGGGATCGCACGAAAACCGAGGTCGCCGGAGTACTGTTCACCGGAGAGTGTGGGCGTCGTCGGGGTTGTCGGGGATCGCCGGATCCGGGCCGGAGGAGGACGGGGCGGCGTCGGCGGTGGTCGGACGCGGCGAGGTGGCCGCGGACACGGTGACCGGCAACGAGGCGCGGCTGCTCCGGCCGGATGCGCGAGGTGGCGCGGCGTCGGAGGTCGCCGGAGCAACGAGCCGGCGATGGCGCACGGGGGCGCCGGGCGATGCAAGGCGGCGCGGCGAGAGGCTCGGGCGGCGGCGACCGTGAGCCGGGAGGCCTCCCTCGGGCCCGCGTGGGCCGGCGGCGGCAGGAGCAGGACAGGGACACATGGCAGCGCGTCACTGGCGCTGGGCGGCGGCGCGGTGTGTCCGGCCGGCGGAGGAGCGGATGGGGGCTAGGTTAGGGGTGGGTTTGATCCGGAATTTCGGGGGAGTGGCTATATTTATAGGTAGGAGGAGCTACGAGGCTCCAAATTGAGCACGGTTTGCGGCCACGCGATCGTGATCGAACGGCCTAGATAATGGATTAGGTTTAGGTGGGTTTTGGGCCACTTTGGAGGGGTGTTGGGCTGCAACACACACGAGGCTTTTTCGGTTCCTCGGTTTACTGTTGGAGTATCAAATGAAGTCCAAATGGCACGAAACTTGACAGGCGGTCTACCGGTAGTAAACCAAGGCCACCTGGAAAGTCTCGGTCCAATCCGAGAATGTTTAACACCCACACCCGAAAAGAGGTAGAAAGGGACATCGGATGACAAAGGAGCGCCGGAATGCAAAACGGACAACGGGGAAAAAGCTCGGATGCATGAGACGAACACGTATGCAAATGCAATGCACATGATGACATGATAAGATATGCATGAGAAAGAAAAAAGCACACGAGGACAAAACCCAACAACGAGGAAATATGATAACTTAGTGCCGGAAATGGTAAGAGTTGGAATTCAAATATGGCATGTTACACACGGGGTGTTACATCCTGCACCTGTACGGAATCCGGGTTCATAAGGCTCTTCAGCTTGCATCTTCGACACGGACATCTTATCTCCGTCTCGTTCTTATGAAGCATCTCGGCCTTCGCGGAGCTCAAAACCTATTCACGATGCCTTCGGTCATCCTGCAGACCATGGTCGCCTGCGGAGTAGAGCAAAACGATATTTTAGAACCAAAAAAAAAATTTGGCATGACTTTGCCTAAAAATAGGACCAAAAAGAATGCATAATGCCAAATTCTCGCCGAAATGGAAATGAATCAACATTCCGGCAAAAGATTGGCAACTATCGCATTTCAAATACCGGTACCTGCAAACACAAACATATGCAACACCACAAACATACGTAGATCTAGGCCATAAAAAGTGTGTACGTTGTTGGAGGGAGAAAAAAGTAGATCTAGAACATAAAGAAACCTTTCTCCTTACTTACCTATCAAAACAAGGAAATTTAACCACTTAATTTGGGTGAACCTATCGTGCAAATGGGGTGTGGAGGAGGAGGCAGCCGAGACAAGCTTGGTAGAGGTGGAGAGAATGAAGTGGGGAAAGTGAGTGTGGTAGGTGGCTGTCCAAAATATCTAGCTGCTCCCAGGTTACCAATGGCGCACCACACACCAGGTGCGCCATTAGTAATGTGGACATTAATGGCGTACCTGTATCTGGTGCGCCACTGCTATATAGCAGTGGCGCACCACATACATGGTGCGCCATTAATGCCCATATTAGCTATAGCCCTTTTCCTAGTAGTGAAAGAGGAAGAGATGATGCAGCACAGCGACGATAGGTATTTCCCTCAGTGAAGAAACCAAGATTATCGAACCAGTAGGAGAAACAAGCAACACAACATAAACATCACCTGCACACAAATAACAACAACTCGCAACCCGACGTGTTAAAGGGGTTGTCAGTCCCCTTCGGGTAAGATGCCAGAAAATTGTAGTAGATTGGAATAATAGATCTCAAATAAAATAAATTGCAACAAAGTATTTTTGTAATTTCGGTTTAATAGATCTGAACAAAAATGCAAAGGAAAAGTAGATCGCGAGCAAATATATGAGGAAGAAGACCCGGGGCCGTAGGTTTCACTAGTGGCTTCTCTTGAGAAAATAGCAAACAATGGGTAGACAAATTACTGTTGGGCAATTGATAGAACCTCAAATAATTATGACGATATCCAGGCAATGATCATTACATAGGCATCACGTCCAAGATTAGTAGACCCACTCCTGCCTGCATCTACTACTATTACTCCAAACATCGATCGCTATCCAGCATGCATCTAGTGTATCTATTGTATTGCAAACATCAACCGATGTATCAAACCAATTCATATTTAGTTTTTGTATTATATCTATTGTATTCCAACTTTTCTATGGCAAAAACTCATCAAAGAAAATCATAGAGCCATCAAAATAAGCACACAACACAAAGAAAATAGAATCTGTCAAAACAGAACAGTCTGTAGCAATCTGACTATTTCGAGTACTTCTGTCAATCCAAAAATTCTGCAAAATTAGGACAACCTGAGAAATTTGTATATTGATCTAGTGCAGATGGAATGGATATTTTATCGATCTCTGGTAAAAAAATGAAAATTCATTTCGTGAGTGTAAAAGTTTTTGTTTTTTAACAAGATCAAACAACTATCACCCAAGAAGATCCTAAAGGCTTTACTTGGCACAAACACTAATTAAAACACAGAAAACACAATCTTAACAGTAGCATAATTGGCTATCAAACAAAAATAGAAAGCAAAAAGCAAAAACAAATTTTATTCATTGGGTTGCCTCCCAACAAGCGCTAGTTTTACGCCCTTAGCTAGGCATAAAGCAAGGATCTAAGTTTTGTCATCCTTGTTCAACTCTTCAATGAAACACTTAGAATCCTTCAAGGATTTAGCATAAAGATTTTCAATAACAATACTCCTAGGAATAAATTGAAAGATTCATTCTTGCAAAAAGGAACTCTTATCACTTCAACAAAATCCGCGTGAACACTAATCTTAGGATCTCCATTATTACTATTACTAGTAGTTGCACCCTTGTTCCTTGATCTCCTACTCTTTACGGGAGTTTCCTCAGTAATTGTAGTGGTAGTAAAAGCCGTGCTTAGATTGCTAAAGTTTTCTTCCAATTTATCGATCTGAGTCAGACTTTCTTTTATTATTTCATGGATTAAGGTACCCCTCTCTTTTAACAACTTAAAAATATCTCCCGCTGTTGACCCAAGATGAGTAGAAAAATTATGCATCTTTTTATATATTATTTTCATATGATCTTCGGTGAGCATTTTCCTTTCGATAGCATCTAATCTTTCCATAACGTGCTCAAGAGTCAAAATTGTTTCATTAACCATAAGAGGTGGTGATGCCACTAAATTTCCCATAGCATTAAGGGCATCAAAAGGATGACTCATTAAGAAATTGCCACTGGTAATTGTATCAAGGACGAATTGATACCAAGTGGTGATGCCAACATAAAAACAACGCAGAAGCACAACGGTAGATTGCTTACAGATAGATCTATTATGAGCATTGCAAATTCTATACCAAGCATCTTTTAAATTTTCTCCTACCCTTTGTTTAAAGTTGAGGACTTCGTCCTCGGGAGTTCAAGCAATAGAAGGACAACTATCCATAACGACAAACAAAGATGCACACAAAAACAGATCCGACAAGAAAACGGCAAACAAGAAAGAGAGGCGAATGAAACAACAAATTTTTGTGAAGTGGGGGAGAGGAAAACGAGAGGCAAATGGAAAATAATGTAAATTGCGAGGAGATGAGATTTGTGATTAGGAACCTGGTTATGAAGAAGATCCTCCCTGGCAACGGCGCCAGAAATCCCTTTTGATCGCTCTCTGACTATAGCGCCAGAAAAGCTCCTGTCTGCTAGGACTACGTCGGTATTTCCCCAAAGAGGAAGGGATGATGCAGCACAGCGACGGTAGGTATTTCCCTCAGTGAAGAAACCAAGGTTATCGAACCAGTAGGAGAACCAAGCAACACAACGTAAACAACACTTGCACACAAATAACAACACCTCGCAACCCGACGTGTTAAAGGGGTTGTCAGTCCCCTTCGGGTAACAATGCCAGAAAATTGTAGTAGATTGGAATAATAGATCTCAAATATAATAAATTGCAGCAAAGTATTTTTGTATTTTTTGTTTAATAGATCTGAATAAAAATGCAAAGGAAAAGTAGATCGCGCGCAATTGTATGAGGAAGAAGACCTGGGGGGCGTAGGTTTCACTAGTGGCTTCTCTCGAGAAAATAGCAAACTGTGGGTAAACAAATTACTGTTGGGCGATTGATAGAACCTCAAATAATTATGACGATATCCAGGCAATGATCATTACATAGGCATCACGTCCAAGATTAGTAGACCGACTCCTGCCTGCATCTACTACTATTACTCCACACATCGACCGCTATCCAGCATGCATCTAGTGTATTAAGTTCATGGAAAAACGGAGTAATGCAATAAGAACGATGACATGATGTAGAAAAGATCCGTTTATCTATTGCGTAGATATAGATCCCGTCTTTTTATCCTTAGTAGCAACGATACATACGTGTCGGTTCCCTTTTCTGTCACTAGGATCAAGCACCATAAGATCGAACCCACTACCGGGCACCTCTTCCCATTGCAAGATAAATATATCAAGTTGGACAAACAAAACCCAAACATCGGAGAAGAAATACGAGGCTATAAGAGATCATGCATATAAGATATCAAAGAAACTCAAATAACTTTCATGGATATAAAAAGATATGACTGATCATAAACTCAAAGTTCTTCAGTTCCCAACAAACACACCGCAAAAAGAGTTACATCATATGGATCTCCAAGAGACCATTGTATTGAGAATCAAGAGAGAAAGAGAGAGAGAGATGAAGCCATCTAGCTACTAACTACGGACCCGAAGGTCTACAAAGAACTACTCGCGCATCATCAGAGAGGCACCATTGGAGGTGGTGAACCCCATCCGAGATGGTGTCTAGATTGGATCTGGTGGTTCTGGACTCTGTGGCGGCTGGATGAATATTTCATCGACTCCCCTAGGGTTTTGGGAACATTTGGGTATTTATAGAGCAAAGAGGCGGTCTGGGGGGCACCCGAGGTGGGCACATCCCACCAGGGCGCGCCTGGGCCTCCTGGCGCGCCCTGGTGGGTTGTGCCCCCCTCGGGGCACCCCCCAGGCGCAGCCAGGGCCCATTGTGTTCCTTCTGGCCCATAAAAAATCTCCGTAAAGTTTTGTGGCATTTAGACTCTGTCTGATATTGATTTTCTGCGATGTAAAAAACACGGAAAAATAGTAACTGGCACTTGACACTATGTCAATAGGTTAGTACCAAAAAATGATTATAAAACATCCAAGATTGATAATATGACAACATGAAACAATAAAAAATTATAGATACGTTGGAGACGTATCAGCCACTCCCGTGAAGAAGCTCAAAGCTGGACCCAAGTGTGAAAATGAGTGCTTCTACTGCGAAGGGAATGGTCACTGGAAATGGAACTGCCCTAAATACTTGGCGGATAAGAAGGATGGCAAATTGAACAAAGGTATATTTGATATACATGTTATTGATGTGTATTTTACTAGTGTTCGAAGTAACCCCTAGGTATTTGAGACCGGTTCAGTTGCTAAGATTAGTAACTCGAAACAGGAGTTACAGAGACTAGTTAAAAGCGAGGTGACGATGTGTGTTGGAAATGATTCCAAGGTTGATATGATCACCATCACACACTCCCTCTACCTTTGGGATTAGTGTTGAACCTAAATAAATGTTATTTGGTGTTTGCGTTGAGCATGAATATGATTAGATCATGATTATTGCAATACGTTTATTCATTTAAGTTAGAGAATAATTGTTGTTCTGTTTACATGAATAAAACCTTCTATGGTCATACACCCAATGTGAATGGTTTATTGAATCTCGATCATAGTGATGCACATATTCATAAGATTGATGCTAAAAGATGCAAAGTTGATAATGATAGTGCAACATATTTGTGGCACTGCCGTTTAGGTCATACTGGTGTAAAGCTCATGAAGAAATTCCATGCTGATGGACTTTTGGAATCATTCTATTATGAATCATTTGATACTTGCGAACCATGCATCATGGGCAAGATGACTGATACTCCGTTTTCCGGAACAATGGAGCGAGCTAATGACTTATCGGAAATAATACATACCGATGTATGCGGTCCAATGAGTGTTGAGGCTCGCGGCGGGTATCGCTATTTTCTGACCTTCACAGATGATTTGAGCAGATATAGGTATATCTACTTAATGAAACACAAGCCTGAAACATTTGAAAAGTTCAAAGAATTTCAGAGTGAAGTGGAGGATCATCGTAAGAAGAAAATAAAGTTTCTACGATCTAATCGCAGAGGAGAATATTTGAGTTACGAGTTTGGCCTTCATTTAAAACAATGTGGAATAGTTTCACAACTCACGCCACCTGGAACACCATAGCTTAATGGTGTGTCCGAACATCGTAACCACACATTATTAGATATGGTGTGATCTATGATGTCTCTTACCGATTTACCACTATCATTTTGGGGTTATGCATTAGAGACAACTGCATTCACTTTAAATAGGGCACCGTCTAAATCCGTTGAGACGACACCGTATGAACTGTGGTTTGGCAAGAAACCTAAGTTATCATTTCTTAAAGTTTGGGATTGCGATGCTTATCTGAAAAAGTTTCAGCCTGATAAGCTTGAACCCAAATCGGAGAAGTGCGTCTTCATAGGATACCCAAAAGAAATTGTTGGGTACACCTTCTATCACAGATCCGAAGGCAAGATCTTTGTTGCTAGGAATGGATCCTTTCTAGAGAAGGAGTTTCGCTCGAAAGAAGTGAGCGGGAGGAAAGTGGAACTTGATGAGGTCATTGTACCTTCTCTCGAGTTGGAAAGTACCTCATCAGAAAAATCCGTTCCAATGATGCCTACACCAACTAGAGAGGAAACTAATGATAATGATCATGAAACTTCAGATCAAGTTACTACCGAACCTCATAGGTCAACCAGAACACATTCCGCACCAGAGTGGTATGGTAACTTTGTTCTGGAGGCCATGTTACTAGAACATGACGAACCTACGAACTATGAAGAAGCGACGATGAGCCCAGATTTTGATAAATGGCTTGAGGCCATGAAATCTGAGATAGGATCCATGTATGAGAACAAAGTGTGGACTTTGGTTGACTTGCCCGATGATCGGTGAGCCATAGAGAATAAATGGATCTTCAAGAAGAAGACTGACGCTGATGGTAATGTTACTGTCTACAAAGCTCGACTTGTCGTGAAAGGTTTTCAACAAGTTCTAGGAGTTGACTATGATGAGACCTTCTCACCCGTAGCGATGCTTAAGTCTGTCCAAATCATGTTAGCAATTGCCACATTTTATGAAATCTGGCAAATGGATGTCAAAACTACATTCCTTAATGGATTTCTTAAAGAAGAGTTGTATATGATGCAACCAAAAAGGTTTTGCCAATCCTAAAGGTGCTAACAAAGTGTGCAAACTCCAGCGATTCATCTATGGGCTGGTGCAAGCATCTCGGAGTTGGAATATACGCTTTGATGAGGTGATCAAAGCATATGGTTTTATACAGACTTTCGGAGAAGCCTGTATCTACAAGAAAGTGAGTGGGAGCTCTATATCATTTATGATATTATATGTGGATGACATATTGTTGATTGGAAATGATATAGAATTTCTGGATAGCATAAAATGATACTTGAATAAAAGTTTTTCAATGAAAGACCTCAGTGAAACTACTTACACATTGGGAATCAAGATCTATAGGGATAGATCAAAATTCTTAATAGGACTTTCACAAAGTTTATACCTTGACAAAATTTTGAAGAAGTTCAAAATAGACCAGTGAAGTTGAGTTAGACTCAAAACCCAACCCTGGCAGAATATATAGAGAGAATGAAAGTCATTCCCTATGCCTCAGTCATAGGTTCTAAAGTATTCCATGCTGTGTGCCTTGCCATGAGTTTAGCAAAGGGGTACAATAGTGATCCAGGAGTAAATCACTAGACAGCGGTCAAAATTATCCTTAGAGTACTAAGGAAATATTTCTCGGTTATGGAGGTGACAAAGAGTTCGTCGTAAAGGGTTACGTCGATGCAAGCTTTGACACTGATCCGGATGACTGTGAGTCTCAATCTGGATACATATTGAAAGTGGGAGTGCTACCTCTTGAGCATGCGTTGGTTCTCCCTTGAAGAGGAAAGGGTGATGCAACAAAGTAGCGTAAGTATTTCCCTCAGTTTTTGAGAACCAAGGTATCAATCCAGTAGGAGACTACACACAAGTTGCCTAGTAGCTGCACAAACAAATAAGAACCTTGCAACCAACGTGATAAAGGGGTTGTCAATCCCTTCACGGCCACTTGCAAAAGTGAGATCTGATAAAGATAATAAGATAAATATTTTTGGTATTTTTGTTGTATAGATAGAAAAATAAAGATTAAAAAATAAATAGTAAACTAGAATTGTAGATCGGAAACTTATATGATGTAAAGTAGACCTGGGGCCATAGGTTTCACTAGTGACTTCTCTCAAGATAGCATATATTACGGTGGGTGAACGAATTACTGCCGAGCAATTGATAGAAAAGCTCATAGTTATGATGATATCTAGGCATGATCATGAACATAGGCATCACGTCCGTGTCAAGTAGACCGAAACGATTCTGCATCTACTACTATTACTCCACACATCGACTGGCATCCAACATGCATCTAGAGTATTAAGTTCATAAGAACATTGTAACACATTAGGCAAGATGACATGATGTAGAGGGATAAACTCAAGCAATATGATATAAACCCCATCTTTTTATCCTCGATGGCAACAATACAATATGTGCCTTGCTGCCCCTGCTGTCACTGGGAAAGGACACTGCAAGATTGAACCCAAAGCTAAGCACGTCTCCCATTGCAAGAAAGATCAATCTAGTAGGCCAAACCAAACTGATAATTCAAAGAGACTTGCAGAGATATCAAATCATGCATATAAGAATTCAGAGAAGAATCAAATATTGTTCATAGATAATCTTAATCATAAACCCACAATTCATCAGATCTCGGCAAACACACCGCAAAAAGAATTACATCGAATAGATCTCCAAGAACATCGAGAACTTTGTATTGAGAACCAAAGAGAGAGAGAAGAATCCATCTAGGTAATAACTATGGACCCGAAGGTCTGTGGTAAACTACTTACACATCATCGGAGAGGCTATGATGTTCATGTAGAAGCCCTGTGTGATCGAATCCCCCTCCGACAGATCGCCGGAAAAGGTCCCCAGATGGGATCTCACGGGTAGAGAAGGTTGCGGTGGTGGAAAAGTGGTTTCGTGGCTCCTCTGGATGTTTTCAGTGTATAAGAGTATATATAGGCGAAAGAAATAGGTCGGTGGAGCTACGAGGGGCCCACGAGGGTGGGGGGCGCGCCGCCCTACCTCGTGGCCGCCTCGTTGCTTCCTTGACCTCTACTCCAAGTCTCCTGGATTGCGTTTGTTCCAAAAAAGATCCTCGCGAATGTTTTATTCCGTTTGGATTCCGTTTGATATTCCTTTTCTGTGAAACACTGAAATAGGCAAACAAAACAACAACTAGCACTGGGCCTCTAGTTAATAGGTTAGTCCCAAAAATAATGTAAAAGTGCGTATTAAAGCCCATTAAACATCCAAAATAGATAATATAATAGCATGGAATAATCAAAAATTATAGATACGTTGGAGACATATCAAGGAGCAATTAGCTAAAGTAGCTCCGTGCAGAGCATTGTGGACATATAAATTTGCAAAATACATTCAGATCTGAATGTGGAAGACCCGTTGACTAAATCTCTCTCAGAAGCAAAACATGATCACACCTTAGTACTCTGGGCATTAATCACATGGCAATGTGAACTAGATTATTGACTCTAATAAACCCTTTGGGTGTTGGTCACATAGCGATGTGAACTATTGGTGTTAAATCACATGGAGATGTGAACTAGATTACTGAATCTAGTGCAAGTGGGAGACTGAAGGAAATATGCCCTAGAGGCAATAATAAAGTTGTTATTTTATATTTCCTTATATCTGTTGGGGAATGTAGTATTTCAAAAAAAAAAATCCTACAATCACGCAAGATCTATCTAGGAGAAGCATAGCAACGAGCGGGGAGAGTGTGTCCACGTACCCTCGTAGACCGAAAGTGGAAGCGTTTAATAACGCGGTTGATGTAGTCGAACGTCTTCATGATCCAACCGATCCAAGCACCAAACGTACGACACCTCCACGTTCAGCACACGTTCAGATCGATAATGTCCCTCGAACTCTTGATCCAATTGAGGCCGAGGGAGAGTTCCGTCAGCATGACTGCGTGGCGACGGTGATGATGAAGTTAGCGACGCAGGGCTTCACCTAAGCACTACGACGATATGACCGAGGTGTGTAACTGTGGAGAGGGGCACCACACACGGCTAAGAGATTGTCTGTTGTGTTATTGGGGTGACCCCTGGCCATGTATATAAAGGAGGGAGGGAGAGAGGAGGCCGGCCTAGTTGGGCGCCAAGCGGGGAGTCCTACTTGGACTCCTAGTTATTAGCTGTCAATTTGAAATTTTTGGTATTTTCCGTTTCTTTGGATGATATGATGGGTCAATCATTTGCTTCATTAGTTCCAACAGTGGCAGCTGCGGAATCTGCTATTGGATTAGCCATTTTCGTTAATACTTTTCGAGTCCGAGGGTCTATTGCTGTCAAATCTATAAATTGCATTCAAGGTTGAACATAACTACAGGAGAGTTACCAAATACAAAGTTCTGTTCTCTTTTCGAGTCCAAGTAGGATTCGCCCCCCCCCCCCCTGAGGGAGTCCTGGATTAGGGGGTCGTCGGACAGCCGGACTATATACTTTGGCTGGACTGTTGGACTATGAAGATACAAGATTGAAGACTTCGTCCCGTGTCTGGGTGGAACTCTCCTTTGCGTGGAATGCAAGCTTGACAATTCGGATATTTAGATATCCTCCCTTGTAACCGACTCTGTGTAACCCTAGCCCCCTTCGGTGTCTATATTAACCGGAGGGTTTAATCTGTAGGACAAGGACAATCATAATCATAGGCTAGCTTCGAGGGTTTAGCCTCTACGATCTCGTGGTAGATCAACTCTTGTAATACTCATATCACCAAGATCAATCAAGCAGGACGTAGGGTATTACCTCCATCAAGAGGGCCCGAACCTAGGTAAACATTGTGTCTCCTGCCTCCTGTTACCATCCGCCTTAGACGCACAGTTCGGGACCCCCTACCCGAGATCCACCGGTTTTGACACCGACATTGGTGCTTTCATTGAGAGTTCCACTGTACTGTCACGATAAGGCTGGATGGCTCGTCTTGTTGTCAAGGACGACATCACCTCGGGGGGAGCCCTGGCTGTAGGCCAAACTCTCCGACTAGGCGGCTTCGTCATGACCGCCCCTCCGGCCATCGCGCCGACGATGACTTCTCGGGCAAGGTTGTCAGAATCGCGATTCTGTTATACGATTCTACGACTTTACGATCCAAACTTACCGCTCTGATTCTATGATTTTAGTTCATGGAATCTATGTTTCTACGATTCTGATAGTGAAGATTCTATGATTTGCGATCCTGCCATCAGAGCTCCGATTCGATTCAAAATCACGATTCTGACAACCTTGTTCTCGGGTCATCAAAAATAGCCTCCACGTCGGCTCGGGCTTCGCCGAGCAGATGGATCCAATAGAGCTCTCTTCTCTGAATGAGCTCTTGGGTCGCATCGCCACCCTGGGAGTCGCAACGGACTATGATCGAATCGGGCTTAAACCCGACCAAAGGGATATTAACTCTCCGCCGGTCACCCATCAGATAGCGGTGGTGGAGGAGCAGTGTAGCAATTCTTCCTCTATTTTGAGGACAAACTATGTCCGGATTCCTGAGCTCTCCGAGCCGGATACCCGTCCACGGGAGGACATGGACCAAGCTCCGAACTTAGAATCAGACAGCGGGCCAGAACTATTGGGCAACATCCCGGAGTCCGAACTGCCAAGCTCGGAAACTCCTCCGCCCCTGGGTCTTAGATCGGGTCAGGGTTTGGACCAAAATCTACCCACCCACCCAGACTCAAGCGATCTTTCCCACTTTAGACAAGAGCCCCAAGAGACAGTACATCACTATTGGGCTAGATTCCTCCTTGTAATGAGCAAGGTTAGGGACTATCGTGAGGAAGACGCAATTTCATTCTTTTGCAAAAATTGCACGGACAAGGGAATCCTCAACGCCATAAGTCGCCGTGACATAGCACACTTTGCTGACTTGGCGGCCATAGTACGGAAGTACTGTGCGATGGAAAGCGCCTGGAAAACCCAAACAAAATTCTAGGACCCTCCGGCTCTCACTAACCCCCCCCCCCCGTCCGAACTAAAAGGGTGTACTCTCATAAGTCACCCGATCCAATTATAAAGAAGCCAAAGCCCACTACAGGGCGTGGAACTATATTGGAGGGATGGCTCAATGGGCCATGCAAAATTCACAGTACAGCGGATACCATGCCAACACACAGTCTTAGAGCATGTTGGATACTCCGACAGGTGGCCAAGAGTGGCGAGGATATCCTCACCAACAATACAACAGAGCACTATCCCGTGGAAAATAACAATACAGTATTGACAGTCTTCGAGACCTTCGCCTCAAATAATAGGTGCAAGCGAACACTCCGCAGCCTTGCCGAAGTCTGCCACGTTGCAGCAATAAATCCATGGAACGACACGGCTATAACCTTCAATGCCAGTGACGAACCTCAATTCCAAACAACCCGAGCACCAGCCGCGTTGGTCCTTAGTCCAATTATGGATGGCTTCCGGCTTATTAAAGTGCTCATGGACGGTGGCAGCGGATTAAACCTCATCTACGAGGAAACTCTTAGCAACATGGAAATAGACAAGAGCCGCATTGAGCAAAGCAACACGACCTTCAAAGGAATCATCCCTAGTCGGGTGTCACGATGTGCGGGAAAAATCACACTAGATGTGGTATTCGGCACACCGGAGAACTATAGGTCCGAAGAAATCACATTCCAAGTGGCCCCATTTAGTAGCGGATACCACGCCCTTTTAGGGCGGGAGGCATTCGCGATCTTCCAGTCTATACCCCATTACGGGTACATGAAGCTCAAAATGCCCGGGCCCAATGGAATAATCACTCTGGCTAGTGATCCGGACATAGCACTCCGCGCCGAAAATAAAACCGCCGCACTAGCCCTCGAGGCGTTATCTGAAACCCTGGCGGCCGAAGAACTAACTGCGCTACGCTCCACAGTGGACAGGGACGACGTGATACTCGGCAAAAGACCCAAGTCCACCTCTTTTAAACCAGCGGACGAAATAGTCAAATTCCAGGTCCACCCAATGGACCCTACAAAAACAGCATCCATCGGGGCACAACTGAACCCCACAACAGACGCCGCACTTCGGGAGTTCTTGCATGAGAATTAGGACATCTTCGCCTGGCATCCTTCAGACATGCCAGGAATCCCACGCAGGCTGGCCGATCATAGCCTCAACATTCTAAAAGGGTTCAAGCCGGTCAAGCAGACTCTTTGGCGTTTCTCTGAGCCCAAGCGGCAAGCCATGGGAGAAGAGCTAGCCAAATTACTCGAGGCCGGATTCATTAGAGAAATAAAACATCCGGACTGGCTAGCAAACCTGGTGATGGTACCAAAGAAGGACAAATCCTGGTGCCTATGTGTCGATTTCAAGGACCTTAACAAGGCTTGCCCTAAGGATCCCTTCCCCCTCCCCCGCATCGATCAAATTATCGATGCTACCGCAGGACACGACTCATTGTGCTTCCCCGACGCATACTCCGGATACCATCAAATTAAGACGGCGGAGCCCGATCAAGCCGCAACGGCATTCATCACTCCATACGGCCCCTTCTGTTTCAACACCATGCCTTTTGGGCTCAAAAACGCCGGTGCAACCTATCAACGCATGATTCAGACATGCCTGGAAACACAAATCGGCAAAATAGTGGAGGCATACGTAGACGATGTGGTCATTAAAACAAGACATGTCGAATCCTTAACAGACGACTTGAGGCTCACGTTCGACAATCTCCGAACATATGACATCAAACTCAATCCGGAAAAATGCGTTTTCGGCGTGCCCGCCGGAAAGCACTTGGGCTTCATCGTCTCCAATAGAGGAATTGAAGCAAACCCGGCTAAAATCTGAGCTTTGTCATAGTTGGCTATCCCAATAGACCTCAAGCAAATCCATAAGTTAACTGGATGCATGGCTGCCTTAAGCCGCTTCATCTCCCGATTAGGAGAAAAGGCACTACCTCTTTATCACCTTCTTCGACGCACCGAACACTTCGAGTGGACGGATGCAGCCACGACCGGATTGGAAGAAATAAAGGCCGTATTGGCCACCAACCCAATCTTGGCCGCACCAAATGTCGGCGAACCAATGCTGTTATATATAGTGGCAACACACCAAGTTGTAAGCGCAGTGCTCATCGTCGAACGAGAGACGGACAGACATAAGTTCCCGCTTCAAAAGCCGGTATAGTACGTATCCACCATCCTCACTCCATGCAAATGACGGTACCCACATTACCAAAAGATAGCATACGCGGTCTTCATGGCATCTTGAAAAATACGACACTACTTTCAAGAGTGTTCAATCACGGTGGCCTCCGAAGTACCACTCAACTACATAATAAATAACCGCGATGCCACGGGCCGAATTGCTAAATGGGCTATCGAGCTCCTCCTGTTCGACATAACATACAAACCACGGCGAGCCATTAAGTCGCAGGTACTGGCTGATTTCGTCACCGAATGGACTGAAGCTGAACTCCCTAAAGAGTACGGCGCGTACTCCAATTGGATCATGCACTTTGACAGCTCTAAGATGCTGGCTGGTCTGGGGGCAGGCGTCGTCCTGACATCCCCCATCGGAGATAAAGTCCAATATGTACTCCAAATATTATACACAGACTCCAACAATGCAGCAGAATATGAGGCCCTGTTGCATGGTCTCCGGATGGCAGACTCCATGGGCATTCAACGCCTACAGGTGCGGGGGGATTCTAACCTCGCAATATCTAAAATAAATGGGGACTTTGATGCTACGGACCCAAAAATGGCGGCTTACCGCAACGTCGTCCTCAAAATGTCAGCTCGGTTCGAGGGCCTCGAATTCCACCATGTGGTCCGAGAAAACAATCAAGCGGCGGATATCCTCACCCGCATCGGCGCTCAGTGCGACCCTGTCCCACCTAATATCTTCTTGGAAAGGCTGTTTAAGCCATCCGTGGTATGGAATGGGGAGACCGGCAGTAACAGTCCGGATCCAGCCACAACACCAGACCCCGAACAGTCTGACGTAATCGGAGGCTCAGCCACCGAAATAACACCTTCGGCCCACATGATTATGGTTGTCATCGCCCCGTGGACAGAACCCTTCTTGGCTTATCTAACTAGGCAAGAACTCCCTGATGACCCAAACGAGGCACGTTGCATTGTGCGGCGGTCTAAAGCCTACAAGGTCCACGAGGGAGAGCTTTATAAGAAAAGCGCTACCGGAGTCCTTCAAAGGTGCTGGATGACAACTTTTGGCGGAAATTCATGCTGGACTTGGTGGCCACCACGCTGCAGCTCGGGCCCTTGTAAGCAAGGCCTTCCGTACAGGTTTTTGCTGGCCGACGGCCCGAGCGGACGCACAGGACCTCGTTCAACTTTGCGTCGGTTACCGCTCTCCAAACAATCCCCATTACTTGTCCCTTTGCGGTCTGGGGGCTTGATATGGTCGGACCCCTTAAAGGGGAAGCCATAAGAAAAAATACCTCTTGGTTATGGTGGATAAATTCACCAAATGGATAGAGGCCAAACGAGTTAAAACGGCCGAGTCCGGACCAACGATAGATTTCATTTCCGGGGTTGTACACCGTTACGGTGTCCCCCACAGCATCATCACCGATAACGGCTCGAACTTTATAGCCGACGATGTGAAAACTTGGTGCAGCAAAATGGGCATTAAGCTCGATTATGCCTCTGTCTATCACCCGCAAACTAACGGTCAAGTCGAGCGAGCAAATGGTCTTATCATGAGCGGCATTAAACCTAGATTAGTGCGATCCTTGAAGGAATCAGATACACACTGGGTAGAGGAGCTTGACTCCGTACAATGGGGGCTGCGGACCACGCCGAATCGCACTACCGGATACACACCGTTCTTTATGGTGTACGGCGCAGAGGCGGTATTGCCCTGCAACATTATTCATGACTCACCTCGAGTGCGCATGTACGAAGAGAAAGAAGCCGAGCTTGATTGGCAGGACAGTTTGGACGCCCTGGAGGAGGAGCGTGACGTGGCAAAAGCCCGCTCCACATTCTATCAGCAACAGGCTCGACGGTATCAAAGCAGAGAAGTACAGGCCAAAACTTATAACGTTGGCGAACTCGTTCTACGCCTACCGGAGAAGAAAAATGACAAGCTCAAGCCCAAATGGGAAGGTCCCTTCATCATCGACAAAGTTCTGACCGGTGGAGCGTACCGTCTGTGGGATGCATCGGACAATCGACACAAGCCAAACCCATGGAACGCAGCTAGACACCGAAGGTTCTACACCTAGCGCCGGACTCTGTGTTCGTCTCCTTACCTCCATCAATTTTTTATATCCGTTATCTGTCTTTTCTTTCTTTCTTCCCTTTTTCTTCACGGCCTTAAAAGGTTAAAATGTGTCTTGACTACACAATCTTGACACGCTAAGCATGCTTATTATACCTAGGGGCTTCCCATACAGAAGCTTAATATAACTATGTTCTAGGCTCTATGCCCCCCGCACATGTGTTGCTTTTCCACATGTACCTTTTCTTCGCCATTATATGCATCGATATGACTTAAGTTTTGGCCAAGCTGGGTTGCCTGGCTCTTGTGTTTATGCCCTACGTCCCCGTTAATTCGGCTAGGGCATAAGGGGAGCACCTCTGCGAATGTTACTGCCGGGTCAGCCGGATGTGTACCTCAGATCGGGTGAAGCCGAAAACTAGCGTTCTTAAGGGAATATTCGGTCGGTGGACAAAAGATGACTTTTATTTATTGTAATACATGCCCCCAGATGTCTATATACTTCGTCTCTTTTCGCAGTTCGGACATGCACATTAATGCATGCGTACCCAGGGAAAGGAACCCTTAACGAAACTATTCGCCCTGGAAGATGTTTCTTACTATCCATGTAATATAACATAGCTAGTTGGGTACTTGTATGTTCAAGCGCTTATGACCCCTACGCCTGGTTTTCACGCATACCCCGGTTTTTACATAACCGAGCAGGTATTCGGATACACTCCGGACTGTCGGGCCCAGAGGTTGAAGCAAAAAGGTCTGCCATGACAAATGATTTACAATCCGGCTAGAGACAATATATGTCAATTGAAGTACACAGACACTTAGACTGACTATATTCTTCTTATATACCATCCAATAGACTGTCTAGCCTACAATCCTGTTGGGAATACTTTGCAGCTAATTTAACCTGGTCATACACCAAACTGACGGGGATCTCTTTCCCATCTGACCCCACAAGTCCGACCTCGACCATGTGGTTCGGGTCTGCCTTGGTATATCGCGTCTTCACCATGGCCCAGGCTTCCCTTGCACCTTGTCAGTAGGCTGATATCTTCCATAATCAGAAGCACCGCCGCGCTCCCTTGAGCATCTCTACAAGCTCCACCATGTCTCCTGGCAGGGAGGCGGATGGCCACAAGGCTTGGGCAATACCCTGCATCACCTGCCGAACTTGTTCGTGCAGTTGTGAGAGCTCTGGCAGAAGATCACCCGCCGACCCGGGCATCTCCTCTACGGGACGACCCGTCAGCATACCTACAGATATAACTTTGTTAGCCGGTTTCTTTGCCGAACTCTATAAAAGTTCGTTCAAGTACTTACTAAAAATGCCGCATCGAAGCCTCTTATTCTCCTTTACAGATTCAGCAAGCTGGGCCAGAACATCGTTTAGTTCAATGCCCAGCCGGGTATTGGCATCTTGGAGATCGTTTCTCTCCCACCTAACCTGCGTAAGCACGCGCTCGCCAGCCTTTAGCTATTGTTGAGCATGTTGCTCATCCCCTCGCACGACCTCCGGATTCACTCCGGGATCATCTGCAGAATCTATTGTTAGATTTGCATGCATGCCAAATACTAACTGGTACATGTCATTCTTTTAGATAGAAACAAGTGTTACCAGATGGGGCCTTTCCGGACTCCTTCATTGCGGCAACCGCGACCCGTAGCTGGGCTTTGCACTCCTCCAGCTCTTGAGACAGTTGGGAATTCTTCTACGTAAGAACCTACGCAAACAATGATCCTTAAATAAGTTGTGCCAACTGTTTCAAGTCTCAGGGGCTACTGATATACATAATTATTAGATTTTCTTACCCGCATATCCTTCACTACTGGTTCGTGGCTCGGGCAAGACCATTTTGAGCAGCTCGGATATACACATCTCCTGAGTTGAAGGCATCGAACGCCTCTTGAGAGAAACAAGTGTCACGGAGTACGGCCCGACGACGCCTGTGATTCATGGCGCTCTCCACTTCGGAATGCGTAGCGGATAGCCTATCCGCATCCACTGTAGGAGGAACATCCAATGTTGGCCACACATTAGCATCTGCGTCTAAGTTCGGCTCCGGAGCCCGGCTGGTGGAAGCTTGGCCAGCAGGCTCTCCGGATATGGTCCGGCGAGTGTTTTTCCTGCCAGGGACCATGGACGTTATTATATTTTAAAGACGACAACCATGGAGCGGGGTTCTTTTTCATACCTTTGCAACGACATCTCATTCCTGGCCGCCTTCCTTTTAAGCCTACCCTGCAACGGTGCCCCTTGTTGGTGAGTCACCGCGGGTTCGGCATGGCGTCCCGTGGGCCTTTGATGTCTACTACAAAACCTTCTTCTTGTAGACGTTGTTGGGCCTCCAAGTGCAGAGGTTTGTAGGACAGTAGAAAATTTCCCCCAAGTGGATGACCTAAGGTTTATCAATCCGTAGGAGGCGTAGGATGAAGATGGTCTCTCTCAAGCAACCCTGCAACCAAATAACAAAGTGTCTCTTGTGTCCCCAACACACCCAATACAATGGTAAATTGTATAGGTGCACTATTCGGCGAAGAGATGGTGAAACAAGTGGTATATGGATAGTAGATAAATGTATTTGTAATCTGAAATAATAAAAACAGCAAGGTAACAAGTGATAAAAGTGAGCGTAAACGGTATTGCAATGATAGGAAATAAGGCCTAGGGTTCAAACTTTCACTAGTGCAAGTCCTCTCAACAATAATAAAATAATTAGATCACATAACTATCCCTCAACATACAACAAAGAGTCACTCCAAAGTCACTAATAGCGGAGAACGAACGAAGAGATTATGGTAGGGTACGAAACCACCTCAAAGTTATTCTTTCCAATCAATCCGTTGGGCTATTCCTATAAGTGTCACAAACAGCCCTAGAGTTCGTACTAGAATAACACCTTAAGAGACAAATCAACCAAAACCCTAATGTCACCTAGATACTCCAATGTCACCTCAAGTATCCGTGGGTATGATTATACGATATGCGTCACACAATCTCAGATTCATCTATTCAACCAACACAAAGGACCTCAAAGAGTGCCCCAAAGTTCTACCGGAGAATCACGACGAAAACATGTGCCAACCCCTATGCATAGGTTCATGGGCGGAACCCGCAAGTTGATCACCAAAACATACATCAAGTGAATCAATAGAATACCCCATTGTCACCACGGGTATCCCACGCAAGACGTACATCAAGTGTTCTCAAATCTTTAAAGACTCAATCCGATAAGAATACTTCAAAGGGGAAACTCAATTCATTACAAGAGAGAAGAGGGGGAGGAGAAACATAAGATCCAACTATAATAGCAAAGCTCGCGATACATGAAGATCGTATCATCTCAAGAACACGAGAGAGAGAGAGAGATCAAACACATAGCTACTGGTACATACCCTCAGCCCCGAGGGAGAACTACTCCCTCCTCGTCATGGAGACAACCGGGATGATGAAGATGGCCACCGGTGAGGGATCCCCCCTCCGGCAGGGTGCCGGAACAGGGTCCCGATTGACTTTTGGTGGCTACGGAGGCTTCTGGCGGCGGAACTCCCGATCTATTTTGCCATTCTGGAAGTTTTAGGTAACGTAGGTATATATGGGTGCAGGGAGGACGTCGGAGGAGCCACGGGGGTCCCACAAGATAGGGGGCGTGCCCTAGGGGGGGCGCCCCCCACCCTCGTGAGCACCTCGTGTCTCCCTTGACATGGGGTCCAAGTTCATCAGGTGTGTTTCCTTCCAAAAATAACTTCTCTAGTTGATTTCGTTCCATTTCGACTCCGTCTGATATTCCTTTTCTTCAAAACACTGAAATAGGCATAAAACAGCAAATCTGGGCTGGGCCTCTGGTTAATAGGTTAGTCCCAAAAATAAAATAAAAGTGTATAATAAAGCCCAATGTTGCCTAAAATAGTAGATAATATAGCATGGAGCAATCAAAAATTATAGATACGTTGGAGACGTATCAAGCATCCCCAAGCTTAATTCCTGCTTGTCCTCGAGTAGGTAAATGATAAAAAAGATAATTTTTGATGTGGAATGCTAGTTGGCATAATTTCAATGTAATTCTTCTTACTTGTGATATGAATATTCAGATCCGAAAGATTCAAGACAAAAGTTCATATTGACATAAAAACAATAATACTTCAAGCATACTAACTAAGAAATTATGTCTTCTCAAAATAACATGGCCAAAGAAAGTTCATCCCTACAAAATCATATAGTTTATTCATGCTCCATTTTCGTCACACAAGAATGCTCTCATCATGCACAACCCCGATGACAAGCCAAGCAATTGTTTCATACTTTAGTAATCTCAAACTCATAAACTTTCACGCAATACATGAGCGTGAGCCATGGATATAGCACTATGGGTGGAATAGAATATAATGAGGGGGTTATGTGGAGAAGACAAAAAGGAGAAAGTCTCACATCAACGAGGCTAATCAATGGACTAGGGAGATGCCCACTGATTGATGTCAATGCAAGGAGTAGGGATTGCCATGCAACGGATGCACTAGAGCTCTAAATGTATGAAAGCTCAACAAAAGAAACTAGTGGGTGTGCATCCAACTTGCTTGCTCACGAAGACCTAGGGCACTTGACACTAGTAGAAAAAGGGCATGTTGTCCCGGTTCGTAAGGGCCTTTTGTCCCGGTTCCTGAACCGGGACTAAAGGGTCGGTACTAATGCCCTGTCCCTTTAGTCCCGGTTCAATCCAGAACCGGGACAGATGGGCCTCCACGTGGCCTGTGCGCTGTGCCCAGGCAGGAGGGCCTTTGGTCCCGGTTGGTGGCACCAACCGGGACCAATAGGCATCCACGCGTTAGCATTTCTGTGGCTGGGGTTTTTGTTTTTGTTTTTGAAAGGGGGGGGTGGGGGTTTTGGGGGGTTAATTTAGGTATTTCATATATTGTGTTAGTTAGCTTTAATTAATAGAGAGAAGTGTCCTCTCTTATGTCTGTGCTTGGTCGACGCTACGTACTATACATACGTATAGAGAGGACTAGACACGCTAGCTAGCTAGTAAGCAAACGAAGGAAACAGAAGATTGTCATGAACATATATGCATACAGAGAGAAGTGATATCGACCACCTCTCCTTCTCCGAGAGATTGGTCGAACAACAAGTTCTCGTATATCTATCCGACACTACCGGCTACATATATACAATAATTATCTCTTACAAATATAATCTCCTAACATACGGACTCATGGTCCACATAGTATTCTCCATCTTCAGCGATCACATGGTCAAGAAAGAATGCCGCCAATTCCTCTTGAATTGCTCGCATGCGAGCTGGTGCTAGGAGTTCATCCCGCTTCCGAAACATCTAATTTGAAGAAGGGGTCAATACATATATATATATATATGAATGAATGAAACTACACACAAATGATGGTAATAAAATAAAATTGTGAATGTTGTTATATACGCACTTCATATTGTTCGTCAGAGTAGCCCCGCTCACAGGTTGTGTGGCGGATGGACTCGCAAACGTAGTAGCCATAGAAATCATTCCCTTGTTCCTGCCACAACCACTTTACAAGAAAAAGAGGTCAATCAAACTGATAAGCAAGAATGCCAAATGGTATTGATGAAACTAGCGCCTGAATGAATAGGAGATGCGCGGAACATGCTACTATAGTACTTACTTTCGGGTGTCTAAATTGCAGCTTCTTCGGGAGTCCCGGAGCTTTTTTGGTGAATTTTTTCCAAACCCTGCTAGACAAAGAAAAAAATTACTTGATATATCAGGAAATGAACAAAGTTGCTGATATGGTGGATAATGATCGATTTAACTTACTTCTCGAGCATTTGAGTCATGTCCGCATAGTCCTGGGGATCTTTTCATCTTGAGTCTAAGACGGTTACTAGTCCCTGCTCAAGCTTAATCTCTAGGAGAATATAGTGGAAACTGCACACGCATGCATAACTCATCAATTACATTACTATAACCTTGGCTAATATATAAGGGAAACCGAATACGCACAAGACAGTAACACTCACTTGAAGTTGTAAGGAAAGAGTATTATATCTTTGTTTTCATTTATTACCAACGATCGTAGCAAGTTGGCCTCGGTATCTGCGGCATGAATTTAACCTGAGTTGCATCTATGATATTTGTGTTAATGAACCCAATATCACCGATTTGTCTTTTGTTCAATTCGACAATCTTAAATCTGCATAATATAGTGAGGATAATTATAAATACATGCAATGAAAGAGCTGAGCTATATAGAGAGACTTAATGACAGAAGTAGTACTACTTACAGACAGTAGCAGGTGACCGTTGCTTTATCGAGGGCCAATTGATTAAAAAACTGAAAGAACTCCTCAAATGGAACAGGCAACCGATCAATTCCAATGAGGTCATGCTCCTTTTTAACTCTCACATACAAAGTACTCCTCCCCCCAGACTCTCTGCAGATTTTCAAGTACCAATCATGCAATCTTCGCATCATCGTTGATAGAGATCTTTCATCTTTGATGAGAGGCTTCGCGTACTCGTATCTTTGTATCTGCACCTCCATGAAATCATAATGTACATCGTCGGGCAGGTAATATCCAAGATTGCTATAACCGGGCACCATCCTCGGATCATTAGCAACGATGTCGCTAGGCACCTTGAGCGGGGGGCACGATTGCTTCGCTTGTTCGCCGAGCTGGGCAATTTGTTTCCCAGCTCGTCGTTCTTTCAGCCTTTGATCACTGACAGTACTTCCCGACCGCTCCACTTCGGCAAATTCCTTTCCAATAATGCGCTCATAGTTTCCTTTCGGCGGAGACTTGGGTGGTTTTGTCAGGGCAGCCAGAGTGCGCTTCGCTTTCACCAGATCTACCTTCTCCTCCGGAGGTGGATGTTTCTTTGCTTTTACCCCTTCAAAGAAGTTCCTCACTTCTTCTCACGCGATCTCGGCGTTCTCCTCCGGGGTCCTCTCGTATGGTAACTTCTCTTGAGTCTTCAGAGAAGGACCGAATATGTATGTCCTCCCACCTCTGGCTGTATTGCTAGACGCCGGCAGAGCAGATGGAGCGGTTGTCTTCTTTACTTTCTTACGAGGCGGAGGAGAAGGACTACGACGCAGCGCAGCAGCCGGAGGGGCGGCAGGTCTCTTCCGCCCTTGCTGACGAGGCGGAGAAGGAGGAGGCTGGCTGCTCGGGCACGCCGACGCAGGTGGAGAAGGAGGCGGAGTGCCGCCACGCGCCGGAGAAGGAGCCGGCCGGGTGCCCTGATCGTCACTCGCCGGAGGTGGAGGCGGTGGAGGAGTTAGAGTGCCCTGACTCGCCGGAGGAGGAGGAGGAGGCGGAGGCGTCCAGTTCGGAAGGTTGATGAGCTCCTTCCGCCATAGGCATGGAGTCTTCAGAGCAGAACCCAGCCGAATCTCCCCTTCACCGGTAGGGTGGTCAAGCTGGAGGTCCTCAAATCCCTCCGTTATTTCATCCACCATCACCCTAGCATATCCTTCTGGAATCGGCCGGCAGTGAAAAGTTGCGCCGGGTTCAGTAGGAAAAACAGAGCCAATAGCCGCCTTGACCTTCATATTAATCCATTGCGTCATAAGGTGGCAATTTTGAGACTCCGTGATAGCATCCACGGGATAGCTGGCAGGAGCCGTCAAGACATGCTACGGCTGAAGCAGCTCGGTGGAAGCCACGCTGCTTCTCCGCTGAGATGGCGGGGTAGCTTCGGGGGAAGCTTCGGCAGTTCGTTTGCTGCGATTTGCTTCTCATTCCTCTATCGCTTGTACCCTAGCGTGCAGCGCCTGCAGTTGGGTCTGCTCCATTTTCTTCCTCCTCTCATGGCAATTGTAACCGCCTGCATCCAGAAACCCAACCTTCCACGGAATGGAGCCTGGCGTGCCTCGTGTCCGTCCAGGGTGCTCAGGATTCCCGAGGGCCATTGTGAGCTCGTCGTTCTCTCTGTCTAGAACTAACGTCCCTTGCTGCGCTGCTTCGATATAGTGCTTAAGCCTCTTGACTGGTATTTCCATTTGCTCGTCCGTCCAAATGCACTTCCCTGATGTAGGGTCCAAGGTTCCGCCGGCCCTGAAGAACCAAGTCCGGCAACGGTCTGGCCAGTTAATTGTCTCTGGTTCGATCCCTTTATCAACCAGATCATTCTCAATCTTGGCCCACTTAGGCCGGGCTGCGAGGTAGCCACCTGACACCGTGCGATGGTGATGCTTCTTCTTTGCAACATTTTGCTTGTTTGTCGTCGACATCTTCTTGCTCTTTTCTGATGTCTTGTGGGCCACAAATGCGGGCCAGTGATCTCTGATCTTCTCATATCTGCCCTTGAATTCTGGTGTCTCTTTATTTTCGACAAACTTATTCAGCTCTTTCTTCCACCTCCTGAATAGTTCTGCCATCCTCTTAAGAGCAAAAGACTTGATTAATTGCTCTTTAACTGGCTTCTCCGGATCATCCTCTGGCGGTAGGGTGAAATTTGACTTCAGCTCAGTCCAAAGATCATTTTTCTGCATATCATTGACATAAGACACCTCAGGGTCTTCTGTAGCTGGCTTTAACCATTGCTGGATGCTGATCGGGATCTTGTCCCTAACCAAAACCCCACACTGAGCAACAAATGCGCTCTTTGTCCGGAGGGGTTCAATCGGTTGGCCGTCGGGCGCGATTGGTATGATCTCAAACTTTTCATCCGAGCTCAACTTTCTCTTCGGGCCTCGTCTCTTTACCGAAGTTGTGCTCGATCCGGACGGCTAGAAAAAAGAACAAAGACTTAATTAATATGTGTACATACCAAAACAATGAATGCATCAATTAGCTAGTCAACAGATGCTTAACTAATATATATACCTGGCCGGACTCGGTTCAGTCACCGGAGACATCATCACGGTCTCCTTCTTGCACCGGCATTGTGTCACCGGAGCCGTCCTCGCGGTCTCCTTCTTGCACCGGCATTAGGTCACCGGAGCCATCATAATCATAGCCAGCTGCTTCCAGACCATCGGTGTCGTTGAGAAACAACGAGCAGACGGCATCACTTCCTCGTGCGATTATGTCCCCCAACAACTCTTCTTGTACTTCGTCTCGGGCGGTGTCCATAGTTTCTTCAAATATTTACAACATGGCAATTATTATTCAAACATGACAGATGGATATATTAGTGGCAAACGTAGAACTAATATTAATTAGTGGCCTCGACGCTGCTTCTCTAGGGTTTGGGGTGGCCTCGACAACGCTTCAAGGAACTCCTCTACTCTTTCTTCTCTTCTTTTTCTTCTTCTTCTTCCTCTTTTTTTATCGGGAACGAGGGTCGTCGAGGGTCAGGGTCGCCGAGCGGTAGAGGAAATCCTAAATAGCAAGTATCGTGGGTGTGAGATACATGTGGCCGTCGGTGTCGGACACTACATCCACGTCCCATAAGTGACGCGGGTCGACGCCCGCGTCACTTATCGGGAGGGGGTATATCGACCCCTCCACGTGTCGAAGAAAAAAAAGAAGAAAAAAAAGAGGAGAAGAAGAAAGGAATAGAGGAGAAAAGAGAAAATAGAATATATATATTCTATTTTTCTCTTCTTTTCCTCTATTCCTTTCTTCTTCTCCTCTTCTTTTTCTACTTTTTTCTTCTTCTTATTTATTTCTCCTCGTCTTCCTCTCCCCTCTTCTTCTCCTTTCTTCCTCTTCTTATTTCCTTTTTCCTCTCATTCTTTTTCTTCTTCTTCCTTCTTAAAAATACATGAAGTAGTATTGCTTGTTTTTTTAAAATAATGTTCAAATAGAAATTTTAGAAAAAAAAGTACAGGTTTTGCCTAATTCATTGTTCATATGAATATGCAAACATTTGCATATTTACAATAATCAATATCACCAAAAAAATCTATGAACAGAAAAAATACTATTTTTTCTGTTAATCTATCTTTTGCATACATATACACACATACATATACTATACATATACATATAATCAGGAAAAAACATATATGAATTTGCAAAAAAAACAGGGGGGAAGAGGGGGGCGGTGCCGGCCGTGACCAAAGCGAGAGGCGACGGCGGCGCGGGGCGGCGATGGCGAGGCAGAGGCGGGGCGGCGACGGCGTAGGGGCGCGACGCGGGGCGGCGACGGCGTCAGGGTGGCAACGCGGGGCGGCGACGGCGTAGGGGCGTGACGCAGGGCGGCGACGGCGTCGGGGCGGCGTGGGAAGGTGACCGCGACGGCGCGGGGTGGCGCGGGGTGGCGATGGCGTCTGGGCGGCGCGGGACGGCGTCGGAGGCAAGGGCGACGACGGCGACGGCGAGGCGCGGAGGGGCAGCCTGCGCGTCGGGCGGGGAAGACGAACTGAATGGAAATTTTCACAAGTGCTAGTTATATAGACGAAGCATTGGTCCCGGTTCGTGGCACCAACCGGGACCAATGCCACCTTTAGTCCCGGTTGGTGCCACCAACCGAGACCAAAGGCCTCTTTTCAGCAGCCCAAAGGGCGGGAAGCGGCGGCCTTTGGTCCCGGTTGGTGGCACCAACCGAGACTAAAGGGGGGCATTGGTCACGGTTTGTGCCACGAACCGTGACCAATGCCCCCTTTAGTCCCGGTTGGTGCCA
Source organism: Triticum urartu (assembly GCF_056163025.1). Classification (NCBI taxonomy): domain Eukaryota; kingdom Viridiplantae; phylum Streptophyta; class Magnoliopsida; order Poales; family Poaceae; genus Triticum; species Triticum urartu. The sequence continues at coordinate 541,699,695 of NC_141877.1, forward strand.
TCAACAGGGACCAAAGGTCTACGCCTGCCAAAGCCGCGGTGCGGTGGGATGTTTAGTCCCACCTCGATAGCTGAGGAGCGGCCGCACCTCTTTATAAGCGCTGCCCCGCCCTCTCCATTGAACTCCTCAGAACTGCAGGCCTTTGGGCCTAATCTCACACCGCTATGCATGTGGGCCTGCTGGGCCTTCTGCGGGCCTGAATCCTGGCCCATGGATGGGCTTCTAGTCGTATTCAGGCCGTGGTGGCCCAGTAGGTGTCATTTTTTTACTATTTATTTTTTCATTTCTACTTAGAACTAAATACTTATAGTTTTTTAGTGATTTTTTTCTTTTAGGTCACAAAAATTATAAACTTTCTGTTAGTGCCATTAGTTTTAAAATTTGAATAGTTTAAATTTGAATTTTTTAAAATTTGTGTGAATCACTAGTTTATGAATAACTTTACTATAAAAATTGATTTTTGAGTCATTCTTTTTCCTGCTATTTAGTATTACTGTGTTTTATCATTATACTCAATTTGGTAATTTTAGTTAGTCATAACAAATATTATAGGCATTTTTTTCTTTTTTGCTATTTATTTTTTCATTTCTACTTAGAACAAAATACTTATAGTTTTTTAGTGATTTCTTTTTTCTTTTAGGTCACAAAAATTATAAACTTTTTGCATCATTTATTTTCTTTTGTTTTTTGTTTTATTTTTTAATTATTTTTGCTTTTAGTTTTAGAAAAATTATAAACTTTCTGTTAGTGCCATTAGTTTTCAAATTTGAAAACACTTTTTTAGTTTTTTTTTGTTTTCTTTGTTGCTTTATTTATTTTAGTTTGTTTCTACTTACAACAAAATACTTATTGTTGCTATTTTTATTTTTTTCGGTTTTTTCTGTATTATTTATTTTCTTTTGTTTTTTGCTTCATTTTTAATTCTTTTTGCTTTTAGGTCAGCAAAATTATAAACTTTCTGTTAGTGCCATTAGTTTTAGAAAAATTATAAACTTTCTGTTAGTCCCATTAGTTTTCAAATTTGAATAGTTAAAATTTGAATTCTTTGAAATTTGTGTGAATCACAAGTTTGTGATTAAATTTACTAAAAAATTGAACATAGATGCACCTATAGAGAAAATTCGACCTAAATTCATAGTTTTCAAATGAACTCTCAAAAAGTTGGCATAGCATACTCGTGTGTTACAAAGTTGGCATGGTATCATCATAATAGTTGCGGGAGAAAGTCTTCACTTTTTCTTCGCTTGTGTCATTTGCTTATTGCGCCGTAACCATGGATAATCTTCATCGTTTATCAGGATGCTTGGGTCAGCCTTGACATTGAAGGGAGGAATTTCATGAAACTTTTCATAATCTTCAGACATGTCTGCCTTGCCCTCCACTCCCAGGATACCCTTTTTCCTGAAAGAACTATGTGGCGCTTTGGCTCATCGTATGATGTATTCGCTTCCTTATCTTTTCTTTTTCTCGGTTTGGTAGACATGTCCTTCACATAGATAACCTGTGCCACATCATTGGCTAGGACGAACGGTTCGTCATTGTACCCAAGATTTTTCAGATCCACTGTTGTCATTTCGTACTGTGGGTCTACCTGTACCCCGCCGCCGGACAGATTGACCCATTTGCACTTAAACAAAGGGACCTTAAAATCATGTCCGTAGTCAAGTTCCCATATGTCCACTATGTAACCATAATATGTGTCCTTTCCGCTCTCGGATGCTGCATCAAAGCGGACACCGCTGTTTTGGTTGGTGCTCTTTTGATCTTGGGCGATCGTGTAAAATGTATTCCCATTTATCTCGTATCCTTTGTAAGTCAATACAGTCAAGATGGTCCCCTGGACAACAAGTACAGCTCATCACAAACAGTGTTGTCACCTCTGAGATGTGTTTCCAACCAACTGCTGAAAGTCCTGATGTGTTCACATGTAATCCAGTTGTCGCACTGCTCCGGGTGTTGGGAGCGCAGACTGTTCTTGTGTTCATCAACATACGGGGTCACCAAGGTAGAGTTCTGTAGAACTGTGTAGTGTGCTTGAGACCAAGAATATCCGTCCCTACATATTATTGAGTCACTTCCAAGACTGCCTTTTCCAGCCAGTCTCCCCTCATACCGCGATTTAGGGAGACCTATATTCTTAAGGCCAGGAATGAAGTCAACACAAAACCTGATAACATCCTCTGTTTGATGGCCCATGGAGATGCTTCCTTCTAGCCTAGCGCGGTTACGGACATATTTCTTTAGGACTCCCATGAACCTCTCAAAGGGGAACATATTGTGTAGAAATACGGGCCCCAAGATGACAATCTCGTTGACTAGATGAACTAGGACGTGCATCATGATATTGAAGAAGGATGGTGGGAACACCAGCTCGACACTGACAAGACATTGCGCTATATCACTCCTTAGCCTTGGTACGATTTCTGGATCGATCACCTTCTAAGAGATTGCATTGAGGAATGCACATAGCTTCACAATGGCTAATCGGACGTTTTCCGGTAGAAGCCCCCTTAATGCAACTGGAAGCAGTTGCGTCATAATCACGTGGCAGTCATGAGACTTTAGGTTCTGAAACTTTTTCTCTGGCATATTTATTATTCCCTTTATATTCGACGAGAAGCCAGTCGTGACCTTCATACTGAGCAGGCATTCAAAGAAGATTTCTTTCTCTTCTTTCGTAAGAGCGTAGCTGGCAGGACCTTTATACTGCTTCGGAGGCATGCCGTCTTTTTCGTGCAAACGTTGCAGGTCCTCCCGTGCCTCAGGTGTATCTTTTGTCTTCCCATACACGCCCAAGAAGCCTAGCAGGTTCACGCAAAGGTTCTTCGTCACGTGCATCATGTCGATTGAAGAGCGGACCTCTAGGTCTTTCCAGTAGGGTAGGTCCCAAAATATAGATTTCTTCTTCCACATGGGTGCGTGTCCCTCAGCGTCATTCGGAACAGCTAGTCCGCCGGGACCCTTTCCAAAGATTACGTGTAAATCATTGACCACATCAAGTACGTGATCACCGGTACGCATGGCGGGCTTCTTCCGGTGATCTGCCTCGCCTTTGAAATGCTTGCCTTTCTTTCGACATTGATGGTTGGTCGGAAGAAATCGACGATGGCCTAGGTACACATTCTTCCTGCATTTGCCCAGGTATATACTTTCAGTGTCATCTAAACAGTGCGTGCATGCATGGTATCCTTTGTGTGTCTTTCCTGAAAGGTTACTGAGAGCGGGCCAGTCGTTGATGGTCACGAACAGCAACGCCTTTAGGTTAAATTCCTCCTGTCTGTGCTCATCCCATGTACGTACACCGTTTCCATTCCACAGCTATAAAAGTTTTTCAACTAATGGACTTAGGTACACATCAATGTCGTTGCCGGGTTGCTTAGGGCCTTGGATGAGAACTGGCATCATAATGAACCTCCGCTTCATGCACATCCAAGGAGGAAGGTTATACATACATAGAGTCACGGGCCAGGTGCTGTGATTGCTGCTCTGCTCCCCGAAAGGATTAATGCCATCCGCGCTTAAAGCAAACCATACATTCCTTGGGTCCTTTGCAAACTCATCCCAGTACTTTCTCTTGATTTTTCTCCACTGCGACCCGTCAGCGGGTGCTCTCAACTTCCCGTCTTTCTTCTGGTCCTCACTGTGCCATCGCATCAACTTGGCATGCTCTTCGTTTCTGAACAGACGTTTCAACCATGGTATTATAGGATCATACCACATCACCTTCGCAGGAACCCTCTTCCTGGGGGGCTCGCCGTCAACATCACCAGGGTCATCTCGTCTGATCTTATACCGCAATGCACCGCATACCGGGCATGCGTTCAGATCCTTGTATGCACCGCGGTAGGGGATGCAGTCATTAGGGCATGCATGTATCTTCTCCACCTCCAATCCTAGACGGCATACGACCTTCTTTGTTGCGTATGTACTGTCGGGCAATTCGTTATCCTTTGGAAGCTTCTTCTTCAATATTTTCAGTAGCTTCTCAAATCCTTTGTCAGCCACAGCATTCTCTGCCTTCCACTGCAGCAATTCCAGAACGGTACCGAGCTTTGTGTTGCCATCTTCGCAAATGGGGTACAACCGTTTTTTGTGATCCTCTAACATGCGATCGAACTTCAGCTTCTCCTTTTGACTTTCGCATTGCGTCCTTGCATCGACAATGACCCGGCGGAGATCATCATCATCGGGCACATCGTCTGGTTCCTCTTGATCTTCAGCAGCTTCACCCGTTGCAGCATCATTGGGCACATCATCTGGTTCCTCTTGATCCTCACCAGCTCCCCGTTGCAGCATCACCGTATTCAGGGGGCACATAGTTGTCATCGTACTCTTCTTCTTCGCTGTCTTCCATCATAACCCCTATTTCTCCGTGCCTCGTCCAAACATTATAGTGTGGCATGAAACCCTTGTAAAGCAGGTGGGAGTGAAGGATTTTCCAGTTAGAGTAAGACCTCGTATTCCCACATTCAGTGCATGGACAACACATAAAACCATTCTGCTTGTTTGCCTCAGCCGCATCGAGAAACTCATGCACACCCTTAATGTACTCGGAGGTGTGTCTGTCACCGTACATCCATTGCCGATTCATCTGCATGCATTATATATAATTAAGTGTCCAAATTAATAGAAGTTCATCATCACATTAAAACCAAAGTACATACATAGTTCTCATCTAACAACATATAGCTCTCCAGAGCATCTAATTAATTAAACCATACATTGAAACTATGTAAAACATTTCAATGCGAAAACAAATGTGATCATAATCGCAACCAAGGTAACAATTGATCCAACGACATAATGATACCAAGCCTCGGTATGAATGGCATATTTTCTAATCTTTTTAATCTTCAAGCGCATTGCATCCATCTTGATCTTGTGATCATCGACGACATCCGCAATATGCAACTCCAATATCATCTTCTCCTCCTCAATTTTTTTTATTTTTTCCTTCAACAAATTGTTTTCTTCTTCAACTAAATTTAACCTCTCGACAATAGGGTCAGTTGGAATTTCCGATTCACATACATCCTACATAAATAAAATCTATGTCACGTTGGTCGGCATAATTTTCATAAACAATAAATGAACCAATAGTTATAAAGATAATATATATACCACAACCGAATCATAGACAGGACGAGGGCCGACGGGGGCGGATACCAAAACCATCGCACTATATAAGATGCAATAATAAAAGTAAGAAAATAATACAAGTATCTATGTAAACATACAAGTAAGAATATTTTTCCTTTCAGAAAGAAGATAAGAACAAGAGGCTCACCACGGTGGTGCCGGCGATGAGCTCGGCGTGGGTGATCGACGGCGGTGAAGACGGGGACGGGGCGTGACGGACCGCTAAACCTAGACAAATATCGAGGAAAATGGAGCTTGGAGGTCGAGCTTGGAGAGGAGAAAGCTTAAGTAGTGTGGCTCGGGCATTCCATCGAACACCTTGTGTGCATAGGAGATGAGCTAGAGCACCACCAAGCCCTCTCCCCCTCGGCCAGAAAAAAATAGAGAAGTGTGCTCTGCTCTTACGTGAGGGGGTATATATAGGCACCTCATTGGTCCTAGTTGGTGGCATGAACCGGGACTAAAGGGGAGCCTTTGGTCCCGGTTCAAGCCACCAACCGGGAACGATGGTGGTGGGCCAGGCGTGAGGCCCACTGGTCCCGGTTCGTCCCACCAACCGGGACCAAAAGGTCCAGATGAACCGGGACCAATGGCCAACGTGGCCCGGCCGGCCCCTGGGCTCACGAACCGGGTCCAATGCCCCCATTGGTCCCGGTTCTGGACTGAACCGGGACTAATGGGCTGACCCGGCCTGGACCGTTGCCCCCTTTTCTACTAGTGTGAGGAGGCCCATTGTTGGAATATACAAGCCAAATTCTATAATGAAAAATTCCCACTAGTATATGAAAGTGATAACATATGAGACTCTCTATATGAAAAACATGGTGCTACTTTGAAGCACAATATATGAGACTCGCTATATGAAGAACATGGTGCTACTTTGAAGCACAAGTGTGGAAAAAGGATAGTAGCATTGTCCCCCTTTTTTGGGCCTTTTTTTTCTTTGGCCTTTCTTTTTTGGGACAATGCTCTATTGAATGATGATCATCACACTTCTATTTATTTACAACTCAATGATTACAACTCGATACTAGAACAAAGTATGACTCTATATGAATGCCTCCGGCGGTGTACCGGGATATGCAATGAATCAAGAGTGACAAGTATGAAAAATTATGAACGGTGGCTTTGCCACAAATACTATGTCAACTACATGATCATGCTAAGCAATATGACAATGATGAATGTGTCATGATAAACTGGATGGTGGAAAGTTGCATGGCAATATATCTCGGAATGGCCATGGAAATGCCATAATAGGTAGGTATGGTGGCTGTTTTGAGGAAGATATAAGGAGGTTTATGTGTGAAAGAGCGTATCATATCACGGGGTTTGGATGCACCGGCGAAGTTTGCACCAACTCTCAATGTGAGAAAGGGGAATGCACGGTACCGTAGAGGCTAGCAATGATGGAAGGGTGAGAGTGCGTATAATCCATGGACTCAACATTAGTCATAAAGAACTCATATACTTATTGCAAAAGTCTACAAGCCATCAAAAACTAAAGTATTACGTGCATTCTCCTAGGGGGATAGATTGGTAGGAAAATACCATCACTCGTCCCCGACCGCCACTCATAAGGAGGACAATCAAATAACACCTCATGTTTCAAATTTGTTGCATAATGTTAACCATACGTGCATGCTACGGGACTTGCAAACTTTAACTCAAGCACTTCTCAAATTCACAATTACTCTACTAGCATGACTTTGATATCACCATCTCCATATCTCAAAACAATTATCAAGTATCAAACTTCTCATAGTATTCAACACACTCATAAGAGAATTTTATTATTCTTGAATACCTTGCATATTAGGATTTTGAAGCACATTACCATGCTATTTAAGACTCTCAAAATAATATAAGTGAAGCATGAGAGTTCATCTATTTCTTCAAGATAAAATACCACCATGCTCTAAAAGATATAAGTGAAGCATTAGAGCAAATGACAAACTACTCCGAAAGATATAAGTGAAGATCTGTGAGTACTTGAATAATTATGCAACTATGTGAAGACTCTCTAACATTTAATAATTTTAGATCTCGGTATTCTATTCAAACAGCAAGCAGAGCAAAAAAATGACATTCTAAGAATGGCAAACATCATGTGAAGAAGCAAAAACTTAGGATCAACCGAAACTAACCGATAGTTGTTGAAGAAGAAAGGTGGGATGCCAACCGGGGCATCCCCAAGCTTAGACGCTTGAGACTTCTTGAAATATTATCTTGAGGGGCCTTTGGCATCCCCAAGCTTGAGCTTTTGTGTCTCCTTAATTCCTCTCATATCACGGTCTCCCTAAATCTCAAAAGCTTCATCCACACAAAACTCAACAAGGACTCGTGAGATAAGTTAGTATAAACCATTGCAAAAACCTTATCATACTCTACTGTAGCAAATCACTAAAATTATTATTCAACATTGCATACTAAATGCCTCTGCATATTTAATAGTCCTATCCTCAAATAGAATCATTAAAGAAGCAAACATATGCAAACAATGCAAACATAACAGCAATCTGCCTAAACAGGATAGTCTATAAAGAATACTGCAACATCCATACTTCCCTATCTCCAAAAATTATGAAATAAAATTCCCACTGTATTAAATTTATCAGATATTAATGTGCAAAAGGTTTCAACATTTTATCACATTCTAACTTTTCTAGGGAATTATTGCAACAGCGGTAAACTTTCTGTTTTCAAACAGCAACATGTATACTTGTAACATAGGCATAGTAAAGGCTATCAATGCCACTTTTATTGAAATAGAAGTTGCAAAACATTGTTCTAAATAACATAAAGAAAATCCTAACAAAATAAATTGATGCTCCAAGCAAAACACATATCATGTGGTGAATAAAAATATAGCTCCAAGTAAAGTTACCGATGAAAGTGGACGAAAGAGGGGATGCCTTCCGGGGCATCCCCAAGCTTAGGTTCATGGCTATCCTTGAATATTACCTTGGGGTGCCTTGGGCATCCACAATATTAGGTTATTGCCACTCCTTATTCCATAGTCCATCGAATCCTTACCCAAAACTTGAAAAATTCACAACACAAAACTTAACAGAAAACTCGTAAGCTCCGTTAGCGAAAGAAAACAAAACACCACTTCAAGGTACTGCAATGAACTCATTCTTTATTTATATTGGTGTTAACCATACTGTATTCCAACTTCTCTATGGTTTATAAACTATTTTACTAGCCATAGATTCATCAAAATAAACAAACAACACACGAAAAACAGAATCTGTCAAAAACAGAACAGTTTGTAGTAATCTGGATCAAACGTATACTTCTGGAACTCATAAAATTCTCAAATAAATTGCTGGACCTGAGTAATTTATCTATTAATCATCTTCAAAAATAATTAACTAAATATCACTCTCCAAATGAAAATGGCAGCAATTCTCATGAGCGCTAAAGTTTCTGTTTTTTACAGCATGATCAACAAGACTTCTCCCAAGTCTTCCCAAAGGTTCTACTGGGCACAAACACTAACTAAAAGCATAAAACCACATCTAAGCAGAGGCTAGATGAATTATTTATTACTAAACAGGAGCAAAAAGCATGGAATAAAAATAAAATTGGGTTGCCTCCCAACAAGCGCTATCGTTTAACGCCCCTATCTAGGCATGATGATTTCAATGATGCTCACATAAAGGATAAGAATTGAAACATAAAGAGAGCATCATGAAGAATATGACTAGCACATTTAAGACTAACCCACTTCCTGTGCATAGGTATTTTGTGAGCAAACAACTTGTGGGAACAATAATCAACTAGCATAGGAGGGCAAAACAAGCATAACTTCAAAACTTTAAGCACATAGAGAGGAAACTTGATATTATTGCAATTCCTACAAGCATATGTTCCTCCCTCATAATAATTTTCAGTAGCATCATGAATGAATTCAACAATATAACTAGCACCTAAAGCATTCTTTTCATGATCTACAAGCATAGAAAATTTACTACTCTCCACACAAGCAAAATTCTTCTCATGAATAATAGTGTTAGCAAACTCAACAAAATAACTATCATGTGATTGAAAATTAAGATCAAGATGACAAGTTTCATGGTTATCATTATTCTTTAAAGCATATGTGTCATCACAATAATCATCATAGATAGGAGACATGCTTTCATCATAATATATTTGCTCATCAAAACTTGGGGGACAAAAAATATCATCTTCATCAAACATAGCTTCCCCAAGCTATGTGGCTTTGCATATCATTAGCATCATGGATATTCAAGGAATTCATACTAACAACATTGCAATAATGCTCATCATTCAAATATTTAGTGCCAAACATTTTAGAGATCTCTTCTTCTAGCAGTTGAGCACAATTTTCCTTTCCATCGTACTCACGAAAGATATTAAAAAGATGAAGCGTATGAGACAAACTCAATTCCATTTTTGTTGTAGTTTTCTTTTATAAACTAAACTAGTGATAAAACAAGAAACTAAAAGACTCGATTGCAAGATCTAAAGATATACCTTCAAGCACTCACCTCCCCGGCAACAGCGCCAGAAAAGAACTTGATGTCTACTACACAACCGTCTTCATGTAGACGTTGTTGGGCCTCCAAGTGCAGAGGTTTGTAGGACAGTAGCAAATTTCCCTCAAGTGGATGACCTAAGGTTTATCAATCCGTAGAAGGCATAGGATGAAGATGGTCTCTCTCAAGCAACCCTGCAACCAAATAACAAAGAGTCTCTTGTGTCCCCAACACACCCAATACAATGGTAAATTGTATAGGTGCACTAGTTTGGCGAAGAGATGGTGAAACAAGTGGTATATGGATAGTAGATAAAGGTATTTGTAATCTGAAATAATAAAAACAGAAAGGTAACAAGTGATAAAAGTGAGCGTAAACGGTATTGCAATGATAGGAAATAAGGCCTAGGGTTCATACTTTCACTAGTGCAAGTCCTCTCAACAATAATAACATAATTGGATCACATAACTATCCCTCAACATGCAACAAAGAGTCACTCCAAAGTCACTAATAGCGGAGAATGAACGAAGAGATTATGGTAGGGTACGAAACCACCTCAAAGTTATTCTTTCCAATCAATCCGTTGGGCTATTCCTATAAGTGTCACAAACAGCCCTAAAGTTCGTACTAGAATAACACCTTAAGAGACAAATCAACCAAAACCCTAATGTCACCTAGATACTCCAATGTCACCTCAAGTATCCGTGGGTATGATTATACGATATGCATCACACAATCTCAGATTCATCTATTCAACCAACACAAAGGACCTCAAAGAGTGCCCCAAAGTTCTACCGGAGAATCACGACGAAAATGTGTGCCAACCCCTATGCATAGGTTCATGGGCGGAACCCGCAAGTTGATCACCAAAACATACATCAAGTGTATCAATAGAATACCCCATTGTCACCACGGGTATCCCACGCAAGACATACATCAAGTGTTCTCAAATCTTTAAAGACTCTATCTGATAAGAATACTTCAAAGGGGAAACTCAATTCATTACAAGAGAGAAGAGGGGGAGGAGAAACATAAGATCCAACTATAATAGCAAAGCTCGCGATACATGAAGATCGTATCATCTCAAGAACACGAGAGAGAGAGAGATCAAACACATAGCTACTGGTACATACCCTCAGCCCCGAGGGAGAACTACTCCCTCCTCGTCATGGAGACAACCGGGATGATGAAGATGGCCACCGGTGAGGGATCCCCCCTCCGATAGGGTGCCGGAACAGGGTCCCGATTGACTTTTGGTGGCTACGGAGGCTTCTGGCGGCGGAACTCCTGATATATTTTGCCGTTCTGGAAGTTTTAGGTGACATAGGTATATATGGGTGCAGGGAGGACGTCGGAGGAGCCACGGGGGTCCCACGAGACAGGGGGCATGCCCTAGGGGGGGCGCCCCCACCCTCGTGAGCACCTCGTGTCTCCCCTGACGTGGGGTCCAAGTTCATCAGGTGTGTTTCCTTCCAAAAATAACTTCTCTAGTTGATTTCGTTCCGTTTCGACTCCGTCCGATATTCCTTTTCTTCAAAACACTGAAATAGGCATAAAACAGCAAATCTAGGTTGGGCCTCCGGTTAATAGGTTAGTCCCAAAAATAATATAAAAGTGGATAATAAAGCCCAATATTGCCTAAAACAGTAGATAATATAGCATGGAGCAATAAAAATTTATAGATACGTTGGAGACGTATCAGCCTTCCCTGTAAGACATCATATGTGTGCGGTAGGTGAAGTGCGGAAAAAAGGGGAACCCTTCTCGGAAGTTGGGACTTTGGTTTTACTTATATGCGATGCAGGGAGCCGTCCAGGATAATCGGCTATGATGGCCACCAAGGCACCATTGCAGCTTAACTGATAGAACGTCTTGTCGATGAGCTCCACAAATGTGTCCGAATCTTCTTCGAGTCCAGGGTCGAGGGCCCGGTCAGGGTCCTCTGGTTGTGGAGGCGGGCTGTGGATCTCCCTTACAGCTTTTCGCACTTCCTGCTATGAAATAGCAAGGTAAATACTTATGACGAAGAATGCGGGAAGGTCTGGAGTAGAAAGTAGCAGCTCACCCAGTTTGGGGGCTTGTACATGGAGAACCCATCCCGTGGCTTGATGCGGATGAACTCCTCTTCCTCTCCCTTATATAGATCGGACAGTATTTTTGCTAGAGCAGCGGCAGAGTCAGGTCCCTTACGACCGCAGCAGGTGGCATCGTCTTCTCCATTGAAGTGCCACATGGGTTGTCCCCGATTTTGAAGTGGCTGCACCCCCCGCATTATACATACTGACATAACCTCGATTTATTGTCAATCCTGATTTGGCCAGCGTCTTTATCCGGCCCATCAGGTAAAGGACCTCTCTGTCATCTTCCTCCTGGGGGTCCCGAGGGCGCCAGCTGCGGCGTTTCTTCAGAGGGGCGTTATTGAACTCAGGAAGGCCCATCCAAATAGGATCCGGAAGAGGGACGTCCTCCATATAAAACCACTCCGAAGGCCAGTCTTCGGATGTCTTCTTCGGAGTACCAGACAGGTATCCGGTCCCGGCGATGCACCATATCTCGGCTCCGCCCACTTGATATAGTGACCCCTCCTATGTATGGGGTACGAGGCAGAATAGCCTCTTCCATAGCTCGAAATGAGCTTCGCAGCCCAAAAACAGCTCGCAAAAGGCGACGTAGCCAGTGATGTGTAATATGGAGGCGGGAGTAAAGTTATGAAGCTGGAGGCCGTAGAACTCCAGGAGCCTACGGAGGAACGGATGGATTGGAAATCCAAGCCCCCTTAGTAAGTAAGGGACAAGGCATACCCGCTCCCCCATGGATGGGTTGGGAAAGCTCTCCGCTTGCTCCCCACCGTTGTAAGTGGCAAATCCGGCTCGAACAGGGACCATATACGCTGGAGGGAGAAACCCCTGGGTCTGTAACTCTACTAATTGACTATGGGGGCGAGAGATACGGGAGCGAGAGGAGGAGCTGCGATGGTCGGCCATGTAGGATGGACTTTTTCCGGGCGCGCTCCGATGGATGCTCGCTGTGGGAAGATGGTGTGATCTGGATCTGAGGATCCCCGTCTCTTTAAATAGACGATTTACTCACATGGTTAGGTTGGCAAGTGTAAAAATTCCCCGACTTCTCGCATTCGCTCGACACGTGGAGAATAGCCATTATTACGCGCAGAAGACAAGGATTGCAACATTCATGGGAAGCCGGACACTACTCGACAGGTATTCGGAATTTGGAGAAGAACCCGCCTTGCAATGCCAAAGACAATCTGTGCGCCAGACTCATCGTCATTGAAGCCTGGTTCGGGGGCTACTGAGGGAGTCCTAGATTAGGGGTCCTCGGACAGCCGGACTATATACTTTGGTCGGACTGTTGGACTATGAAGATACAAGATTGAAGACTTCGTCCCGTGTCCGGGTGGGACTCTCCTTTGCGTGAAAGGCAAGCTTGGCAATTCGGATATGTAGATCTCCTCCCTTGTAACCGACTTTGTGTAACCCTAGCCCCCTCCGGTGTCTATATAAACCGGAGGGTTTAGTCCATAGGACAAGGACAATCATAATCATAGGCTAGCTTCTAGGGTTTAGCCTCTACGATCTCGTGGTAGATCAACTCTTGTAATACTCATATCATCAAGATCAATCAAGCAGGACGTAGGGTATTACCTCCATCGAGAGGGCCCGAACCTAGGTAAACATTGTGTCCCCTACCTCCTATTACCATCCGCCTTAGACATACAGTTCGGGACCCCCTACCCGAGATCCGCTGGTTTTGACACCGACACCCCCCTTTTCCTTTCTTCCATCGGAGGGAAAGGGAAGGGAGAGAGGGGGGGGGGAAGGAAAGAGGGGGGCCGGCCCCCTCCCCTAGTCCAATTCGATTTGGGCAAGGAGAGGGCGTGCCCCTCACTTGTGGCCCTTTCTCCTCTCCTCCAATAAGGCCCACTAGGCCCAATACTTTTCCCGGGGGGTTCCCGTAACCTCCCGGTACTTTGGAAAAATGCCCGAATCACTCGGAACCATTCCGATGTCCAAATGCAACCTTCCAATATATGAATCTTTATGTCTCAGCTATTTTGAGACTCCTCGTCATGTCTGTGATCTCATCCAGGACTCTGAACAAACTTCGGTTATCAAATCACATAACTCATAATATAAATTGTCATCGAACGTTAAGCGTGTGGACCATGCGGGTTCGGGAACTATGTAGACATGACCGAGACATATCTCCGCCCAATAACCAATTGTGGAACCTGGATGCTCATATTGGCTCCTACATATTCTACGAAGATCTTTATCGGCCAAACCGCATAACAACATACGTTGTTCCCTTTGTCATTGGTATGTTACTTGCCTGAGATTCGATCGTCGGTATCATCATAGCTAGTTCAATCTCGTCACTGGAAAGTCTCTTTACTTCATCCGTAATGCATCATCCCGTGGCTAACTCATTAGACACATTGCTTGCAAGGCTCATAGTGATGTGCATTACCGAGAGGGCCCAGAGATACCTCTCCGATACACGGAGTGACAAATCCTAATCTTGATCTATGCCAACTCAACAAACACCATCGGAGACACCTGTAGAGCATCTTTATAATCACCCACTTATGTTGTGACTTTTGATAGCACACAAGGTGTCGTGAAATTGTCACGGCAGATGTCCTAGTGTGAGGACTTAGTCGTGAGGCCAACACATCTTTGTAGTAGCTTGAGAGGGTTGAGCGGAATCGAGAGACGCAAAACAAGACAAGGATTTAGACAGCTTCGGGCCCCGGGAAACATCATCCGGTAATAGCCCTACATGTTGTTTGTGGCTAGATCTTATTATGCTCATGAGAGAGTTGCCGCATAAGCCGGCTCCCCCTTTGCGTCTAGCCCTAGAGATTATTGCTTGTTACTTGTCCCTCTTTTGGGGAGCCATGCCCCTCCTTATATAAGTTGAAGGGGCGGGTTACATGACTAGTCCTAGTAGGATTAGGATTACTCTATTACAAGTGGACTCCTAGTCTTGCTTCCTTTGCAGGAGAATATTCCTTATGTCTTCCTCTTAAGCCGGCCCACCATCACATGAACCGGTCTTCTGGGCCTTGGGCCTTGTCATCCATCTGACCCACCGTTGGGGTCATCAGTAAGTCACCAAATACTCGTTGGGTCTCTGTGAGCCGCCAAGTCCGGTCGGGTCATACCGCGAGGTATATCCCCGACATTAGCCCCAGTTTAATTTGATTTATCCATGTTAAACTGATCCTGCAAATCAAGACCAAGTTTGATAGATTATACGCCGGGTCGAAGGTTCTTCTGAGCCGGCACTTGATCATCGTTAAGTCCTTGTCATTTCCTTGTTGATATGTACATGTCCATGATCTCATAGCAAATCTTCTTTGGCAGATATGTTTCAACTTTTGTCAATGCAAAAAATCTAGATACTTCTTTTGAAAAGTCCGGGTCAATAGGCCAGCTCCAGAGTCAATTTGCTGACATTGGTCTCTTGTAGAAAAATATTGTAAGAAATAATCCACTTGAGTCGGCTTCCAAAGCGCCGACTTAGAAAATTTTGGTCTTTGAAATACTCATCTGATATTCAGCCGGCTTGAAGATGTACAAACTTGACAATTTATGATTACCAAAACTGTCGGTTTATAAATAGATGATGTCGAGTCATAATTGTTGCCGACACCGGGTCATGATTGTTGCAGACACCGTGTCATAATGATTAGTGACGCCTGGTCAATCTGGTTTGCTCAAAAGCTGAGATTTTGAAAATATTTCTCCTTATATCCGTGTTACCTGTAGCCCCCAAGTCTTGAGCAGAGCAAAGTGATGACTTAAGACTTGCTTCAATATAAATATTACCACTTTGAAGAAATCCATGTTGTTCATCTCAATCACTAGTCAGAATTGAGTATTCCTCATATGTAGCCCCCAAGTGCCGGGTTGTCATGCTTGCAGCAACCTGGGACTTGTAATTGCCTGATACCCATATAAAAGCTTCAACCAGTGTAGCCCCCAAGGGCCGGGTCATTATGGAATAATGAGCAGGGACTTTGTAAATATGATCATGTAAACTTTAACAGCGACGTGTAGCTTCCAACGGCCAGCTCAGTAAGATAATACTAAGCTGGGACTTTATATATACTTCATTGAAAATAATATCATATGATTTAACTCCCATTATGGGGCTTGAACCCACGTCCAGAAGGTTAAGAGCTTTATGCTTTACCAACTGAGCAGTGGACCTTTTAATATAATGGATTAAGACTTGTGTACCTTGAATTGTTGACAGGAGCAATTAGTAGCCCCCAAGGGCCGGCTCATTACGATGTGATGAGTCGGGTCACTAGTAGAAAAAGGACGTAATGTGAGACACATTAGTGCCGGTTTGATTTTAGCCCGGTACTAATGGTACCATTAGTGCCGGTTCGAACGGCTATGCATTAATGCCGGTTCATGTTGAACCTTTAGTACCGGTTCGTGCCACGAACTGGTACTAAAGGGGTGATGGCAGGCTGGCGTCAGGCCGGGGCCCCACGATCACCTTTAGTACCGGTTCGTGTCACAAACCGGTACTAAAGGGCTAACCTTTAGTACCGGTTTGTGCCACGAATCGGTACTAAAGGGGTCTGACCTATAGTACCGGTTTGTGACATAAACCGACACTATAGGGCAATTTTCAAACTCTACCCCCCCCCCCCCCCGTGTGTCGCCATTTCAGTTCTGAAAAAATCAAAAGAAAATGATAAAAACTTCAAAAAATAAAATCCTTCGAGAGGTAGTTATATTACTACACCTACCAGTTAGGAAAATTTGAAAACTTAAATTTGGACATGTTTTGCAAAAAGTGTAGGGAAAATGTAAAACGGCTATAACTTTTGCATACGATGTCGGAAAAAAACGTATAATATATCAAAAAATTCAGCACGAAAATCCGCATCCGATGGAGACTGCCTATGGCTTGTTTGCAATTTTTTAGAATCCTCAAATTCCAAAAGGAAAAAAGATATGGTCAAATTTCAGTTTTTTTTTAAAAAAAATTGGTTAAATCTGGTCAAACTACTTATTCAATAAGTATTAATGTTACTACATAATTATTCAAGAATATTAGTGTTACTAAATAATTATTTCAATTTTTAAAATTTTGGTCAAATCTGGTCAAACTGTGGTCAAACTATGGTCAAACTTATTCAAGAAATATTAGTGTTACTAAATAATTACTGTTTTTTAGAATAATAGTTTCAAACTCAAACGGTGAAACATGTGACCTAATGCTCAAGCTAAACTGCTGAGGGTTAATAGGATTGACAGCTTACATTTGTCAGGAAAACAACAAGTGCTGACTTGGAATGTAGGGGGAATAGAACTCCGAAGTTAAGCGTGCTCAGGCTGGGGGAGTGAGAGGATGGGTGACCGGCCGGGAAGTCAGGCGATTTGGAATGAGTGATCCACACTTGAGCAGTTAAGAGAGGTGATTAGAGACTAAATCATCAAATAATTCAGAAAAATCAAAAATAAAAAAAAATCAAAAACAATTTCCAAAATTTTCAAAAAAAACTTTTAGTACCGGTTGGTAACACCAACCGGTACTAAAGGCCCCCCATACCAGGGCGCGAGCTCACGCCACGTGGTGGCACTTTAGCACCGGTTCGTGCCGAACCGGTACTAAAGGGGGGGGGGCTTTAGTGCCCACCCTTTAGTGCCGGTTATGGAACCGGCACTAAAGGCCCTTACGAACCGGCGCTAAAGCTCCGTTTTCTACTAGTGGGTCTTTCAATGAAGCAAGTAAGAAATGACCTTGCATTAGACCCCAAGTGCCATGGTGCATGCTGGTAGTGACATGGGACTTGCATATTTGATGTAATCTCAACTTGAATAATGTAGCCCCCAAGTGACGGTCGTAAGCCTCGTAAGCCTACAGCTACTCGGGACTATTCCTTCCTTTGTAGAATAAATTATATCCATTGATAAAATAATATCCATTGCGCTGAAGCGACTTTGAAAACCTCAATTGTAATATTGGTTATTGATAACCATATTGGCTATTAAAGATTTGAATAATATAACCCGGTTTGAAAAACCGGTTCCTGTGATATTGAATCGTACTGTCGGTTTAGGATACCTGTGCAGTAAAGGTGAGAACCCAATCTTTAGAAGTCAAAACTTTGAAATGTTTATGATTGTCATATACTGGCGACTTATCATCCCAAACCAAGCCGGGTTAAATTTAAACCACACTTATACTTAGATCCGGACAAAAAGCCTCAAGACAAAACCAAAGATTGTTTTCAAAACTTAAGCCAAATAGAAAGAAAAAATTAAGGCTTCTGATTCGAATACGATCAGTAAACCGGTCCAAAGGGGTTAAGCTAGGATTCGAATATGATCATGTAGCCCCCAGTGGCTTTGGCGTTGCGCTGATCAAGAGGGTACCGACAGCTATGTTCTCTTTGGTTCGAATACGACCTATGTTTGAACAGGAAGCCCCCAAATGACCTTGAGAGTTTTTTAACGACTCTGATTCGAATACGATCAAAGTCGGACCCAAAAGGGGTTAAGCTGGAATTCGAATACGATCAAGAAGCCCCCTAGTGGGTTTGGCATTGTGTCGATCAAGAGGGTACCGACAGCTATGTTCTCTTTGGTTCGAATACGACCTATGTTTGAACAGGAAGCCCCCAAGTGACCATAGAGGCAGGGGACCTATATGTGAGTTGTGCTTTGCAACAAACTCTCTTTGGTCCCTTTAATTTTGTTTGAGAACTCAAATTTTGCGAGACATAAATTTTTTGAATCGGAAATTCTTAAACCGGATATTGAGAGTTTGAAAGCTTTGTGAGAGACAAATTTACCTTGAACCGGATTTTAATCCGGAATTCTTCTTTTTAAGCCGGACATTTTTCTGACGGTCTTTAAATTTTCATCGATAGAGCAGTAATCTTCGGGGTCGGGTTATTTTTCCCTCCAATGACCCGGAGTTCTTGAATGCATTGAAACCGGAAATTATGTCGAGTCATACCATTGTAACCCCCGAGTCTCAAGATGACTCGAGGTGTTGACTTGAGATTCTCCATATTTGACCATAGCAGAAGGTGTATATGATTGGCATTGATAGCGCGATGTGAATCCACAGAATGTTGAGGTGGCTGCGGCGGGTTTATAAATGATCCCGTATGAGCCGTGTCAGCAACTCGGCAAATGGTTCCTTCCAACTGGCTATTTGAAGTTTAACCAAACTGTAGTGACGACGACTTGTGCGCCTGCCCATTGAGCCATCCAGTGCAGACGACGGCTGATAATGATAATTCACCTCCAATTTGTTGGAAGAAAATCGGGCTTCCCAAGCACTACTCGCTCATATTCAATAAACAGCTCATGTAGATAGGTGCGGCCCGGTGTGTTGATATAGACCAACCCGCGAGAGACGGATGGTAAAGACGACTGTTGCATCAGAGGCGGCACAGACAGATGAGCCGATCGTGGCGTTGTAAGCCGGTGTGGACGGGCGAGTCGATCACAGGCACGGTAAAACTGCGCGGACGGCTGGCTCGGCCTCGTCATGTTGATGTAAATTGGGCCGCAGAGGCCGCGACTTTGCAGTGAACAATTGTCCTGCATCAAAAACATCACAAGCCAGAGTAATTGTTCTTTGACAAAAATCAATATATGCTAATAAAATAAACTTAAACGGATAGATATCACCTGATATGTCGGGCCAGAAATTATCCACCGCGGAGTTGATGATCACCACGGGAAAACTGAAATCAATCACAGGTGAACCGGTCGCGGCGTTGTAAGCCAGCGCGGACGGACGAGTCAATCGCAGGCGTGGTAAGCTGCGCGAATGGGCGAATCGACGTAGACCGGACCGCAGGGACGGCGGCTTGTGCCCACCCGTTGAATAGCAAGCGGTCGCAGACGCCATTACATGATGATGCTATCGCACACTCCATAGATACATCATGACACCATCTTTATGATGAATAATTGTCCTACACATAAGAATGTACATACCAAAGTGATAGTTTTTTGACAAAAAACAATATGCATTAATAAAATAAATTTAGATGAATATCATCTGATGTTTGTGACCATTGGATGATCTGTACGTGGAATTTTTGCACGTAGTAATAGTAATACTCCATACTCCTTTTTGGATTGATGCAGCATTTGTAGTAGTACTTTAAATAGGAGTACTAATTGATCTTTTCTCTTTGCACGACACTCCATTCTTTTCGTTGGTTTGACCCGCCACTGTTGCAGGCCTGTGGCGCGTGCACACGCAGCTCATCACCAGCGTCGTTAGGCTGCAACCTTGGCACTTTCTTCCAGGCGTACCTAGATAATCATTAGGGAAGAAGTTGAAGCCAAGATGGGCGAGTCCGTGCAAGGGCGGTTCAAAGCAGCACCGAGGCGCGGCGGCTCAGAAGCTAGAATGGCAGCGGCTCAACCGCGGTGTAGACCCGGCGACGGCTCTAAGGTAGGACTCGACGGCTTGACCGCGATGTGGTTAACAACTCAACGGTGCCCTGGCGAACCCGTGGTTTGAAGGACTCCGACGGATAATTTGGCGAGGGCGGCTCAGCGTGGTGGAGAGGCGGCTGACAGGGCCGGCTTTGGAGCGAGGGGTGGTTCGGTGTCAATAGGGCGGCTCATGATCATCTTATCTTAGCAGTGGTGTTTGTGGCTCAGTAGTCCCAGGGCTCTCTGGCTGAGAGAGAAACAATGTTCTTTTGTCCTTTTTGTGACGAATCATACTCGTCTCCCACACAGTGGAAGCCAATTCATTAGCCCCACTTATGATAGAACTGAAAAATCCTGTTGTACCTGCCCTGTGAAGCTCCTTGACATACAGAGGTGATTGCATCAGCTATTTCAATGGGCAGTATCAAATCGGAGACCCAGCAAGAAAAGCTCCACTTTCAAGATTCATTATAGTAGCAGGACGATTCTTCTTCCGAACAATCAGTTGTGTTAATCCACTGGACAGCCCATTAGCGAATAACATGCCCAGGCCGGAAGAGGCGAAGGAGAGCGGGGCCAAGCCAGCTCCACGTCAGGGCCAGCCCGTAGCAGCTCGAGATGAAACTAAAGCCGCGCAACAGCGCTCCGACGGCGGCCGATTGAGACGGAGTCGAGTCAAAGGCAGAGTTTGAATCCGTGACCTCCTCCAGGTCGTGGTACCCCCCTTTTTTAATCAAGGGCCAGCCCAACTTGGTAACTTGATACTGATCTGACTTAATGTTTTGACAGTGTGTAGCAACAACAGCAAGGCAACAGTTTCAGAACTCGAAGCGAATCTGCGTACGTTGATTGCCATGGATGTATCTGCTTCACGTGCACTACTACTTGAAGTAGTACTTTTCCTTCGATCTTTGCTCCATGCTCGTGGAAGTAGCAGCAACAGCGTACTCCCTCCGGTCCTTTTTACTACTGATACGCCTTGGGACTTGGTGCGAGCGCCCGGATGATTGTTTCTCAGATCCCACTTGTACTAGTAGCACTTGGTCCGTTTAAAATGTTGGCAGCAAGCCTAGGGTGCCACGCCATGCAATAGTGATGCTCCGAGTTGGGTTTGGACACGGACGACAGAACCGTCAAAGTCTTTCGGTCTCGGCGAGTTGCACGTCGTATCGATTGATTTCAGATGCAAGATTTCGACCCTCAGCGACAACGGAAATTAATCCAGCCCCGACGGATCATCTGGTGGTGCGCGCTGGCGCATAAATGCGACCATAATTTTCTCCTTTGACTGTTTGTTGATGATGTTGTCTTCCACGCCGGCTTCTTTTTCATCCCGAAAATTGTGAACTTCTCGATCTTTTTAGAGAAATCCCTTCAAGAAACTCAACACCACCGTACGCAGGCCCCACGGTAGGCATCAACTGTTATGGAATTGTCACGGCAGATGTCCTATTGTGAGGATTTAGTCGTGAGGCCAACGCATCTTTGTAGTAGCTTGAAAGGGATTGAGAGGAATTGAGAGACGGAACACAAGACAAGGATTTAGACAGCTTTGGGCCCCGGGAAACATCATCCAGTAATAGCCCTACATGCTGTTTGTGGCTACATCTTATTATGCTCATGAGAGAGTCGCCGCATAAGCCGGCTCCCCCTTTGTGTCTAGCCCTAGAGATTATTGCTTGTTACTTGTCCCTCTTTTGGGGAGCCCTCCCCCTCCTTATATAAGTTGAAGGGCGGGTTACATGACTATTCCTTATGTCTTCCTCTTAAGCCGGCCCACCATCACATGAACCGGCCTTCTGGGCCTTGGGCCTTGTCATCCATCTGACCCGCCGTTGGGGTCATCAGTAAGTCACCAAATACTCACAGGGTCTCTATGAGCTGCCAAGTCCGGCCGGGTCATACTTCCGGCCGGGTCATACCTCGGGGTATATCCCCGACACAAGGTGTTCCTTCGGTATTCAGAAGTTGCATAATCTCATAGTCTGAGGAACATGTATAAGTCATGAAGAAAGCAATAGCAGAAAAACTAAACGATCATTATGGTAAGCTAACGGATGGGTCTCGTCCATCACATCATTCTCTAATGATGTGATCCCGTTCATCAAATGACAACGCATGCCTATGGCTACGAAACTTAACCATCTTTGATTAACGAGCTAGTCAAGTAGAGACATACTAGGGACACTCTGCTTGTCTATGTATCCACACATGTACTAAGTTTCCAGTTAATACAATTCTAGCATGAATAATAAACATTTATCATGACATAAGGAAATATAAATAACAACTTTATTATTGCCTCTAGGGCATATTTTCTTCAATATCATGATAAATGTTTCTTACTAAAGCTAGAATTGTATTAACCGAAAACTTGATACACGTGTGAATACATAGACAAAACACAGTGTCCCTAGTATGCCTCCACTACTAGGGAAAAGCTTATACACAGGATCTTACCAGCAGCGAGTTTTAAAATAAGGCGCTGCTACAATGTAGCAGTAGCGCGCTCCGGCAGTACTCGCTGCTGAAATAGACGTAGCAGCAGCGTGCTTCCTCTAAGCCGCGCTACTGCTATAATTCCCACGACCCCGCCGCGAAGCTAGTTCTAGCAGCAGCGCTTTTATTCGGACCGCGCTACTGCTAGGTAGTTTAGCAGTAGCGCCTTTGCCTTTAGAGCGCTACTGCTAAAACTAGCTATCTCCAAACCCGCCCCCACACTCTTCTCTATCCACACTCACACTCACACTCACTCCCCCTCAACCCACCCCACGCGCCGGTCCTCCCCCGCAGGCCGCCGTCACCCCCGCCAGCCGCCGTCGCCTACCCCTCTTCCATCTGTGCCGCCGTCAACTCCTCCTCCTTGTTGGACTCAGTACCGCTGTGACGCCTGGATAATTAAGCTACAGTAATCATCTGCTAATGATGTCATGTCACCACGATTACTGTTGATAAACTAGCGTTGGCATGAAACCAGTTCAAATTTCAAATTCAAATTAAGTCCAAAAGACGGTGACCATCGGCGGGATCCTAGCTGAGGAAGTCCACAAGGCCCCCTGCAAGACCCTTGCCGGGGATGACAGCAAGGCCCCCGGCAAGACCCTTCCCGGGGATGACGGCAACGCCACGGCAAGACCCTTGTCGGGCCCCCGACAAGGCCCTTGCCGAGGGCATCAGTAGGGCCACTGCCAGGCCTGCACCAGCCAAGACTACCACCGTCGTTCGCATGCAGCTGCCAGCCCAACCAGCTGGGCAGGCACCTGCGTGGAAACATACAACTTCTAGGCCAAATCAGCAGGCACCTGCGTGGCGGCGTGCGGACCTTCATGAAGGCCCTACAACCGCACCACCTCAGCTGCCTGCCTGTTTACATGGCACTGCATGCATCGCTAGCCTGGGCGCGTGTCGAAGCGAGGAGGAGCGGCGACGGACAGGACGGGCCTCGTTCCCGTCCCCGATAAAGCTAAGGGACACCTAAGCAATGCATTAAATGCGCTTTGTCCTGTAATACTGGCGATAAGCTCGCAGTACTGTAGGCCTTTCCACCTCCTGTGTGCCACTGTGGCAGCCCCTTTCGACTATAAAAGGAGGCCCATGGCGTACTGGAGGGGGATTCGGCTCTTTTGAACTACACAGTCACCGTAGCTAGTTCAAAAGCCCAAGAACACTCAATACATCCACCAAAGCAGGACTAGGGTTTTACGCATCCCCGCGGCCCGAACCTGGGTAAACGATCCTCGTGCTGACTGTTAATCCTGCTCTTCTCAGGACCCCGCGCCCCGGCAACCATAGTAGGGATTCTTGTGATCCCATAGGTGTCGTTTCCCACCGACAGATTGGATCGTTACCAACATCGAGTTGTAGCGGAAGAAGAGTTGGCGTATGTCTTTTTTGAAACCCTTGAACCGTTCCACGAACAATCCCTTAGATAAAAGGTCGAAAGCACAATCTCTCTACTGATTGCATGCGTACGGGCCTAACAATCCAACAGTGCTTCACGGTCCAGAGCTTTGTGTCACTGGAGAACTAGATGAGGGAGAAGAGAACCTCACGGGGCTTCTCTATTATTTGGATATAGAGGAAACTAGAGAACTAGAGAGGGGGCACCCAGGATCAAAGGGACTCGTGTGTCTCAAGGGCGAGCCCCCTTAGGTATATATAAGTGGAGGGGGACTCTCTCCTTCGCACGTGATGAACCACATGTATAGGGTATCACAACAGTCTTTGTGGGTAGTATTTCACCCAAACTTATTAATTCAACACAAGGAAAGCAAAAAGTATTTATAAGCCTTAGCAGTTGAGTTGTCAATTCAACCACACCCGAGAAGCAAATTCTTTGTTGCAAAGTATTAGTACTACTGTAATATGATAGTAGCGGTAGCAGTAGCAATAGTAGCTGTAACAGTGCCACTAGCAGTTTTGTAGATGTAATAGTAGTAACTAAATGTAGGCATGTATTTCATATGTAGTCATATGTGCTTATAATAAGAACTTGCATGACATTTTTTGTCCTACCCTCATGCGGCAGTGGGTCCTAATGGAAATCTAGGGGTAATTAAGCAGCTCCTTTTAATAGATAACCAGAACAAAGCATTAACACTTGGCGAATACATTAACTCCTCAAATTACAGTCATTTCCAAAGAGTATCCCAATTATTGTCACATTCAGATCTGCGGTTTAGAACAATAATAAGTGCATATAACTTGCAGATAGGAGCAAGAACTCAAATATATTCATAAAAACATAAAGGGTTCACATCTGAAATCATGGCACTCGGGCCCTAGTGACAAGCCTTAAACATGGTAAAGTCATAGCAACATCAATCTCAGAATATAGTGGACGATACTAGGGATCATGGCATCAAGCCCTAACAAATTGACTCGATTACATGATCCATCTCATCCATCTCCACCTACCTCCAGTATGCCTACGATGGAATTACTCACTCCGAGTGGTGAGCATCATGAGGTTGTCGAAGAAGAAGGGTTGATGATGACGATGGCGACGAATTGCACCCTCCGGAGACCCGAATAGACTCTAGATCAGGCCTCCCAAGGAAGACAGAAGGTGACGACAGCTCCGTAATGTAAAATATGACGAAACTTCTTCTCTTATTTTTTCTCTCGGGAAGACAGTACTTATGGAGGTGGAATTAGGTCAGACGGAGGTCGGTGGGCCCTAAAAGGCACCAGGGCGCGCCATAGGGGGTAGTGTTGGGTAACGTAGTAATTTCAAACAAATTCCTACGCACACGGAGGATCATGGTGATGCATAGAAACGAGAGGGGAGAGTGTTGTCCACGTACCCTCGTAGACCTTTAAGCGGAAGCGTTATGACAATGTGGTTGATGTAGTCGTACGTCTTCACGATCGACCGATCCTCAGTACCGAACGTACGGCACCTCCGCGTTTAGCACACGTTCAGCTCGGTGACGTCCCGCGAACTAACGATCCAGTAGAGCTCGGGGAAGACTTTCGTCAGCACGGCGGCGTGGTGACGATGTTGATGAAGCTACCGTGGCAGGGCTTCGCCTAAGCACCGCAACAGTATGACCGAGGTGGATTATGGTGGAGGGGGACACCGCACATGGCTAGGAGAGATCTTTGTGATCAACTTGTGTGTCTAGAGGTGCCCCCCTGCCCCTGTATATAAAGGAGCAAGGGGGAGGCCGGCCGGCCCTTGTTGGTGCGCCAGGAGGAGGAATCCTCCTCCTAGTAGGAGTAGGATTCCCCTCTTTCCTACTCCTACTAGGAGGGGGAAAGGAAGGGAGAGAAAGAGAAGGAAAGGGGGGCGTCGCCCCCCTCTCCTAGTCCAATTCAGACCAGAGGGGAGGGGGCGCGCTGCCTGCCCTAGGCCGGCCCCTCTCTCTTTCCCTTATGGCCCAACAAGGCCCATTAGCCCCCGCAGGGTTCCGATAACCCCTCCGGTACTTCGGTAAAATCCCGATTTTACCAGTAACTCTTCCGATGTCCAAATGTAGGCTTCCAATATATCAATCTTTATGTCTCGACCATTTCGAGACTCCTCGGCATGTCCGTGATCATATCCGGGACTCCGAACTACCTTCGGTACATCAAAACATATAAACTCATAAAACCGATCGTCACAGAACTTTAAGCGTGCGGACCCTACGGGTTCGAGAACTATGTAGACATGATCGAGACATGTCTCCGGTCAATAACCAATAGCGGAACCTGGATGCTCATATTGGTTCCTACATATTCTACGAAGATCTTTATCAGTCAAATCGCATAACACTATACGTTGTTCTCTTTGTCACCGGTATGTTACTTGCCCGAGATTCGCTCGTCGGTATCCCAATACCTAGTTCATTCTCGTTACCGGCAAGTCTCTTTTCTCGTTTCGTAATGCACTATCCCGCAACTAACTCATTAGTTGCATTTCTTGCAAGGCTTATAGTGATGTGCATTACCGAGAGGGCCCAGAGATACCTCTCCGACAATCTGAGTGACAAATCCTAATCTTGACCTATGCCAACTCAACAAGTTCC
The DNA here is from genome assembly GCF_056163025.1 of Triticum urartu. NCBI lineage: Eukaryota > Viridiplantae > Streptophyta > Magnoliopsida > Poales > Poaceae > Triticum > Triticum urartu. The sequence goes on from NC_141877.1 coordinate 541,726,308, forward strand.
ATCGGAGACACCTGTAGAGCACCTTTATAATCACCCAATTACATTGTGACGTTTGGTAGCACACAAAGTGTTCCTTCGGTATTCGGGAGTTGCATAATCTCAAAGTCATAAGAACATGTATATAAGTCATGAAGAAAGCAATAGCAGTAAACAAAAACGTTCAAGTGCTAAGATGACAAAATGGGTCAAGTCAATCACATTATTCTCCTAATGATGTGATCCCATTGATCAAATAACAACTCATGTCTATGGTTAGGAAACTAAACCATCTTTGATCAATGAGCTAGTCAAGTAGAGGTATACTAGTGACACTATGTTTGTCTATGTATTCACACATGTATTATGTTTCCGGTTAATACAATTCTAGCATGAATAATAAACATTTATCATGAAATAAGGAAATAAATAATAACCTTATCATTACCTCTAGGGCATATTTCCTTCAGTCTCCCACTTGCACTAGAGTCAATAATCTAGATTACACAATAATGATTTTAACACCCATGGAGCCTTGGTGCTGATCATGTTTTGCTCCTGGAAGAGGCTTAGTCAATGGGTCTGTAACATTCAGATTCGTATGTATCTTGCAAATCTCTGTCTCCCACCTGGACTTGATACCGGATGGAGTTGAAGCGTCTCTTGATGTGCTTGGTTCTCTTGTGAAATCTGGATTCCTTTGCTAAGGCAATTGCACCAGTATTGTCACAAAAGATTTTCATTGGACCCGATGCACTAGGTATGACACCTAGATCGGATATGAACTCCTTCATCCAGAATCCTTCATTCGCTGCTTCCGAAGCAGCAATGTGCTCCGCTTCACATGTAGATCCCGCCACGACGCTCTGTTTAGGACTGCTCCAACTGACAGCTCCACCGTTCAATATAACAACGTATCCGGTTTGCGATTTAGAATCGTCCGGATCAGTGTCAAAGCTTGCATCAACGTAACCATTTACGATGAGCTCTTCGCCACCTCCATAAACGAGAAACATATCCTTGGTCCTTTTCAGGTACTTCAGGATGTTCTTGACCGCTGTCCAGTGATCCACTCCTGGATTACTTTGGTACCTCCCTGCTAGACTAATAGCAAGGCACACATCAGGTCTGGTACACAGCATTGCATACGTGATAGAGCCTATGGCTGAAGCATAGGGAACACTTTTCATTTTCTCTCTATCCTCTGCAGTGGTCGGGCATTGAGTCTTACTCAACTTCACACCTTGTAACACAGGCAAGAACCCTTTCTTAGCTTGATCCATTTTGAACTTCTTCAAAACTTTATCAAGGTATGTGCTTTGTGAAAGTCCAATTAAGCGTCTTGATCTATCTCTATAGATCTTGATGCCCAATATATAAGCAGCTTCACCAAGGTCTTTCATTGAAAAACTCTTATTCAAGTATCCTTTTATGCTATCCAGAAATTCTATATCATTTTCAATCAACAATATGTCATCCACATATAATATTAGAAATGCTACATAGCTCCCACTCACTTTCTTGTAAATACAGACTTCTCCAAAAGTCTATATAAAACCATATGCTTTGATCACACTATCAAAACGTTTATTCCAACTCCGAGAGGCTTGCACCAGTCCATAAATGGATCGCTGGAGCTTGCACACTTTGTTAGTACCCTTTGGATCAATAAAACCTTCAGGAGTAGTTTTCAATGGTGAACATCATTATGTTGATACCCGTCGCGAGCCTCAATATTCATTGGACCACATACATCAGTATGTATGATTTCCAACAAATCTGTTGCTCGCTTCATAGTTCCGGAGAACGGCGTTTTAGTCATTTTGCCCATAAGGCATGGTTCGCAAGTACCAAGTGATTCATAATCAAGTGATTCCAAAAGTCCATCAGTATGGAGTTTCTTCATGTGCTTTATACCAATATGACCCAAACGGTAGTGCCACAAATAAGTTGCACTATCATTATCAACTCTGCATCTTTTGGCTTCAACATTATTAATATGTGTATCACTACTATCGAGATTCAACAAAAATAGACCACTCTTCAAGGGTGCATGACCATAAAAGATATTACTCATATAAATAGAGCAACCACTATTCTCATATTTAAATGAATAACCGTCTCGCATCAAACAAGATCCAGATATAATGTTCATGTTTAACGATGGCACCAAATAACAATTATTTAGGTCTAAAACTAATCCCGAAGGTAGATGTAGAGGTAGCGTGCCGACGGCGATCACATCGACTTTGGAACCATTTCCACGCGCATCGTCACCTCGTCCTTAGCTAGTCTTCGCTTAATCCGTAGTCCCTATTTCGAGTTGCAAATATTAGCAACAGAACCAGTATCAAATACCCAGGTGCTACTTCGAGCTCTGGTAAGGTCCACATCAATAACATGTATATCACATATACCTTTGTTCACCTTGCCATCCTTCTTATCCGCCAAATACTTGGGGCAGTTCCGCTTCCAGTGACCAGTCTGTTTGAAGTAGAAGCACTCGGTCTCAGGCTTAGGTCTAGATTTGGGTTTCTTCTCTTGAGCAGCAACTTGTTTGCCGTTTTTCTTGAAGTTCCCCCTCTTCTTCCCTTTACCCTTTTCTTGAAACTGGTGGTTTTGTTAACCATCAACATTTGATGCTCCTTTTTGATTTCTACCTCCGCAGCCTTTAGCATCGCGAAGAGCTCGGGAATTGTCTTATTCATTCCTTGCATATTATAGTTCATCATGAAGCTTTTGTAGCTTGGTGGCAGTGATTGAAGAACTCTGTCAATGACACTATTAACAGGAAGATTAACTCCCAGTTGAGTCAAGTGATTATGATACCCAGACATTTTGAGTATATACTCACTAACAGAACTATTCTCCTCCATCTTGCAGCTATAGAACTTATTGGAGACTTCATATCTATCAATCCGGGCATTTGCTTGAAATATTAACTTCAACTCCTGGAACATCTCATATGCTCCATGATGTTCAAAACATCGTTGAAGTCCCGGTTCTAAGCCGTAAAGCATGGCACACTGAACTATCGAGTAGTCATCAGCTTTACTCTACCAGACGTTCTTAACGTCATCAGCAGCATCTGCAGCAGGCCTGGCACCCGGCGGTGCTTCCAGGACGTAATTCTTCTATGTACCAATGAGGATAATCCTCAAGTTACGGACCCAGTCCGTGTAATTGCTACCATCATCTTTCAACTTTGCTTTCTCAAGGAACGCATTAAAATTCAACGGAACAACATCACGGGCCATCTATCTACAACAACATAGACAAGCAAAATACTATCAGGTACAAAGTTCATGATACATTTAAGTTTGATTAATCATATTACTTAAGAACTCCCACTTAGATAGACATCCCTCTAATCTTCTAAGTGATCACGTGATCCATATGAACTAAACCATAACCGATCATCACGTGAAATGGAGTAGTTTTCAATGGTGAACATCATTATGTTGATCATATCTACTATATGATTCACGCTCGACCTTTCGGTCTCAGTGTTCTGAGGCCATATATGCATTGCTAGGCTCGTCAAGTTTAACCCGAGTATTCTGCGTGTGCAAAACTGGCTTGCACCCATTGTAGATGGACGTAGAGCTTATCACACCCGATCATCACGTGGTGTCTCGGCACGACGAACTTTGGCAACGGTGCATACTCAGGGAGAACACTTCTATCTTGAAATTTAGTGAGAGATCATCTTATAATGCTACCGTCAATCAAAGCAAAAAAGATGCATAAAGGATAAACATCACATGCAATCAATATAAGTGATATGATATGGCCATCATCATCTTATGCTTGTGATCTCCATCTCCGAAGCACCGTCATGATCACCATTGTCACCGGCGCGACACCTTGATCTCCATCGTAGCATCGTTGTCATCTCGCCAACTATTGCTTCTACGACTATCGCTACTGCTTAGTGATGAAGTAAAGCAATTACAGGACGATTGCATTGCATACAATAAAACGACAACCATATGGCTCCTGCCAGTTGCCGATAACTCCGTTACAAAACATGATCATCTCATACAATAAATATAGCATCATGTCTTGACCATATCACATCACAACATGCCCTGCAAAAACAAGTTAGACGTCCTCTACTTTGTTGTTGCAAGTTTTACGTGGCTGCTACGGGCTGAGCAAGAACCGTTCTTACCTACACATCAAAACCACAACGATACTTCGTCAAGTTAGTGATGTTTTAACCTTCTCAAGGACCGTGCATAGCCACACTCGGTTCAACTAAAGTTGGAGAAACTGACACCCGCCAGCCACCTATGTGCAAAGCACATCGGTAGAACCGGTCTCGCGTAAGCGTACACGTAATGTTGGTCCGGGTCGCTTGATCCAACAATACCGCCGAACCAAAGTATGACATGCTGGTAAGCAGTATGACTTGTATCATCCAAAACTCACTTGTGTTGTACTCGTGCATATAACATCTACGCATAAAACCAGGCTCGGATGCCACTGTTGGGTAACGTAGTAATCTAAAAAAAATTCCTACGCACACGCGGGATCATGGTGATGCATAGCAACGAGAGGGGAGAGTGTCATCCACGTACCCTCGTAGACCGTTAAGCGAAAGCGTTATGACAACGCGGTTGATGTAGTCGTACGTCTTCACGATCGACCGATCCTCAGTACCGAATGTACGACACCTCCGTGTTCAGCACACGTTCAGCTCGGTGACGTCCCGCAAACTCACGATCCAGTAGAGCTCGGGGAAGAGTTTCGTCAGCACGACGGCGTGGTGACGATGTTGATGAAGCTACCGTGGCAGGGCTTCACCTAAGCACAGCTACAGTATGACCGAGGTGGATTATGGTGGAGGGGGGCACCGCACACGGCTGGGAGAGATCTTTGTGATCAACTTGTGTGTCTACAGGTGCCCCCTGCCCCTGTATATAAATGAGCAAGGGGGAGGCCGGCCAGCCCTTGTTGGTCCGCCAGGAGGAGGAATTCTCCTCCTAGTAGGAGTAGGATTCCCCTCTTTCCTACTCCTACTAGGAGGGGGAAGGGAAGGGAGAGAAAGAGAAGGAAAGGGCCCCCCCCCTCTCCTCGTCCAATTCGGACCAGAGGGGAGGGGGCGTGCTGCCTGCCCTAGGACGGCCCCTCTCTCTTTCCCTTATGGCCCAACAAGGCCCATTAGCCCCCGGGGGGTTCCGGTAACCCCTCCCGTACTCCGGTAAAATCCTGATTTTACCCGGAACTCTTCCGATGTCCAAATGTAGGCTTTCAATATATCAATCTTCATGTCTCGACCATTTCGAGACTCCTCGTCATGTCCGTGATTGTATCTGGGACTCCGAACTACCTTCGGTACATTCAAACATATAAACTCATAAAACCGATCGTCACAGAACTTTAAGCGTGCGGACCCTACGGGTTCGAGAACTATGTAGACATGACCGAGACATGTCTTCGGTCAATAACCAATAGCGGAACCTGGATGCTCATATTGGTTCCTACATATTCTACGAAGATCTTTAACGGTCAAACCGCATAACACTATACGTTGTTCTCTTTGTCACCGGTATGTTACTTGCCCCAGATTCGATCGTCGGTATCCCAATACCTAGTTCAATCTCGTTACCGGCAAGTCTATTTTCTCGTTTCGTAATGCACTATCCTGCAACTAACTCATTAGTTACATTGCTTGCAAGGCTTATAGTGATGTGCATTACCGAGAGGGCCCAGAGATACCTCTCCGACAATCGGAGTGACAAATCCTAATATTGATCTATGCCAACTCAACAAGTATCATCGGAGACACCTGTAGAGCAACTTTATAATCAACCAGTTACGTTGTGACGTTTGGTAGCACACAAAGTGTTCCTTCGGTATTCGGGAGTTGCATAATCTCATAGTCATAAGAACATGTATAAGTCATGAAGAAAGCAATAGCAGTAAACAAAAACGTTCAAGTGCTAAGATGACAAAATGGGTCAAGTCAATCACATTATTCTCCTAATGATGTGATCCCATTGATCAAATAACAACTCATGTCTATGGTTAGTAAACTAAACCATCTTTGATCAATGAGCTAGTCAAGTAGAGGTATACTAGTGACACTATGTTTGTCTATGTATTCACACATGTATTATGTTTCCAGTTAATACTATTCTAGCATGAATAATAAATATTTATCATGAAATAAAGAAATAAATAATAACTTTATTATTGCCTCTAGGGCATATTTCCTTCAGGTAGGCGCACCCCTGCCTTGTGGGTAGCTGGTGGCCCCCCTCTGGCAGATGTTTTCTCTAGTATTTTTATATATTCAATAAAAAATATCCGCCAATGTTAATCCAATCCAAGAACTTTTTTCTTTACAAAAATAACACCAAGATAGTTATGCTAAAAACAACGCCAGTTTGGGTTAGTTTCATTCAAATCATGCAAATGAGAGTCCAAAATAAGAACAAAAGTGTTTTAAAAAGTAGATACATTAGAGACGTACCAACTCCCCCCAAGCTTAACTCATTGCTTGTCCTCAAGCAGTTCAGTTGATAAACTAAAAGTTACAAAGAAAAACTTTTATAAATTCTTTTGCTTCTATTGCCATATATAAGCTTAACTAGCAACCAAGTTGTCGAATGAGTGATGTCATCTGGGCGCGGTCCTGGAGCCACTCGGCCAAGTCTTGTGAGGCGCAAGCCATGGGGTCGATGATGCCGAAATGACATGGAGCATATAGTACCTTGAAAGGAGTCGTGCACAGAGCTGAGTATGGAGAAGTGTCATACCAGAACTCAGTGAAGGGGAGCCAGGCGTACCATTTTGTAGGGCAGACATGGACGAAGCAGTGCAGAAAGGTCTACAAACACTAGTTCACGCGCTCTGTTTGTGCGCGTTTGCGGGTGGTGAGCGGTACTCATCCAGAGCTTGGTGTGAGTCAGGCGGAACAACTCCTTCCATAGGACACTTGTGAAGACGAGGTCGCGATCGGAGACGACGGACTCCGGCAGGCCATGGAGTTTGTAGACATGGGACATGAAAGCCTGCACCACTTGAAAAGTTGTGAAGGGGTGATGAAGCGGAATGAAATGCACGTACAGGGAGAACTTGTCCACCACCACGAGAATCGAATTATGGCTCGAGGTGCTCGATAATCATTCCACAAAGCCCATGGTAATCATTTGCGAGGCCTACATGCGCACGAGCAATGGCTCGGCTTGCTTGCAGGTCTGGCACGCCTCCACGAACAGCTTGACGTGGTGTTTAAGGTTGGGCCAGGTGAATAGGCGTGGCACCGGGTGATATGTAGCACTGAACCCAGAGTGCCCCCCAATCGCACCGGTGTGAAGCGCTTCCAAGACCTGCTTTTGGATCTGAGCATTTTCCCCCAGCCAGACCCGACCCCTGTGCCTGATGATGCCGTCTTGAAGCAGAAACCCATCAAATCCTTCCGGTGCGGCAGCGAGCCTGGTGAGAATGCACTGTGCTCCGGGGTCATCCTGGTATCCCGTTTGCACCTCCTCAAGCCAGGCGGGTACAACAGATGTAATCGCCGCTAGATCCCCTTATGGTGGTCTGGGCCGGCACGAGAGAGCGTCTGCCGCCATATTGTCAGCCCCTTTCTTGTAGACGATGCGATAGCGGAGGCTGAGGAGTTTTGCCATGATCTTCTGTTGCCAGGGGGTAGCCATGCGCTGATCCTCAAGATGAACTCATCACTTTGGATTTAAGTACGTAAGTGTTCCACTGCTAGCAAGATTGCGAGACCTTCGTTTTCATAAGTGGGCATCACACTATTGCATGATCGGAGGGCCTTGCTCAAGAATACCATGGGGTGTTTGTCCTGAGAGAGTACCGCATCAATCACATGGGCAGACGCGTCGGTCTCCAATTCAAAAGGCTTCTTGAAATTGGGCAGCGCCAAGATGGGAGCGGTGATTAAAGCTTGCTGCAGGGCACGGAAAGACCCCTCATCCTCCTCAGTCCAACGGAAAACAACCCCCTTCTTGAGCAGATCCGTCAATGGGCGGAAAATCAGAGCAAAACCACGAACAAACTTCCGATAATACCCCACGAGGCCAAGGAAACCCCTTGCTTCCTTGACAATGGTGTGCTTCGGCCAATTTTGCATAGCCGAGATGTTCTTCACATCCGTGCAGACGCCATCCTCGCTGCTCTCATGACCAAGGTACAATAGGCTTGGGCCAGCAAAGGAGCACTTGCCACGGTTAATCTTCACGTTATGCATATCGATGATGGAGCCGCGTCGAGCTTGGGTGAGGAGGTGATTCGTCATTCTTTTCTTTGGTGGTTGCTGTGGTGATGCCGGAGGCAGGTGACGGATGTTGTTGTCAAGCTCGGAGATGTTCTGTTATCTTTTCGTCTTTGTCATGTCGATTTTTACGTGACTTGTACTTTCTTCTTTGTGATATGAATGAGACACGTATTACCATGCAAAAAAAGGTTATCCTCCTGCAGGAAGCGGAACACTTGTCGCAGCAATCAGAGGTGAGTGTCCTTGTTCAAGCTATAAAACAAAATATCGTCGATGAAAATTAGCACACCCGTGCGAAGCAATGGAGCCAGGACAATGTTCATGCCTCCTTGGAAAGTAACAGCCCCCCACCCCCCGTGACCCCATACGACATAACCTTGAACTCAAAATGCCCGTGGTGCTTCTTGAAGGCCGTTGCCGCTCGCAGATCCGAGCTGGTAAAGAAACAGGCTCCTTCCAATACATCGAATAGCTCTTCAATAATGGGCAGGGGGTAACAGTGGCATTGAGGTGACAGTAATCGACGCAAAACCTCCATGACAAGTCTTTCTTCTGCATCAAGAGAACCGGCGATGCAAACGGGCTAACACTGTGCTGAATAATTGCTTGAGCAAGCATATCAGCAACTTGTTTCTCAATCTCATCCTTCTGAGATGGGCTTTGGTGATACGGTCTCAAGTTCACTGGCTTGGCTCCGGGCACAAGAGGAATGGCGTGGTCGAATGCACGACTAGGTTGTAGCCCTCTCGGTTCCTCGAACAACACGAAATACTTACTTCTGCTGGCAGAGGTTGTTCTAGGCAGTCCTCCTTGAGCGCACATAGTTGCACCACTCTAGCCACAACTGAATTCTGCAACATGAAGTTAAGCTCATCACCGGATATCATCTGGCAGGTTGTGGTGTCTGCCTGGGCCCCTCTAAGCTGCACTTGCTTGCCTTGGTAATCAAACATCATCATCTTCTCGAGCTAGTGTACATTCATAGGGCTACGGGCGGCCAACCAATCGATGCCCAGAAATCGCATCATAGCACCCCAACAGCAAGACTTTGAAACTGGTATTGAACTCCACTCAGTGGGATTGCCACTGACAATCTAGAATTTCCTGCTCACTGCGCATTTGGCCCCCGTTGGCTACTATGACAGAAAGAGGGTGGCGAGCCGCTTGAACACCCTGCTATTGCTCGGCGAGGGCCGAACTGGCGAAGCTGTGCGACGATCCAGAATCAATGAGCATGAGGACCTCCCGGTGTTGTACCCAGCCATGGAGACGCATGGTTGTGGGCCATTCAGCCCCCTCCAAGGCTTCTCTGGAGAGCACACAGCAGTCCGCTGCCCGCTCCTCTTGCTGTTAGTCCCCAGAGTCCGGTGTCGGAGAGTGCATCATCTCGAGCATCTCTTCGGTGACGTGCAGCTGGACAGTAGGGCCGCAGCGGCGATCACAGCTCCACTAGCGCCAAGGGAAAGAGAGGACGGAGACACAGGAGGCGGCGTCTTACTTTGGCCGATGGCAGCTGTTGGGATGACTCCACTACTCCACACGCTGAATCTCAAGACCATGTATGTTCCAAAGGCCGCCTGTCGTGAAATCTCTAGCTAAAAGTGTCCTCGCCAGCTAGTTTTCATGTGTGTTCTTTCGTCTTACAGTGACACGAGATCCAATGGCTGCCACCGCACCTGCTCCAGTGACGATGCCGGCGACGACCAACACCAACACCAACACCAACACCAAAGCACCGTGCTGCTCATCTGGAGGATGGGTCACTTCGGCAAGTGTTGGAAATTCGCCCACAGGATCGATCACATCAAATCATAACGAACACGCGCGCACACAAAACTGATAGCCAAAGAATCCTTGTCATGCCCTTGTTTCTTCTCTTTATTGATTTTCTCTTTTTCTGTCCACATTACAATAAACCTCATGGCTTGGTTGTGCTTCAATATACACAACCAACGCAGCCGACCAACTCAAACACACCTGTACTAGAACCTGACACTGACTCAACTTTCTTAATCCAACACACGTACTAGACCAAATCAACTACCAATCGGACTCGAAGTCCTACTACAACTCCAAACTAATTAGGACATAGACTCACATACCGAGTATTACCTAAACTAACTCACGTATTGTTTGGATTACCCAACATTCAACCCTTAATTCAAACAAACTCTTTACACAAACGAGACACGCAGACGATCACTTGTTCATTTTGTCACGCTGGCTGTCTCCGATGACGCAACTTACCGGACCGTAACTTCTTTCTTCTGCAACGATGGCCACCACTTCATCATCACCTTTTTTCATGCTGACTTGTAGACTGGAACCAACGATTATCCGGACTACCAGCCACGCTGTCACATCTTAGCGTGCTACATGCAGACTAAACGCATAGCCTCATGCAGGAACTCGACTTAACTCGTGCGCGTCCATGTTGATCTTCATCTTCTTATCGGTTGCTTATACACGGGGAGACACATCTCTTCACCCACCTCATCTTCACTCCGTCTCTTTGTCGTTGGAGACACAACTTACCAAACAACACCTCCTGTCCAGCGGCAACACAACTCGTCATATACGTGCAACTCATCTCCATCGTATATGAACTCGTCGGAACTCCGCGACCACTAATGGAAACGCAAGGCACAAATTCATTTTTCCGCCTGCTCTCGCTCGCAATTCTCCTGCGCCAGTGACGCATCTCAACTGTAGCATAAAACTCACACACCTGAACTCTTGGACGCACCTTACAAGAACTCATGTGCATACCTTGACGACAGGTTGCAACTTTGCCACCTCTTCCTCGCTCCCCCCAACGATGATCACCCATCGCCTTGTCGACGACAGCGTGTCTCCCTTCTCCAGGTCATTCCGCCGAACAGCGATCACCTGTCGCCTTTCTTGCGACAGCGTCCTCGCAGCCTTCTCGTCGCCACACCGCCGAACGACAACTGCCCGATCCTCCTTGTCACCGCTCGAACGACAATTGCCGCTCCTCCTCGTCGCTGCACCACCAAGCGACTATATCGCCCGCCCCGAGGCGCTAGCAAGGTCGCCACCCCGGGGCAAGCACAGCTTCACTCGAACCTTGCTCTGATACCAATTGTTGGAAATTCGCCCACAGGATCGATCACATCAAATCACAACAAACACGCGCGCACACAAAACTGATAGCCAAAGGGCCCTTGTCGTGTCCTTGTTTCTCCTCTTTATTAATTTTCTCTTTTTCTGTCCATGTTACAATAAACCTCATGGCCTGGCTGTGCTTAAATATACACAACCAACGCAGCCGACCAACTCAAACAGACTTGTACTAGAACCTGACACGGACTCAACTTTCTTAATCCAACACACGTACTAGACCAAATCAACTACCAATCGGACTCGAAGTCCTACTACAACTCCAAACTAATTAGGACATGGACTCTCACGTACCGAGTATTACCTAAACTAACTCACGTATTGTTTGGATTACCCAACAGCAAGCACAGTAAGGGCATCTCCACCCGTCCCCCCAGGAAGGCCCCCAAGAGCACTTTTCCAGCGCCGGCGGCCAAAAAAGTTTCCACTCGCGCCCCCAGGAGCACAAAAATCACCGGATTTGGCTAAAACTACCGCCGGCACTCTCATCCCATTCCCAAGATCCCGGGGGGTAGCTGGGGGAGGAGAGAGTGTGTTTTACATGCGGTTGGGCCCGCCATCAGCCTCCCACTCCCTCTCTCCTCACCTTTTTCTCCGGGGCCCACCCACGTGCCTTCCCACGAACTCGGCCCGCTCTCCCCAACCTCTCTCTCTCTCGCCACAGCCTTCCCCAACCTCTCTCCCTCGTCGCGGCCCTCCCGAACCTCGCCGGCAACCGCCTCTCCGGCCCCCTCCCCGCCAGCCTCCACCGCGCCATCGAGCTCGCAGCCTCTCCGGCCGGATCCCGCGGGCACTCCTCCTGATGCTCGTCGCGCACCGCCGCCCTGCTCTTCTCGTCATCCAGGTAGTAGTCCCGCGCGCCGCCCTTGATAGGCTCCCGCCCTCCCGAGCTCCGGCCTCTGCGCCGACCCACGGCTGGTGCCTGGCCACGACAGAGGAGGCGGACTTCTTGAACTTGAAGGCGGAAGCCATGTCTAGGGAAGAGCACGGGCGGCAGCTTGCGCTGGCCCTGTTCGATGGCAACCGGGCCAGACTGGGAGACGGCGTTGGTCGAGTCGGCGAGCGCTCTCGCGAACCAGCGCGCGATGCTAGGGGGCGGGCCATTGTCGCAGAACTGCGCCTTGGCGGAGTAAATCTTCTTGCCGTAAATGTGCTCCTTCCTGGCGATGAAGGCGGCGTTGAGCGCCGGGCGGTTGGCGCCGGTCTTGCGGTAGGCGTCCTTCTTCATGTCACCGAGCAGGAGCGCCAGCTCGAGGTCGAAGAGCAGCGTGACGTAGAAGCCCTCCAGCGGCTCCGACCCGGCGCCGAACCTGGCGGCGGAGATGTCCCAGAAGATGTCGACCTTCTCGATTCGTTAGAACAGCTTCCATTGAGTCTCTGCACGGTAGAAAAATTACTAGCTAACTTTATCTTTAAGAAGTTTTAGTATTTTTTTTATTTTTATAAGTATAACTTCAAATTTAGGCGCCGTCGGCGTCGAGGCTCTTGGAGCCCTTCTTCTTGGAGAAGAGCCAGGGCTTGATGTCCGCCTTGCGGAGGCTCTGGCAGGACAGGGCGTCGACGGCGACGCTGAGGCCCTGCCCCATGAGGCTCTTGCTCCAGGTGACGGAGACGATGCAGGGCCGGCCGGCGAGCTGCGTATGGTAGAGGCAGGTGACCAGGTTCTGCGCCGCGCCCATGCTGGCCCTGCCCGCGCCGCCGGGGATGTGCAGCGCCGCGCCAGGTGCGGACCCCTTCGCGGCGTCGATGATGGTGCCGCCGCCGACGTACGTGCAGATGTCCGACATGCAGACGAAGCAGCAACTTGACGGAGGAGCAGATGAGCGCCAGCCGGTTCGGCGGTTCCGAGGTGCGTGGGAGGGCAACGAGTGGATGTGTTCTCGACCCCAGACAAAAAAATTCGCCGGCAGCCTCCCAAAGGGCAAAAAAAAATGCCTCTTGAGGGGCTCAACGGCTGGAGATGCCCTAACCCCTGATCTGTATGAGGGTGGTGCTGACACGGAGAAGGTGAAATCCATCAGCGTGACGTCCGGCGAATGCTCTGCCGCGGGATTGATGACAACTTTGATCGAGAGAGACCGACCAAACGCGAGGTTGGCCAGAGTGACGGCAAAATGGACGTGCACGCATCCATGGGCGCGGCTGAGTAAAGAGAAGAACTCTATAGGGGTGGGGTGCAATCGTAAGTGGGCTATGAAGAAAAGTGGCATATATATGGTGAGCGGGCGCATACGTTTTTGTTATTGCCATCTATCATGAGCCTGGAGAAAGCTTAGTCAGCAAGCTGCCACGCTTTGGTTCAGTGAATCCCAAGTCTTTTTGTAATTTTTGAAGAAGTAGACGTCTCTACAACTATTTTTATCTATGAACAACGCACAAGCACCGGTTTTATCACCTAACAAATTCATTAAGCTAGCACGATGGTAAAGACCTCCTAGAGTGGGGCTACCAACCATGGTCCATCACCTAACGGGATTAACTAAGTAAATATAAAATGAAGTAACTAAGGACGCCGGTTAACGGTGAAGCACAAGAACTGCAAAGTCTGCAAAGTCATCATCTTTATTGCCCAACATAATTCATTAAGTAAATAGAATGTTGAGGAAGTGATACCTCCATGGCACGGTAACAAACACGAATGACGGAGTCCTCATGAAAACTCAAAAATAACATGAAAGTCCACTTTAGGTGTCTTTGTTTTAGTTCCAGCATCTAAGGATAAAATTTGAAAAACATATTGTTTTTGGACCTCACCGAATTATGAAAACTACTTTCAGAATTTGATCAATCATAATTCACTAATTTATTGTGAATTTTGACCGAATTTAAATTTGGCTAGATTATTTCAAATTTGGCCTAAAATTCCGAGGTTACAAAATAGGCTCGCGCATCCATATGGGCTGGGTACAAATAAGCATCCACGGGACTAGCGTGCAATTGTAAATGTTTCACGGAGAAATGAAGAAAATGTTGGGAGCGGGTAAATAAGTTAGTTTCGGGAAATTAACAAAATAATTTATTCATGTGTGTTTCTGGAGAGCTTAGCCAGCTGCACTTCGTGAGTCATTGTTTGTCTTTTTAAGGAATGTGGTAGGGTAGGTCTCTCCAAAAGATTTTATTTTAGCAAGGTGCAAGCTATTTGTTTAATGGTTTTATCTCCTAACAAATTAGTAAGTTAAAGAATTAGAATAAGGAACTATTTCAACATGAAAACAAAGCCATCAGTTTTATCGCCCAATGGAATTGATTAATTAAATAGAACATGTGCAATAAGGATGTTAGTTAGCGGTGATGAACATGAAGAAGAAAGTTGTCGGCTTTTTCACCTAATAGAATTAATTAACTAAAATAGAATGTGGAGCAAGTAAGGGAACCGTTAAACGGCAACAAAGACAAACTACATAATTCTCGATAAATCACATTGGTCCTCTTGAGTTTTCTTTGTTCTAGTTGTAGTCACTATCGGTGTCAAAACCGGCCTATCTCGGGTAGGGGGTCCCGAACTGTGTGTCTGAGAGTCAAAGGTAACAAGTGACATAGGGGACACGATGTCTATCCAGGTTCAGGCTCTCTTAATGGAGGTAAAACCCTACGTCCTGTTTCATTATATTTGATGAGTATAGGGGTTACAAGAGTTGATCTACCTCGAGATCGAAGTGGCTAAACCCTAGATGTCTAGCCTGTATGAATTCTGACGCCTCTACGGACTAAACCCTCCGGTTTATATATACACCTGAGGGGCCTAGGGTTGTACATAGTCGGTTTGCAGAGCAAGGAAATTACATATTTGGCACCAATCTTGCCATCCACACATAGGAGAGTCCTACCCGGACACGGGGGAATGTCTTATGCCTTGTACTTTCACGGCCCATCAGTCCGGCCCACATTACGTAGTTCGGACACCCGAGGACTCCCTAATCCAGGACTCCCTCAGTAACCAAAGGTTAAAATTTTCATAAACAATTTTTTTGGGGGATCTCACTAAATTATCCAAATGATTTGGGAATTTGACTTATCATAATTTTCTTTTAATTAAAAATTAATTTTGACCTAATCGAAGTTTAGTTTGAAGGATTCTGAAGCTGGACCCTAATTTTAAGTTTACAAAATAGGTGTGCACATCCATGGGTTCATACAAAGAAGTATTCTATAGGAAATCATCAATATGTGGTTTGATGGTTAGGCGGACAGTGGTATCCTCGGCCCATCAGAGTTCAAATCCTAGACTTGACATTGGTGTCCGCATTTACCTAGATTTATTTCAGGCCTTTCGGCAAAGTGCGTTCAGTGGGAGGAGACGTCTTGTCGACAACGAATGCGTCTGTGTCTCAAGATGATATGTTGGCTCAGTCTTTCGGAGATGCTCATAATGATAGGGTGTGCGTGCGTGCGTTCATAGGGATGAGTGTTTGCTCCTGTTTGTGAGCGACTTCGATTGTACCGTGTTAAAAATAATAATTCTACAGGGTCGGGGTGCAATGGTTAATGGGTCATGGAGAAAGGCGGCACATATAGGGAGCAGATGCATACGACTCTTTTTTTTTTGCAAAAGTAACAAAATGTTTTTTTCTCTTGTTTTTCTAGAGACCTTACCCAGTTGCCACTTAATTTGCCACCCTGGTCGAGTATCTGACAAGGTGCGGATGCAGGGTTTGCATTTATCGGTTGTGCACCTACATTTGCATGTATAAGTTGAGTTATTTTGTTGTCTTTCTAAGGACATGTTGGGGTATGTTTGTAAAAAATATATATTTTTAACAAGTTGCAAGCTATTTTTCCAGAAATTTATCACCTAAAATATTAATTAAGTAATTGTTTTTGGAGAAAGGAACAATAGCAAACACAAAAACGCCATGCAAAAAAAAGAGAACATGAACAACAAAATCCTCAGTGTTATAGAAGACGGTGAAGTAAGGACGATGACACGAACACGAACATGAACAATAAAGTCATCAAAAATATCTCAAATTTACATCAAAGCCCTCTTCTCTGTATTTTTTTGTAGCTGCATCTAGCATTCATGCTTTAGATGAAGAAACAAAAGAATATTTATTATGCACAAGCAGTACTAACTACTAACCAAACATATTTTCAAGAGGGTCGCCTATTCGCAGAGGCGAGAATCTAAAAATATTATGAACAACTCATAGTAGGCAACGCATGCTTTGAACTTGTTGCTTCGTACATTTGTATCGATCGCACTCCTACATTCCCAAGAATAAATTGGGTTATTTTCTTTTGTCTTTTTAGAGAATTGTGGTAGGCAGACTTCTAAATGTTTTCTTAACAAGGTGCAAACAATTTGTCCATGTCTTTATTGTCTACCAAATTTGTTAAGTAAAAAAAATGGAGCAAAGAACAAGGACCTAAAATCACTTGCCTTACTTATATTCCCACGTGGAGGGAGTAAGTAAATATGATATGGAGCAAGTAAGGACGACATTAAATGCCAATGTACATAAATGATGAAATCCTCGGTCTTAGAGCATCTCCAGCCGTTGAATTCTCAACATATATTTTTTTATCACATAGTTCATCACAGAAAATCAAATAGTTCAATAAAATAGTGCAACAACAAATAATTCAATACAAATTATATAGTTCAACAAATAAAAAATCATCACACGTCGAGCTAGGCCTCGCCCTTGATCCTCCGTGCTCCACCAGATCCTGTTGCAGTTGATGATGCACCTGTGGGTCTCGGATCTCCTGACGCATACTGAGGTAGGCTGTCCAGGTTGCTGGTAGCTGATGATCAACTTCGGCTAGAGGACCCTGCCTGTAGTATGGTTCAGTGTCAAACACTGGCTCTTCCTGTTCGCTCTCGATGATCATGTTGTGCA
Source organism: Triticum urartu (assembly GCF_056163025.1). Classification (NCBI taxonomy): domain Eukaryota; kingdom Viridiplantae; phylum Streptophyta; class Magnoliopsida; order Poales; family Poaceae; genus Triticum; species Triticum urartu. The sequence goes on from NC_141877.1 coordinate 541,743,522, forward strand.
AGATGACACATCAAGTCATGATCTCCCACATTTGATATTTCGACCAGCTCTGAGCAGGGTACCGGACAACATCAAATCGAGATTGGAGCACACAAAATGGCCGCTCGATATCCTTCCTGCAAGCCTCCTGCACCTTGGCAAAGTGGGGCTTCTTGCCTCCTGACACACCGTTTGAGATAGTCTTCACAAATGTAGACCATCTCGGATAGATGCCATCAGCTAGGTAGTACCCCTTGTTGTAGTGCCTCCCATTGACCTAGAAGTTCACCGGAGGAGAATGACCTTCAACAAGCTTGGCAAAGACATGGGAGCACTGCAGCACATTGATGTCATTGTGAGTTCCTGGCATACCAAAGAAGGAGTGCCAAATCCAGAGGTCCTGTGTGGCCACCGCCTCAAGTACCACACTACAACCGCCATTGATGCCTTTGTACATCACATGCCAAGCAAATGGGCAGTTCTTCCATTTCCAATGCATGCAGTCGATGCTTCTAAGCATCCCAGGAAATCCTGTTGCTGCATTCTGTGTTAGGATCCGAGCAGTGTCTTCCGCATTGGGTGTTCGCAAGTATGTCCAAACACTGCCACCACTGCCTGACAGAATTTGTAGAAACACTCAATGGTGGTGGACTCGGCCATGCACCCATAGTCGTCGAGTGAATCACCGGGAGCTCCGTATGCAAGCATCCTCATCGCTGTCGTGCACTTATGGATCGAGGTGAATCCAAGTTTGCCGGTGCAATCCTTCTTGCACTTGAAGTAGTTGTCGAACTCCCGGATGGAATTCACAATCCCGAGGAAAAGCTTTCGGCTCATCCGATAACGGCGCTGAAATGTTTTGTTGCCGTGCAGTGGAGCGTCGGCGAAGTAGTCGGAGTAGAGCATGCAGTAGCCTTCGAGACGATACCGGTTCTTTGCTTTCATCCGCCCCAGTGCCGAGCCACCTCACCACGGCTTTTCATTGCTCGCCAGCAAGCCGGCGAGGGCAGTGAGGACCATGAGATGTTCCTCTTCCTGGACGTCGGCCTCGGCTTCCTCCTCCAGCAGCGCGGCGAGCGCTTCCTCGTCGTCCGAGTTCATTGCCAAGGCAGGCAAATCGCCGAACACCTTGCAGGCGCGGTGGGCGCGTACCCGCCGCTAAACTGCCCCTCCGCGGCCAGAAACGGCGGAAAAATCGCCCAGCTGCTGGTGGAAGGGCTACCTCGGCAAAACCTCTGCTCTTTTTCCGGCGGGGATGGGCTATCTAGCGGTGGTCGGGTGGTGGGCGGCACCGGGATACAGCCGGTTGGCGGCCGAGCGCGCGGGGGGTGGGAGGCGAATCAGGAAGAAATACTTGAATTTTCGCCTAACGGTGTGAGCCAGATGTGCTTTTCCCTTCCGCCGGAGCCCCCGAGCGTCCCCCAGTGCACCGGGTTCGGCCTGCGATCGCCGGGCCCAAAAACGGGCCGAACCGGCAGATTTCGGCGTCCTGGGGGCGCGTCTGGGGCGTTTTTTCAGCGCCGGCGTCGAAAAATCGCCTGGGGGGGCCTGTTGGGGGCACGGCTGGAGATGCTCTTACCGCATAATAGAATGAATCACGTAAACAAGATACAGAGCAAGTAAATCGTGTCGTTAAAAGGCGACGAACACGAACAACAAAGTCCTCGGGAAAAAATCTAAAAAGACATCATAATCCTCTTTAGTTACCTTTATTTTAGCTCTAGCATCCAATGTTTAAGAATTCAATAACAGAAAAAAAAATCGGGCATCACCAAAATATGGAAAATGCTTTCAGAATCAGAATTTTATATATGTCAAAATTCAACAAATTTTCAATTAATTTTAGCCTAATTTAAATTTTGGTTTATTTTTCCTTTGAATTTAGTAGAAAGTCTGGGGTTACAATATAGTTATACATACCCATTAGTTGTGTAAAAGGAACTATGCACGGCCGGGTGCAGTGGTAAATGGGTCACGAGAAAAATGGCACATGTATGTAGCGGGCGCATCATTTTTTGCTTCTGAAATTAATAAAATGATTTATCCCTTGTGTTTCTAGAGAGCTTAGCCAGCTGCCATTTAATTGTCACGTTGGTTTGGTGTCTCGCAAGGCAGTAATGCTATACTTAGAGATGGGAGATTACAGATTAGTAGTAGGTTTAGCATTTTTGCTGCAAGTGCGCGCATGGGATCTCATTTGTATCGATCACGTATGTAAGTCCCCAAGCATCAGGTGAGTTTTTTTTTGCCACCCGAAGCATCCACACAACAAGACATAAAGAAACGCCAGCATCCATTGGTGAACTCATTTATCTAGTTCTCTTCAAGGAGCTGCAAGTTAGTCCACAATTTTTTTAGAAAGAAGACTTGAACTGAGCCTGGCTTTGAATTAACGAAGCCATCAACCAGTCAGAATTTCATCACTCCTATCGATCAGCCCCCTCAACGATGTTCAGCAGGGACGCTAGGCTACGTTGGATTTTAATCTTTTTGAGCGATGGATACGCTGGACCTAGTCTCACGACTATTACTAATTATTAGTATCCGGCCATTAGCAAACACGTAGGCCTGACCTCTACGATATCTAGTAGTTTTAAATAGCCCAAGCCCAAAATTTACAGCTCACAGGGCCACGTGATCTGCTGGTCTGCATATATTACTTTATCGATCGGTTGGACCAATACAGACACAATACACCGCTTTGTCATCGGTTTGCTTGACTCCATCCTCAATCGTTCCCGCCGCCGCCACGCAGCTAGGGCTTAATCGATCGGCAGACCTGTCGCACGAGCATCATTGACGCCCTGACTGACAAAGGTGCAGATTCCGCACGTCGAGTTTACCAGAAATCCACAAGCTGATCTACTAATTGGCAAACATCTCCTCCTCTCGGCTCCTACATCAAAACTTGTGGATCTGTCTAATCTCAACCTAAGGTATGCTACATAGTATGATATATTAATTTTACATTTAGATTATACTCCCTCCGTTTCAAAATAGATTACCCAACTTTATACTAACTTTAATAGAAAGTCAGTACAAAGATGGGTCATTTATTTTGGGACGGAGAGAATACAAATTAATTGCTCGATCATTTTGTAAACTAAAACAATTTGCAAAACGATCGTATATTATGGTCGGAGGGAGTACTAGTTAGAATCAATTACAAATGGTAAATTTGTTTTTGTAGTAACTAGAAAGTGTTAAGAAGAAGAGACCATCAATAATAAACAATTGAGTCCATTTGTCTAAGAGACGTAGCCCGCTATTTAAAACTATGAAATTTAGGAGTGAAATCATTACAGAGTTTACGTCTGATGGTTTGATGGGCCTGTTGTGCGTAGATATACATCTAAGCCAATAAGAAAACTGTAGCTATTTTAATGTAATTATAAAACAAATATTGTCATTGTTTATATGATATCGACGCTATATTTAAGAATTGATATACGTTGGTGCTTCATTTGGTGCACGTTTATTTTCCCTATTTTCCTCTTTCCCCTATGTTCAAATTCTGGCTCCACCCCTGGGTCGATCAGTCGGCTGCGCGCAGGCACCTACGGCCCCAACGGCCGTCCCAGCAATATATGCCCGCTTGGCAACGAGGAGAGCGCGCGGAGCCAGGGGAGCAGTTACATGGATGCTTCTTAGTTACACGGTCGTTGGACGGATATGCATGGATGGGTGGACGTACGGGCCAAGGCTAGCTAGCGGGACATCGAAAGGTCCGAGCAACATCTTGTTTCCGTTGCATTGGTGGGAATGAGATATAAGAGGTGGCACTGGCCGCTCCTGGACGGTGTGCGCGGGGATTTTGCCCGGCGTCTTCGACCGCTCGGGTGGTGGGGCGTCGGCGCTTGGCGGCGGCAGTTCGGGGGCTTTCGTCCTCGCCAGATCTGGAGGCCTGCTGCTCCCTTGTTCCCGCTCCTTCCCCTTTGCGCTGGATGCCGGCGGCTGCTGCTGGATTCGGTGCTTCTGGGGATGGTGGTGCAGATTGGGACCGGGGGAAACCCTAGGCCGGCTGGTTCGGCTCGACAGCGGCGTCGGCTTCGGGCGATGCATCCTTCCTGAAGGCGGTGTCGTGGTCCCTATTCTTGCCACCTCCGGTCCTCTCTCGGGTGAAAACCCGAAATCCGGCCTGGATTGGGCAGCAGTGGCGCCATGGGCGTCATCCCCTCCTTGGAGGCGTTGCCTGGGGAGCTAGGATTCGGTGTGGGTTGATGAAGGTGGGGGATTTGGCCGTCGGCTGGCTCTCTGCAGCTGCTCGCGGCGGCTTTCCTGCTGTGCAGAGTGCCCCTTGTATCTTTAGGGTGTTTCCTGTTTTTGGTGTTCGCGTCGGAGGAGCGGCGTGACATCTGGCACGTCGACAACAGCGGGTCTCAGCGGCATGGAGCAGTGGGGGTCTCGTCGGTGGGCGTGTGATGATGGACGAGCGCAGGCTGGTGGCGCTGTCTGGCGTCGTGGTGGCGTCCATGGCAGAGAGACCTGACACGATTCATGCAACATTACAGCTCTGAAGATGGATTGATGGCACGTGGCTGCGGCGGCCTCATACCCGGCAGGCGTCCTGGTTGAGGAGTGCGCCAGACTGATAGCTGCCCCATACCCGGCAGGCGTCCTGGTTGGGACCTCAGGTCTTAGATGTTTAGGTTTGGTTGCGATGTCTGTTTGGTATTAGGCCCAGACTATCTGCGCCCCTTCATCAATTGGATAGGTGTAGCGACAGCTGTTGCTTAGACGGTGGCTTTAGTCTTACTGTTGTATGGCTTTGTAAGGTCTTATGAGGATAATAATAAAGTGGTCGTATGCATCGCCCAGATACAGAGGTCAGGGGTCATCCTCCTTTTTTTTAAAAAAAAAAAGAGGTGGCACTGGCACTGTGGCGTGCACGACAAGAAGCGTGAAAAAAGTCATGTGACACATCACCCATTAATTTGTGAAACGCTTGTACTCCCTATGAGCCAGAAGACAAGTCCCTAGCCATGCATATGCATGCGCGCGTGCTCAAATGTTCCATCCATGCACATCAAGCAAAAAAGGTTGCCTTTTGGAGTGTTTACAACATACTTTATTCCTATCTCGACAGTATCCGGAGTGCACACAAACCATATGGCTCGACTATATTATTACAGCGTTTAACTTGATGAATAAAATGAAATTTCCCACGGCTACACAACCAGATATATAGCTAGGCCAAATGAAATAATTAAAATGTACTAATCAAGGAGAAACCGTAAGCAAATATGCCAAGTCGCCAACAACGACTGGTAGCAAATACTCCCTCCGTTCCTAAATATAAGTCTTTGGAGAGATTTTTATGGACCACATACGGAGCAAAATGAGTGAATCTATACTTCAAAATGCATCTAGATACATCTGTATGTTGTCCATAGTGAAATCTCTACAAAGACTTACATTTAGGAACTGAAGGAGTATTTCTCCAAGTGTTTACTCCCCACACAGTTTTGCTAAAGCAATCATATACTATATCGTCCTTCACTTCCAGTTTCTGCACGTGTGCCCACTTTTTTTTGAACACAAGAAAACTTTATTGATGATCAGGTGCATTTTACAGAAAGAAGCATGAAGGGACTCATGCTAGAACCAGAAACTATGTCCTTTCCGTGACATTGACCTTGATCTGCTTGTGTACATAAGCAACGAAGAGCTAAGGACCTTGACTGAATCCGCAAAGCTAATCGAGCTTGATGATCAGCTTTTACATTGTTGCTTCTGTTGATGTGAGTGATCTTGTTACGACTAAAAGAGGGAGAAGCTTGGATCTCTGCAAGGAGAGGTCTGTTCTCCCAACATCCTGGAGCAGCAAATACCGTTGATGACCTTGCCGCCGAAACTAACACCGAGCAGTTGGTGCAAAAGTGAGGGTTCTGAACCTGCAGAAGATCTGCTAACTTAGTAGCTAGTAGCAGCCCATAAATCTCAGCCTGGAGGGGTGATGAAACTGGAGGCGAAAGCGCAGAGACGTGTAGTCGTTGGAGGTGCCGATTGTCTTGCATGGTGATGATTACTCCTAAGCCAGCATGGCCCAGCTCTGAATCTGTGCATCTCTCCCAGGCTGCGTCGCAAAAGATGACATTCCCTGTAAGGTTATTACAGTCATGTGTATGCGTGGTTGTTGAAGAAGACTGCAACTGCTCCTGAGCTTTATCGCTTTCTTGTTGCTGAGCGAAGTTCTTATCTTCTAAATTGGTTGCTTCAATTATTGCATTTGCTGAAGCATACACCTGGGAAGGCTTGCATAATTTGCTGCAAAATAGACAGTCGTTCCTAGTTTTCCAAAGACACCATAGAAAAGTATAGAGATTAGTCAAGTTTATTTTTGGATGTTGAGAAGTAATCAAAGCACGAATCATATCAGGAATAGAATGATAATTTTCAGCCAGAGATTCCGTTTTAATAAACCAGGGATAGCAAAACCATGCAGCTTTAGAAAAAGGGCAGAGAAACAACATATGCATTTCATCTTCTAATAGTCCACATCTAGAGCAATTTTCATTGATATGTTTGGAGTACCTACCTGCCCTCTTACCTGTAGGAAGTGCTTTCCTAAGAAGTCTCCAAGCAAATGTCTGAACTCTTGGTGCCATTTGCTTATCCTCCCACACCTGATTAAGAAGGGAAATGACCTGCATAGGGACAATTTTGGGCCTTTGCCTTGGTGGAAGCTGAAGATTGTTGAAGCAGTGCTTGTAAGCATTTTTGGAAGAGAATTCACCTGCAGGAGTTAGTTTCCAAACCAACATATCCTTACCATTTGCCTTAATAATAGGAGTTTGTAGAATGGTATTAGCCAATTCAGGAGTGAAAAGAGAATTAATCAAGTTTGCATTCCAGTTCTTTTGACCCGGTATCCAAAGATCTTTAACTTGTGCAGGGTAAGAAAAAGATTGTTGCTGAATGATAAGATGATCATAAATAGTTTCCCATCTGGAAAAACAAGGCGAGCTCCAAATAGAACTAGCACCATCAAAAATTTGGCAAATTGTGGCTGAGGTTAGAAGAGGCTTTACCTTTAGAATTGCAGACCAAAAGGCGGATTTAGGTTTGTTCGGCCGGGCTCTCCAAATGGATGTATCATGATGATACTTTGCCTTGAGAATCAATGCTAGCTGACTTTGCGGCTCTTTTGCCAATCTCCATGCCGTCGAGAGAACAAGTCCTTGATTGATTGCCTGCAAATTTCTAACACCAAGACCACCAATTTTCTTCTCAATACATACATCAGCCCATGCCCTAAGGCACAAGCTTCTAGTAGTCTGATCATCTTGAATACCTGTCCACCAAAAGTTCCTAATGATTGTTGTTAGTTTAGTAAGGAACTTTTTTGAAAAAAGTATGTTGGACATGTAATATACAGGAATGGAAGAGAAAACGGATTTTATGAGAGTTAATCTTGCCGCATGAGAGAGTCTGTTGGCTTTATATGTGCTAAGCTTGGACTTGAATTTATCGTAAACAAAGTTATAAGCAGCTGATCTATCTTTAGAAGGTAAAACAAGTGGATGGCCTAAATGGACGAAAGAACTGTCGATGTCTGGAGCTGGAAAGATTCTCTTAATATCTTGTTTAACCTGCATCGTAACATTATTGCTGAATAAGATACCAGATTTACTCCAGTTTGGAGTTTGCCCTGAATCACAACAAAAATGGTCTAAAAGCTGTAAAATAGTATTAGCTTCCTGCACATTAGCTTTGCCACAAACAATCAGGTCATCTGCAAACATCAAAGAGTGAATAGGAGGGCAATTTGGTCCAAGTGAAATACATGTCAGGTGATTAGCTTGCAAGGCATCCTGTAACATAAGAGATAACTCATTTACTGCAAGGACAAAAAGATACGGTGACAAAGGACATCCCTGTCTAATGCCTCTGGAACTATTGAATTTTGCAAAATATTGACCATTAATGATCACTGAAAACGTTGGGGATGAAATGCATGCATGAACAAGTTTTATGAAATGGCCATGGAGACCTTTACGAGCAAGAGCCGAGACAATGAAGTGCCACTCAATTCTATCAAAAGCTTTGGCAAGGTCAATTTTCAGTATAAAATCAAGGCTCTTGCAAGAAGCAAGAGAGAATGAGTGGGCAATTTCTTGGGCGACAATAATATGATTGCTTATGCGCCTACCTTCAATGAAAGCTTGCTGAGAGGGATGAATGTAATCAGGCAAATGTCCTTTCAACCTATTGGCTAAAGATTTAGCAATGATTTTGTAAACAACATTACACAAACTTATGGGCCGAAAGTCAGAAGGCAGATGCGAAGCAAGTTTCTTCGGAATGAGGGCAATTTGAGTATCATTGAGATGAGGCGGAACAATACCCGTGGTGTAGAAATTTCTTACCAAATTGGTCACATCATCTCCTATCCAACTCCAAGCCGAAAGGTAGAAACCCACATTGAATCCATCAGGTCCAGGAGAGGCATTCTTCTTCATGCCTTTGAGAATTTCCCATATCTCATGTTTATCAGGGATCGAGTAGGTGAAGTCGTTTGTATCTTGCGGCAAAGTAGTATCCAAACTGGACCTGTCATTATTAGTAGAAGATGAGCGAAAAATAGTTCTAAAAGAATTAACAAACTCCTTGGCAATATCAGCTGGATCAAACAAATTATTACCATGAGTGTCCTTAATAGAAACTATGCGATTTTGACGCTTACGCTTTTGAACAGCATTGTGAAAGAAGGATGTGTTCCTGTCACCTTTGGTCGCCCAGTGTTTTTTTGCACGTTGCCTATAAAATTCAATGAGCTTGGTCAAATTACCTTCATATTGGGCAACTAGGCTTGCCTGAAGGGAATAGTCTTGGAGATGCACCGGCTTCATTTGAATCTCATTGATCTGATCCTAAATACAATCAAGTTGATGTTGTAAAGGTTTTTTTCTTTTTGCACCACCTTTTCAAAGTCCCTGCAAGGTTATTGGTTCTGACATGGAATGGTCTATTAACCGAGGAGTCCCAAGCATTTTTAGCAATGCCCTGGAAATCTTCCTCAAAAGTCCACCAATTTTCAAATTTAAAGTGTAGTTTAGGCCTACGAAACTGAGAATCAGTGGATATCAGAATAGGTGCATGATCACTCAGCGAATGAATGATTGGTAAATTAAAAACATTAGTATTAGGAAACATAACACACCAATCTGCATTGGCAAGACAACGATCAAGCCTTTCAAAGCTAGGTCTAGAGGAGAACCGCATATTTGTCCAAGTATAAGCCGGTCCACTAAACCCCAGATCAAACAGACCACATTGCTTGACATAGTTATTGACAGCACGCATACGGTTCTTATTCACATTGAGAGAAGTAGTTTCCATATCACACATGATATCATTCAGATCACCGAAACAAACAATTGGCTTCCCTATGTTATCATTAACAAAATTTGGAACATGATCCCAAATTAGGTTAGTGTGGCGATGATGGGGATCTCCATAAACACAAGCCAGAACAAATTCCACATTGGTAATTTTATTGACAACAAGGGCTAAAATCATATAGTGATTAGAGAACTTGACAGAGACACAAACTTCATCAGACCAAAGTATCCAAAGACCACCAGAACGACCAACAGATGGAACTACAAAGCTATCGTTATTATTAAATCGAGAGTTAAGATGAGAAGAACTGTACCTTGATGTTCTAATTTCAGATACGAAAGTTACCTGAGCACAGGTGGAATTCATCAATTTTGCGAGGTACTCCATCTTAGTAGATCTGCTGAGGTCCTTGCCCATGCCACGGCAATTCCAGCCAATGAGCTTCATGGCAATCACAACTCCAGTTCAGCTTCTCCACAGACACAAATTTCAGAAAGTGTTGCTCCTATTCGAAGCAGCCGTGCTCTTTGTCCAATTCAGAAACTGGTTCCTTTAGCTGTCCTAGCCAAGCGAGAAGGACGAGGCCAAGGCGCTCCAGCAGCACTTGGCCGATAGTCTGACGGATCTGAGGGATGGGGAGGATTTCCTATTCGACGCGGGAATCCGGCGGCACCACAAGGAAATCCTGTTGAGATAGTAGGAGTCTCGGACGGTGGTGGCGGAGGCGCGATGCCACAGCGGTGGAAGGGCGCAGGCAGAGAGGCTGGTGAGCGAGAATCGATCAAGGAATCCGCTGATATAGATGAGACGGAGAGAGATCGGTTGATGGGTTGGATACAAAGGATCTAGCCTCACTAGTTGGAGCAGGGGAATTGATGAGATCTGGAAGGAACAAGATAAAAGGATAAGGAAGATTAGAGAAGGGAATTGTTGAGATCTGGAAGGAACAAGAGAAAAGGATATGAAAGATTAGAGAAGCAGTTAGGGATCAGAAAAGGAAGAAGAAGAATCAAGAGGAGAAATCAGGAGGAGGAAGGACGGCATGACGCCAATCTCCAGCATATCGCCCACGTGTGCCCACTTATGACCGCAACAGGCTATCGCTCCGGTAGACCACCTCCACCTGAGTTAGATGACAAAGTTTATTTGGTCAATCGCCTAAGATTAATTTGGAACAGTAATCTCTATTCTCTAGCATATCAGTGCAACTAATTAAATACTTGAACTACTTAAGGACAGCACAACATCTATCGTTAATTTCACAACCCAAAACAAGTTGACTGAATCAACCTGCTCAAGTAACAACGGAAATAAGAAATACTACGTATGTTCGAGTTCTCAGATCCGGTTATCCTTATAAACCCGACCATCTCTCTTCTTCTTAATGAAGAGTAGGAACCCCTGCCCGCGCGATGAGGTTCTTCAAAAAACAGTGCCAACAGCACATAATCTGAAAAAGATCCTCCAGCCGGCTGGTGCTTGAGAGACTGCCACTACTCAAAGTGTACGTGCAACAAGTATATAGAATTATAGAGCAAGAGCAGGTGGCATACACTTATCACATGTACGTACGTTTGTGCATGCATGCAGTCAGGCTACACGGTGGAAGAGCGAGATGACAGCGGCTAGCGCCGCGACGACGATGAGGAGCTCCTCCAGCGTGGCAGCGCCGCGGGGACGATGAGGCGGCGCCGCGGCCCTCATGTGCACGGCGTTGACGGCCAGGAAGAACATGATGAGGATGGGCATGAGCGAAGAAGCTGCCGCGAGGCTGTCTGCCGGCGGGGGCGACGAAGATGTTGATCTGGCGGCGAGTGACCTGATGAGCGCGGAGGATGCGAGGGAGGCAAGAGCAAGAACAAGCTCTAGTTCCTCGTCCATTCTCTCTCTCTCCCTCCCCCTGCAAAACATATGGCCGGGATGTTTGCACGTGTCGATGTATAGATCGAGTGCACGAGCAGGACGAGGGTCTATGCCGGCCGTGAGCGTAGTGATGATAAGCCAACGTCCCGTCTGCACTGGCGCCCAGTCACACAGAGGTCTTCCCAACAAACAAATTTGCTAACAAACTGAAGAAAAAATTGCAAGATCACGGCGAGGGCGCCGTGTTTCTGCCTAGCGATAGGTCAATGTCGCATATATGTCCAACATGAAGTCTCCTGCCTTGTTTTTCATGTCCCAGCTGAAGGAGAAGACAAATTAGTGACGTGCAATTTCGCTAACAAACTTGTTCTACTTTGCGACGTGGCCAAACACATACGTTAATCAAAAGTGCGCCGTTACAAGGCAGCCCTGAATAAACAAGAAATTATATCTAGGTCCTTGAAGAAATGTTTGTCTTCTAACTCTAGAATGAGTGGTGGGCCACCGCTGCACCACTGCCGGAGCCGGCCTAACTTTGTTTGCCTGCGGCCAGAAAGTGACCGAGACAAGTGGACTAGCACCCCAAGGGCACACAAAGAACGCGTCCCAAGGGAGCGCGGGAAGACAAGCCCCACAATCCCCTCGACCTCACCGCCTCAGGGCGCTACCGAGATGGAGCTGGAAATGGGGGGATTGTATTCCAACCACCACTGCTACGATTCAATTGCCGCGCGAAGGAGATACACACATAACACTAAACTACTGAACGAAGGATGAGGTCCCGAGGTTTTGCATGCTTTGCAAGTTGGCGGAGGCAAGGGGAACCCTTGCCAGTTGCCGGAAAAGGGAAGTAGATCTTCACACACTTCTAGCTATCAAACTTCAGCAACATACGTAGCGAACGTCGTCTTCTAAACTTTCAGTGCTCCTAGCAACTTTCAAAACGGTATTTTGAAAGTTTGTCTAAGTTTTAAAGAACCCTTCATTAATCCTTCCATCTGGATGGAAAGAGCCAAAGTTGCCCATATACTGAAGTATATATTAAGTTTGATGCATCATTTTTAGAATATATTATCCATGGGACCAGATCGTGTAGTATACTAATTCTATGATATATTTTTAATAATTTGTATTCTATGCTCAAAGCACTTATGTAATGAAATGTATGGGTTATAATACAAATTTTAGATTATGAATCAAATACTAAGAACTAATTAACATTACATTTAACCAAACTTGATTTAATCCATTTTTAATGTGAAGTGGAAGAGTAGTGTAATATTTTCCCCTAGTATTTAGAAAAAAATAAGGATATTAAACTAATATAACTTTAATTAGTATCATAGCTACTCACTTTAAGAACCAACCTGATGTCGGATGTTTTGGCAGCCTGCTGATACCGATTTAATATATCATAGCATCAATATCATTTTCACACACATCGACTGATATAGGCGGATACAGGCTGGAAGAGAAGAGCTTGAATACTAAACGCTGGAAGAGAAGAACCTTAATACTAAACCAAGTTTCGGGAACTTCTTGGTGACTTGATTGGTTCCCTTCCCCCAATTTGCAAAGGATGATTCCCGTGAAGGTGATCTCGATCACCATTCTATGATATTTCTGGATGCTTTGAGAAGCTTTTCCTTTTACCTAATGCCGGCTACCGACAACTTACTTCATGCTATTACTAACACTTATGACTGAGCCGCACTTGCTTTCCAAAAGAAATTGAAACTTAGGATGGTATTGCCAATTTTGCTTTACTGAGAATGGACCAACCTCTTGATAACATATATTGGTTTATATGAAAGTATACATTTAAATGTTTACAAATATATTAAAGTAATGCACATTGTGGTTACTAGACATGCATAATGTACTTCCTTAGGTTCCATTAACATTTTAGTACATGTCTATTTATGTTTCTCTATGTCAGAAGACTAAAAACATTAAATTATACACTTGTTATGCTCAAGTTTTATATTATTAAACATATTTATTTGTCTTAAAAGGCGGTTTTCGGAAAGTTACATGTAATTTTGAAAAGGACGGTCTCCCTCCCTCCCTCCGTGTCGCCCCCGCGAGGCAACCAGGGGCCCCACCCTAATACGCCCGGTCTCCCCACATCTTCCTCCTCCCTCACCGGCGCCAGAGGGCGCGACTGGGTGAAGCCCAGCAATCGCCGGTAGGGGCGGGGCCTCTGGGTCCTCCCGCCCATGCGGTGCTGGCACGGGCCGGCGTCTCAACCTAGAGCGCGGCGCTGCAGCAAGGCACCACGGCTGCGCAGCGGGCAGATGCGGTGCCTGCGCACCTCTGTCACACCGCGGCGGTTGGCCAGGTGGTTGGGTGCGCCTGGGTTACAAGAGACTGTCGTAGCATGGCCAGCTGGGGCCAGGTAGCACGACCAAATGTGGGGCCAGGCGGCGCGGGTCCGCCTCTGCCATGGTCGTGGTTGGTGATAGGTGGTGGTGCAGGTCGGGGGGTCGGTGATGATGGCTGCGGCGGCTCAGCCAGATCTAACCTCGCGACGATGCGGGCTGCCGAAGGCTAGGGTTGCGGGCGGCTGCCTCGACTGGGCCATCTCGGCTAGTTGGGGTGGCGGTGTAGTGGAGGTGTAGTGGTGGTGGTTCGACCCCCTCCTCTTGATTTATGGGGTGCTCGGATCTACGGTTGGCGGCGCACCTGGTGGGTGGTGCACGGCGGCTCGACGCCTCTTGTCTTCGGATGTCCATGGTGGCCAGGGCACTCCAGTGATATGGCATGGGTGCCTCTGGGATTTGCTGTAGCCATTGGTGGTGATGGCGTCCCGGGTCCTGGTTTGAAAAATGGGGAGGTGGCTGCAGCTAGGCCGGTAGCCATCGGTGGCCTTACCTTGCATTGCTTCGGTTGGTTGGGCACTGTGCCCAAAGGTCCTACTTTACTGGTAGCAGCGACGATGGACCATGGTGAGGGTGGCCGGGCGGGCTTGTATAAAGAGGCAGTGGCTTCGATGGTGACAGCGCGGTGCTCTTGGGCGAAGCCCGTGGCTCAGGTGCTGCCCGATGGCCATGGCCATGTGGGCAGCGTGGCGGCCGGGGTGTGATGTTTGGTGATGGTGGTGCGGCGTCCATACCATATGCCAATGGCGATGAGTTTAGACCTTGCCCCTAGCTCACCAAGGATCAAACCTCATGTTTGATGCCCTATGTCTTGCTCAGGTGGCATTTTTTTGAGTGAGAGGCGAGGATCCCATCGATAACAAGGCATGTGAGACATCAGACAATTCAACCTTGAAGATGTGTGACTATGGTCTTCGGTAGTCGCATTGTGAGTGTGTGCGCACATGGTGCGTCTACATTGTAAAATGCGTTTCTAAAAAGTTGTACTACTATCCTTGTATCCTCATTTCCTTTTTGGGTCGGAAACGTATGCTTATAGTTAGTTAGTGTTCTTTTTGTGTGTGTTGGGGGTCGGGGGTAGTTTGTTTATCTTGAACTATATCTGATTCTAAAAAGTGGTTGCTCTTGAAAAGGTTGAAATTGTATTCTTCTTACCTGGCAAAGTTAATGGTGTGGATGCATGTTCCTATGATAGGACTTGCGTCTGATTTATCTGGGGACCATTTTTCTTTAAGAAAAGAGAGACTCCTCACTTACCAGCCCAGCTTTATAGGAAAATAGAAAATCAGCCGGGGTTACCAGCTATACAAAATCTGGCGCCCCTTTCCGTGTAGCATAGAGAAACCCGAACATGGACGTTCCAAGCTGGCGGTTTCCCCCTCGATCGTACGCGTACATTGATATAGCAATATTTTTTTGTTTAGGGAACAATATCACGATACTAGCTCCTCGGTGAGGTGTCTTGCTTCTTGTTGATTGGCCCAAGAAATTCCCTCGGCCTCTTTCCCTCCGTATCGCTGCTTGTCCTCTGTCAGATAGTATAGACCTCTTCTGAGGTACCTATGTACTATGTAACAACAATCTGATTTGGCACCAGTCATAATGCCTTTACAAGCTGGAGGAAGTTCCAAGGATGTTCTCCCAAAGAGGAAGTTCCAGTGATGAATACAATGACGTGATCAAACCTAATGTCCCTGTGACATCAAAGAATGGGACTGGTTGCACCAACGGTTTTTTGACAAAGTAATACAGTGCTACTCATTTTTTACCATGAAAAGGAAGATCAAAATTACAGTTGTGGTTTCTTTTTGAGACAAAGAATTACAGTTTTATTTTTTGAGCTAAACAAAGAATTACAGTTGTGTGGATCGTAAGCTAACCATGGAAGGGTCGCCGTGCATGCATGCATGAAGCGGCATTCACTCGTCTTCTTCGTTCCATAGACTCTGAGCAAAACCAAACCTACCACCTCCGTCCCAGATAAACCTATAATGCGGAGCGAAAGCTTGTTTCGAGAGGCTAGGAGAACCTCACGAAGTCTACCTATCGGTCTCTGTGATCTGCATGCCCCTGGTCAGTGTGTCTACCTAAAACTGTTTGTAAAGCTAAGGTAGACAATATATTCCAACATCACATTTCACGGACTCCAGGCACCCATCAACCGATGATGAACAGCACACACTCTTACTGATTGATATTGATGAGCATGGACGAGTACGTAGAGGTGATCGATGATGCATGCATGCATGCATCACCGCCTTCTGACTGATACTGATGAGAGCACGTACAAGTGGCACTTGCACCTGCTAGTCGGCCGACTGTACACACATATCGATCGATCGCCGCGGAAGCTAGGTTTGGTTTTACATGCCGCCCGGCATGTGTTTGAAGTGAACCTAGCTTGGAAAATGTTAAGGTTGGCATGCATGGCGATGGCGGCCGTGGCCGTGAAGCGCGCGCGGTACAGAATTTGCGTGGCACTTTGGCTAGGTAGGGACAACTGGATACGTGAGCTTAGCATTGGGTCGAACAACATCGGGTTTATAAAGCAGTTGCGCAGCTTGAGACGGGGCGACCTGCAGCCGTTTACACTTAGCTCGAAGTGGACGGTGAACGCCTGGCGTTGGCGGGCGGGGAAGGCGACGCGCATGTATAATGTGGCTCTTTGATCGTCTCATGGGCTGCGTAGCTACATAAACTAATGAGTTGTCCACCATTCAATTTGATTGATATAAGGCGCCGAGGGAGCATCGGTCCCTGCGCCGTCCAGCTCGCGTGAAAGAGACAAATCCAGTGAGTGTCTTCTGGCCTGCGCAGCGAATTGCATTTGCATGCGTGGGTTTGTTCGTCATGACATCGTCGTGCAGGTCAGCACGGAAAGATCCACTTGATTTTAAAACAACATGTACGTAGTGTTTGATTGAGCCTCTTAGGAAGTCTCTTCATTTCACGTTATCACCAAGAATGTAGTACTCCTACCGTCTGTCATTTGGCATTTGTCCGTGTCTGTAAGATCAGCAGTTTGTTTAACGCGAATTCTGATTATTGACAAGGTTAGTTTCGAGACAAGTGGTTGTGTCGTCTCTCCTGTCAGAACCCGGAGGACATATGAGGGATGAGCCTATTCACGCGAAATTCAAGGAGCATCTCACCCGCTGGAGGGAAAATTATTCACTTTCTTTTATGGGGAGAAAAGTAATTATCTTATGGGGGAGAAGAAGTCCTAGTCAAGACTATGCTGCAGACTATCTCTATTCCCTAACTATGCCATGCGATTAATTGTTTTAAGGTGGTGTTTGGTTCTCTAGTCCTAGGACTTTTTTCTAGTTTCAACTAAAAAGTCCCTAGTCCCTAAAAAGTTCCTCATTGTTTGTTTCCAAAGACTAAAAAGTTCATAGTCCCTCCCTAGAGATTATTAAATGATCATGTTGCCCCTAGTATATAGAAAAATAACAATCAAACAACACCATGGGGTGGCGGGCCAATGGGTGCATGAAGGGCATTGTTGGAAAAGTCCCCAAAAGTCCCCAAAAGACTCTCCTTGAGAGTCTTCTTCATTTAGTTCCAAATGCCTAGTTTAGTCCCTAAAAGGTCCCTCCCATTTGGTAAAAAAGTCTCTAAGAAGGACTTTTTCTAGTCCCTACACAAAAAAGTCCCTGAAACAAACACCCCCTAAGCTTTGTGCAGGACTATGTGACCATCTACCATAAATGATCAGAAATTTATTGTGGGGCGATGAACAGAACAAAAGGAAAATTATTTTAGCTATATGTATGTGGCCTGAAAATTGATTTTGGGTCAGTCAATTTTTCTTACCGATGATTGCTGCTCCAAGATTGATGCTCCATTTTTTTCTTGTTGTGTGGTGTGCCTTGTTTTGGGTTGAGAATTATCAGCTGGCCTATGTTTTGGGACAGTCAATTCCTTAATGAAATGAAGCTTGTTACCTCTGTGCAACCGAGCGAGCTCTATCTAACCCGTCCGACAACCCATCTCTCTCTCTCTCTCTCTCTCTCTCTCTCTTAGTTTTTTTTTTGTTCTTATACACATTTTTGCTTTATGTTTTTCCTGTTTCTATATTAATTGGTTCTCATTATTTCCTATGTGGGTATTTTTGGGATGTTGGATGAGTGTAAATATATACATACAATTCTACACGATATATATGGAAATTACTGTTACATGATTACTGTTTGCAAACTACAAAAGGGCAATTTCAGTTGAAAGTTTTTTTTAGGGTCATTTCAGTTGAAAGTTGTGTGCAAGTTTTTTTTCTTCTCAAAGGGTAAGACCAATGCTAGTAATACATTCTTCCTTATAAAACTTCATTTTTTATTCATTTTATTTTCTTTCTTCTTTTAAGGACAGTACCAATGCTACTAATTAATGCATTTTTAGAGAACTTATTTTTTTACATTTCACTATTATATGATTATTGTTGCATATATTTTTTAAACACATTTTTTGTGTACAATGTGCGCAGAATTTTCCATCTTCGTTTTGGATTTTTTTTAATTATCTTTCTTCTTACAGTGCAATATTTACGCCACTAATTCATTGTTCCTTCAAAAACTTCATTATTTTGATTTTCTCTTATTTTCTTTCTCCTCAAAGGGTAACACCAATGCCATTAATTCATTTTTCCATATAAAACTTCATTATTTTGATTTTGGTTTAGTTTGACTTAATTTTTTCTTTCTTGTATTAAGAGTAATACCAATGCCACTAATTCATTCCTTCTTAAAAACATTATTTTTGTGAAAATATCACTATTATAAGCTTATTCTTGCATATTTATAAAAGTGCAATTTTTGGTATATTAAATCCTACAACTGAATTTTTCAAAATTACCAATATTTTCTTCAAAATAAAAACATTTTCCAAAATTTCGTACAAATTTTGTAAAACATGAACATTTTGATGATGCGAACAAACTTGAAAAAGAGGAACATTTCTTGAATTTTTGAACAAAAAGTAAAAAACGTTTACATTTTTAAAACTTCCAGAACATTTTTTAAATTTGTGAACAAAATTGAAAAACATGAACTATTATTCAATTTGTGAACAAATTTGGAAAGCTGGAAGATTTTTTTTTCAATTCCCAAACATTTTTTGAACCTTGAGAATTTTTTTTGAAATGGTTAACAATTATAAAAAATCCTGAACAAATTTGGAAGCACGAACAATTTTTTAAAGCACAAACATTTTTTGAATCTTGAGAATATATTTTTAAATGGAGAGAAATTTTGAAAAAATCCAAACAAATTTGGAAGTGCGAACAATTTTTTAAAGCCCAAACATTTTTTGAATCTTGAGAAGATATTTTGAAACGGAGAGAAATTTTGAAAAAATCCCAAACAAATTTGGAAGCCCGAACATTTTTTTAATATGTGAACAAAAAATTGAAATCCAGTACATTTTCTGAATTTCAGAAGTTTTGTACTTTTTTGTGTAACTAGAACAATTTTTAAATTTTTAGTACATTTTTTTATTTTTTAAGGAAGAGAAGAAAAGAAAAATAAATAAAAAGGAAATCATAAACATTTTGTAAAACTGCAAACATATTCTGAAAAAGTAAACTTGAAAAAGAAAGTGAAGCAAAAAAGTGAAAAAATGAAAAAGAAACAGAAACGAAAAAAAAGAGAAATAAAAAGCAATAGAAAACCGAAATTAACCAAAAAAAACGATATAGGAAAAAACACGGTTGGTTTGGACGCATTATGTGTGGCCTCGCCCATTTCTGTCCCTCGCTGTGCTGCCCCTGTGCGATCACTCGACAGTAGGATTTTCAAGATTAGACATAGTGAACGCTTTCCACATCAGATCTGACGGCCAGGAACGCTTAGGTCATGAAAACGGACGGTCGAAAATGCAAATCGTTGTGATGGCCGGGATTAGGTGCGGTTATACTGTTCTTAATATCAATGCCACAAATTCATTCCTTCTTAAAAACATTATTTTTTGTGAAAATATCACTATTATAAGCTTATTCTTGCATATTTATAAAAGTGCAATTTTTGGTATATTGTGTGCAACTTTTTTCATTGTTTGTTCTACAGTTTTTTATTTCCTTTCTTCTTAGAGGGTAATACCAATGCCACTAATTTATACTTCCTTAGAAAACTTTATTATTTTAATTTTGTTTTAGTTTTTCATTATCTTTCTTTTAAAAGGGTAATACAAATGACACTAATTCATTCTACCTTATAACAATTTATCATTTTTATTTCTTTAGTTTTATTTCCCATTTCTTTCTTATATTGAGGGTAATACCGATGTCACTAATTCATTCCTTCTTAGAGAGCTTACTTTTGCAAAAATTACATTATTAAATATGTGTTCTTACATATTTTTAAAAAAGCGTAGTTTCTGTGTATATTGTGTGCAATTTTTCTTTCAGATTGGTTTATATATATTTTTAAATTTTCTTTCTTCTCAAAGAGTAACTAGTGGTGTAACCCACACATTTGTGTGGCTATACTTTATTCATTGTGTGGGGTAACCCGCACACTTGCTTTTGACATGGTCCAAAGAAAAAAATTCATTATATATACAAAATGTTAACATTTCACTTTGTTGGAAGATAATGTCGGGAACTATTGACTACCTCCCTGCTTAATTTCCCTAGAAAAAACTCTCTCTGTTTAAGAAAGTACAGCTTCGCTACAAAAATTCTTCCAAATATATAGTTTAATTCTATATTATTGGTGGGTAATTAAACACCAAATTAGGTTGGCCTAAATCGAAATGCTGATGGCTCACACTCATCGCAAAATTAGTACATGGAATTAATATTTCATTATTAGAGGAATGCAATGGTATACATTGTCCATAGCTAGCGGCACGAATAAATTGCCATAGGCGGATTTCCTACTTGACGCGCGTTGTATCAAATAGACGCGCTTTCGTACAGGGACAAGCAAACGTGGGACAGACTAGGCCGGCCGATTTAGCTATCACAACCTAGGTTTCTCTGTTTGGTTTTCTACCGGTTTGGGAAACCTTCGAGAAGGTTCGTAAACTGATATTTTTATCTTGGTTTCTTGTACTAGTTTTTTATTTTATGTTTCCTTTTATTTTATATTTTCATAGTTTAATAATTTAAAAAATGCACAAAATAAAAATTCTGGAATTTCAAATATTGTCCCCTCTTATAAAATAATATAGAACTAAAAAGTTCACCAAATCTTTTGCAGAAATCATATTTTTCATTTTTCACATTTAAAATGATTGTTAAATAGAACAAGTTTGGGGATTTCAAAAAATGTCCATCCTTTAAAAAATATGTTAAGATATCAATTTCTTTTATCTTTTCACAAAACTGAAAAATAAAAATGATTTAAACTTACCATTTTATACGTAGTTTGAAAAAAATGCTCCTTTTCACTCAAAATGTTTACAAATTTTCAAAAGGTTTGTGTTTTCATAATAGGTTCAAATTTTAAAACAATTTTCGTTTTTTTTCAGAAAATAGCCGCACATTTTATTTTGTGTGTGTGTTTTAATATGAAAATAAAACAATATCCATTTATTCTTTATATATGCACATTTTTCAAAGGTTTTCATGTTTTGATAAAATGTTCACAAAAATCTCAGAAAATATTTACACCATCTTAAATATGTTTGTCCAAGTTTATTTCAAAAACCGAATGAAACCAATATAAAGAAAAAAAACCTGGTGCATTAGTGTTCCCTCTCCCGGTTTTTCTTGGAAGCGTGATTCTTCAGATTCCTTTTGTGTTGTGGGGTTTTCCATTTTTGTTTTTTCTGTTTTATTTTCCCCTTTTGTTCTTACATCTATTTTTCATCTTCTTATATGTTTCCGGTTTTTGTATTTTTATTTTTTTATTTTTTCCCTGTTCTTAATTTATTATTTTACCATTTTAAGTTTATTTCTTAATGAATGAAAGAGTGTTCTATAAATAACTGTTATTTATATAAATATTTTTTGTGCATGAATATTATAAGAAATAAACGTTCAATTGCTTTTTAAATAACCATTGACCATTTTTTAAATACATGTAAATATTTTTGAAATACAAGTTCTACTCTTAAAAATACACATCAAATATATTTTCTCGTGCACAATTTTAGAATTTCTGAATATCATTTTTGTGTCATGACATTTCTAAAATTCACACATATTTATAATTTTTAGATTTTGGATATTTTTAGTAAATCTGTTATTTTTAATCATGATTTCATAAATTACACTTTCTAACCATAATTACCACGAAACTTCCACATTATACCCTTTGAAAAATGTCATGACACAAAAATTTAAAATAAAAAATCACCACGAAACATCCACATTATACTCTTTCTAACCATAATGTTTAGAAAAAGTTCGTGGTGATCTTTTATTTATATCATACGCTAGTACAACGAAAATGTTCACTGAAGCAGCCGCACTTGGTGTTCACGTACACGCCCCCCTTGTTGCAGAGGTTTTGTTGGATCGGGCCAGTTACCCCTTTAGTGAGCGATCTGGTAGTAAATTCACTTTAGGCGCTACATAGCAGCAAACTTAGGGCTTGTACAATGCAATGTGATAAGGAATATACTTAGTAAAATAAAACTAGTTTTTCTTATGCACTAGTGCTTATTTCTACAGAAGGGGTCCCTAATTATGTGTGTACCCTCTGAAAATAAGCACCGCTGCTTAAAGAAAACGGGTATATCTGTAAGCCCCTCATCCTCAACATCTTGCATTGTACAAGGGCTTACTAATCATCTTCTCATAGGAATAAAAAGCCCAAGCTCAAATAAACAAAAAAAAATTCTCCATGCTATGATCCAAAATTGTTTTTAGTTATGTTAGGACCGAGAGTATAGCAACCAGAGGAGGGGATGAATGGGAGATTCAAAAATTCTGGCGAGTATTTTGAATTCAGCACAAACATAGTAGCGGAAAAGATTTGATAGATAAGTAACTTAAGAAAGCATTTTACCGATGAAAAAATCGTTCGAGATACGAAAAGATGATAATTTGAGCATACTTAACTATCACGATGGTGAAAGAAAACACTACTAGTTACAACAGCATGAGGGAAAACTAGAGACGAACAACGAAGTAAATGCTCCCTAAAAGGAATACACAGTAACACTGAATGATAGTTAAATGAGGTTCGGAAAGATAAACAGATTAGGAGCGAAAGATAAATGATCAATAAGTGAACAGATACACTGTCATCACAGAGCATGAAAGATAATTACTGAAAGAAATGCAGACACTACTAAGAAAAGGGCTAAAGATAGGATTGACATTAATGGTGCACCACAGTAGTGGTGCGCCACTACTATATACTAATGGCGCACCTGGTGGAGATACGCCATTAGTGTGGAAGACACTAATGGCGCACCAGGCAAACGGTGCGCCACTAGTAAAACAATTTTTTTCATTTTTTCAAACATACTAATGGCGCATCCTGGCAAAGTGCGCCATTAGTAGTTAGAACTACTAATGGCGCACCGGGGACAGAGTGCGCCAGTAATTTTTTTTTTACTTTTTGGCAAAAAAACATTCTAATGGCGCACCGCTGCTGGGTGCGCCATTAGTAAGCTTCCCCCCACTCCACCTATTCCCCTCCCTTCCTTCCTCCCCACTCGACCTAACCGTACGCCCCTCCGCCCCAACCGTACGCCGCCGCCGCGCCTGCACGCCCCCTCCGCCCCCTCCGTCCCCTCCGTCCCCTGCCGCCGCTCTCCTTCCCTGCCTTCTTCTCCACCCCGCCGCCCCGACCCCCGCCGCCCCCGCGCCCCCGCGCCCTCACTACTGCAGCTCCCCCACGCCGCCGCCCCCGCGCCCCGAGCCAGAGGAGGGGGACGAGTAGGAGGAGGAGACGGAGGCGGCCGACGCGGAGCAGGAGGCCGCGGAGGACGCGCTGCTGGACCGCGCGCAGGCCCTCATCTCCCACGTCGTCGAGCAGGAGGCCAACCCCAACCCGCGTCTCATCCACACCCTCGCCACCATCCACGTCGTCGAGCAGGAGGCCAGGTAGTATGCCCATCCCCTCCCTCTCCCCCTTCCGCATGCTGGTAGATAGGAGTAGGAATAGCTTACTGCCGAATCGACCAGCGTAATTAGGCACACAAACTTGTGCTTGCTTGTGCTCATCTAGTTCCGCAACTACTCGCGAGCAACGCCGGGATTTCACCCGTGTAAGCCTGAAAGAAGCCATTCGTCTATGTAAGTGTGCTCTGCTTCCTGTATATCTGTTCACCCAGCAGTTAGCAGTCGCATCTTGCTTCTCGTCCAAACAAGCAAATTAACGGAGCAAACTCGTGTGCGGTCAGCGATCAAGTTTCAGGCCATCTTGTTCCTATAGACACTCTGCACAAGTTCTTGGATCCTGTTCTTATAGATAGTCTTCACAAGTTCTTGGCTTTTGGGTCAATACATTGCTGCTCTAGTGCATTTTATTGGTAGTGCATTTCACTGCATTTTATATCTATAAGCAAGGTCTCAGTTCTGTAGTTATATTGCAACTGGAGTACTAATATTTACAAAGGGAGTAACTGATAAAAAGCTCATGTTTCTGTACTCTGCTTCTAGTGTCATAGTGAACTAGCGGTAAATTGTAGAAAGTTGTAGCAGGCATTGGCTATTACCCAGCTGGGGTGTTGGCTAAATTCTTCATTGCATCCTGGCCCATCGTAGAGTAATTTTAGGAGTAACTTGAAATGGAGTATAACTTGCCATTCTATAACTTGCTGTGAATTACTCTAGGTCAGTGCCATCCTCTTGTACTCAAGAGTATTTTTGTCACAGTGCCATATAACATCAAACCTACTCCTGCATTTTTCTACTCAGGAGTATAAACTGCATTTTGACAGCGCCATAGATAGTAGGAGTAATAAAAATGCTAAGGTGCCATATACATATTTGCCTTTTGCTTGGTAGGTGTTTGTGATAATGCTTGCAAGGGGCAAATGTTTAAACAAATATAAATATTTGAATGGCCAGAGATGGGATGTGCAGGCCATCAAGGGGGCACGACATAGCCTGGGATGAGCTGTGCCACTATGCTTATTATTCTTTCCTGAGATAAATAGTAATAAAAATGTGCTTGCTAGCTGCTGCCACTTGTAGCCACGAGACAAGTTCAGTGTGCTATCATTATCATTAATCATGCCCAGGTTAAAAGACAACATCAATATGCCCAGGTTAAAAGACAATATCTCTGATTTTTTGGCAGTAATAATAGCCTTGTCACTACCTACAGTAGAACAGCCTGGGACTACTCAAGCAGTGCAAGCAAGCAAAATTGCAAGCTAGTGCTGCTGCAAGCAAATTCTGTTAAAGCTTCCTTGGTTAACATTCTGGTTGTAGTCCTGCTTCTTATTCTTGCTACTATTGCTGTTGTTATTCTGCTGCTGTTGTGTTGTTATCTGCTGCTGCTGGTTTCTTCTTGCTGCTGCTACTGTTATGCCTGTATTCACAGCTGCTACTGCTGTATTTGTGATGATGTTGTACTTGTGATGATGCTACTTGTAATCTTCTGAAATGACCCATTGGCGACTTCATTACGCGGGGATAATGATTTTGCAGGTACCCCGAGAAGCCCTTGAGTTTGCCGGAATGTCGATTAACTTCCATTCCGGCAAATTCGGGTACTCCATATATTTTATGATCTGTTGTAAGGGTACTAATTGGTCTCTTCTGCTGCTTATCAGAGATGGCGGGAAGCAGCCACCGCCGCTCTGCGACACCGCAGTACGAGTTGGATGCTTCCGAGTTCTTCACTATCATACTTGGGACTTCAGTATCATCCATGAAGCATGTATATAAAACGAGAGATCTCCCCTTCACCCATCTCATTATGATATCTGTTGTTTTCCTACATCACTCATTGTCCCAAACTGCAGAGGCTGCCTGACAGTTTTATGAACATGCTGATGGGTGAAGATCCGCCAAATAATGTGAAGCTGCGACAGGCCGGCAGTGGGTTTCGCAGGCTGTGGGATGTGGAGTTGGTGATCAAGGAGGGCCACATGTACTTGTCTCGTGGGTGGGAGAAGTTCTACCGTGCCTACGACCTGCGGCTGGGGTACTTCCTTCTCTTCATGTACGACAACGACGCCACCATGCTCATCGTGAAGGTGTTCAACACGACTATGTGTCGCATGCGCTACGCTGAAGATTATGATGCCGATACGTTCTGCCTCTTCTTATTCCTCTACATTTGGCTTTGTCTCACATCGATTGTTAACGGTCATTGTTGCATTTGGACAGGTAATGGGAGCAGCAGCAGCGACAATGGCTATAGCCAAAGCAGCAGCGACCATGGCTGTAGCGAAAGCAGCAGCGATTCTGGCTGTAGCGAAAGCAGCAGCGATTCTGGCAGCAGCATAGACAACAAGAAGGATGATCCGGACTGGAGTGCGGGAGAAGAGGAGCAGAGTGGGGATGAGGAGCTGCAGGATGACGATGGGCATCAGGCTGAGGATGACCTAGCGCTGGTGGTGGCTGACCAAGGGCAAGAGATGGTGGTGGCTGACCATGGGCAAGAGATGGAGGTGGCTGAGGATGACCTAGCGATGGTCGTGCCTGAAGGTGGCCTCGCGATGGTGGTGGTGCCTGACAATGACCACGCACCGGTGGTGGCGCCGGCGATCCCACAGCTGGGCGACATGACCACGCCAATTGAGGTAGAAGACGACATCCCACTGCCTCCACCGCCTCCACCGCCTCGCCACTCTTGGCGCATCAGGCTGAGGAAGGAGAAGGAGAAGAACAATGCATGAGAACTGAACTTTGTCAGGTATGTCAGATCTCCAAAATGATATATATATATATATATACTTAGTTACCTATGTTATCTCTAATATGCTTAGTTTCCTATAGGTTAGCTTCATTTTACCTAAGTTGGCTCTAATATGCTAACTTAGAGCTTATATGCTTAGTTTCCTATAGGTTAGCTCCAAAATAACTTATGTTAGCACAAAATGATCAAGTTTACATAATAAGCTTATAGTATTTTTCTTATTCTTCTTCTTTTCCAAAATGACATAGGTTAGCTTCATTTTACCTAAGTTGGCTCTAATATACTAACTTAGAGCTTATATGCTTAGTTTCCTATAGGTTAGCTCCAAAATAACTTATGTTAGCACAAAATGATCAAGTTTACATAATAAGCTTATAGTCTTTTTCTTATTCTTCTTCTTTTCCAAAATGACATAGGTTAGCTTCATTTTACCTAAGTTGGCTCTAATATACTAACTTAGAGCTTATATGCTTAGTTTCCTATAGGTTAGCTCCAAAATAACTTATGTTAGCACAAAATGATCAAGTTTACATAATAAGCTTATAGTCTTCTTCTTATTCTTCTTCTTTTCCAAAATTCTTCTTATTCTTCTTCTAGTGTTCTTCTTCTTCTAGTATTCTTCTAGTCTTCTTCTTTTTCTTCTTCTAGCTTCTTGTTTATCATTTTGCAGATTTGATTTAATTCACGGAAGCTTGCATGGATGGAGTGCTTCTTTTCCATTTGTGTTTTTATTTTGTATCAATGTGAAACTTTTGTGAATTGATGGATAACAGTGTTGGATGAACAATGTGAAACTTTTGTAATATGTAACGATGGAACTATGTGTTGGCTATGTATGTATATATGATGGAACTTGTGTGTTGGCTATGTATGTATATATGATGGAACTTGTGTGTTGGCTATGTATGTATATATGATGGAACTTGTGTGTTGGCTATGATTGTTATATGGATGCTTGTTGTATATATATATGTTGGATATCTCATAGGTGAAAAAGTGACCTGAGATTAAGAAAAAAAATTAAAAAAATTGTTACTAATGGCGCACTACCGTGTGGTGCGCCATTAGTATAGCAGACACTAGTGGCGCACTGTGGGCAAAACTAATGGCGCACTTCCAGGTGCGCCATTAGTATACCAGATACTAATGGCGCACCAGTGGTGCGCCATTAGTAAAAATTCTAGTGGCGTGATACTAATGGCGCACCAGTGATGCGCCATTAGTAGGAAAAACTGGTGCGCCATTAGTAGCCCTTTTCCTAGTAGTGAGAGTAATATAATGAACGAGTGGTGCTCGATTGCTACAAGTGAATTTGGTAGACGAGTTCGCCCTTCTGCCAAAGGACTACATCTGGTTGAAGGGACTTGTGATTGAACGCAGGAGCAAACCTCTCTCCGTCCTATTCTCCTTCAACTAGGAGCAGACCAGACTCCAGTTGATTTCACTAGGGGTAGATAATTATCGGCGATCTCCAAACCTTTGACAGACTTCCTTCGGAAACCACAATTACTCTTGGTTGCTGAAGATCTTGCTTGGTGAAGACAACAATTCTTCAACACTCGAGCTGACACCTATCCGTCTAGAGAGTGCGCAACTCTAAAGAGTAATAGGTACAAGATGTTGCGGAACGTAGCATGCTATTTCAAAAAAATTCCTACGATCACGCAAGATCTATCTAGGAGATGCATCACAACGAGTGGGGGAGAGTGTGTCCATGTACCCTTGTAGACCGAAAGTGGAAGCGTTAGCTTAATGCGGTTGATGTAGTCGAACGTCTTCGCGATCCAACCGATCAAGCACCGAACGTACGGCACCTCCGAGTTCTACACACGTTCAACTCGATGACGTCCCTCGAACTCTTGATCCAGCAAAGTGTCAAGGGAGAGTTTTGTCAGCACGAGGGCCTGGTGACGGTGATGGTGATGTGACCCGCGCAGGGCTTTGCCTAAGCACTACGACAATATGACCGGAGGAGTAAACTGTGGAGGGGGGCACCGCACACGGCTAAGAGAACAATTGATGTGCTTTGGGGTGCCCCCTTCCCCCGTATATAAAGGAGGAGGGGAGGAGGCCGGTGAGGGAGTCCTGGATTAGGGGGTCTCCGGACAGCCGTACTATATCCTTTGGCCGGACTGTTGGACTATGAAGATACAAGATTGAAGACTTCGTCCCATGTCCAGATGAGACTCTCCTTGGCGTGGAAGGCAAGCTTGGAAATACGGATATGTAGATCTCCTCCCTTGTAACTGACTTTGTGTAACCCTAGCCCCCTCCGGTGTCTATATAAACCGGAGGGTTTAGTCCGTAGGACAACATACATTCATACCATAGGCTAGCTTCTAGGGTTTAGCCTCTACGATCTCGTGGTAGATCAACTCTTGTAATACTCATATCATCAATATCAATCAAGCAGGACGTAGGGTATTACCTCCATCAAGAGGGCCTGAACCTGGGGAAACATCGTGTCCTCTGCCTCCTGTTACCATCCACCTTAGACGCACAGTTCGGGACCCCCGAGCTAAGATCTCCGGTTTTGACACCGACAGCCGGCCCTAGGGGCGCGCCCAAGTGGGGGGAAACCGACTAGGACTCCTAGTCCTAGTCGCCCCTTCCTTTCTTTCGGTGGGGGAAAGGGGAAGGAGAGGGAAAGGGAGAAGGAAAGGGGGGCCGGGCCCCCTTCCCCTTGTCCAATTCAGACAGCCCATGGGGGGGCGCCACCCCTTGTGGGCTCCCCTCTCTCTCCCCTATGGCCCATGTTGGCCCATTACTTTCCTGGGGGGTTCCAGTAACCTCCCGGTACTCCGAAAATACCCACAACACTCCAGAACCATTCAGGTGTCCGAATACTATTGTCCAATATATCAATATTTACCTCTCGACCATTTCGAGACTCCTTGTCATGTCCATGATCTCATTTGGGATTCCGAACAATCTTCGGTCACCAAAACACATAACTCATAATACAAATCGCCATCGAACGTTAAGCGTGCGGACCCTACGGGTTCGAGAACTATGTAGACATGACTGAGACACATCTCCGGTCAATAACCCACAGTGGAACCTAGATGCTCATATTGGTTCCTACATATTCTACGAAGATCTTTATCGGTCAAACCGCAATGACAACGTACATTATTCCCTTTGTCATCGGTATGTTACTTGCCCGAGGTTCGATCGTCGGTATCTTCATACCTAGTTCAATCTCGTTACTGGCAAGTCTCTTTACTCGTTCCGTAATGCATCATACCGTAACTAACTCATTAGTAACATTGCTTGCAAGGCTTATCATGATGTGCATTACCGAGAGGGCCCAGAGATGCCTCTCCGGTACTCGGAGTGACAAATCCTAATCTCGATCTGTGCCAACCCAACAAACACCTTCGGAGACACCTGTAGAGCATCTTTATAATCACCCAGTTTCATTGTGACGTTTGATAGCACACAAGGTGTTCCTTTGGTATTCGGAAGTTGCATAATCTCATAGTCAAAGGAATATGTATAAGTCATGAAGAAAGCAATAGCAATAAAACTTAACGATTATTATACTAAGCTAACGGATGGGCCTTTTCCATCACAACATTCTCCTAACGATGTGATCTCGTTCATCAAATGACAACACATGTCTATGGTCAGGAAACTTAACCATCTTTGATTAACGAGCTAATCAAGTAGATGCACTTTGTTTTATCTATGTATTCACACATGTATCAAGTTTCCAGTTAATACAATTCTCGCATGAATTATAAACATTTACCATGATACAAGAAAATATAAATAACAACTTTATTATTGCCTCTAGGGCATATTTCCTCTAGTCTCCCACTTGCACTAGAGTTAATAATCTAGATTATATTGTAATGATTCTAACACCCATGGAGTCTTGGTGTTGATCATGATTTGCTCGTGGAAGAGGCTTAGTCAACGGGTCTGCAACACTCAGATCCGTATGTATTTTGCAAATCTCTATGTCTCCCTCCTTGACTTGATCGCGGATGGAGTTGAAGCGTCTCTTGATGTGTTTGGTTCTCTTATGAAATCTGGATTCCTTCTCTAAGGAAATTGCTCAAGTTTTGTCACAAAAGATTTTCATTGAACCCGATGCACTAGGTATTACACCTAGATCGGATATGAACTCCTTCATCCAGACTCCGTCATTTGCTGCTTTCGAAGCAGCCATGTACTCCGCTTCACACGTAGATCCCGCCATGATGCTCTGCTTAGAACTGCACCAACTGACAACTCCACCATTCAATATAAATATGTATCCGATTTGTGACTTAGAGTCATCTGGATCAGTGTCAAAGCTAGCATCAGTGTAACCAATTACGACAAGCTCTTTGTCACCTCCATAAACGAAAAAAATATCCTTAGTCATTTCCAGGTATTTCAGGATGTTCTTGACCGCTGTCCAGTGATCCACTCCTGAATTACTTTGGTACCTCCCTGCTAAACTTATAGCAAGGCACACATCAGGTCTGGTACACAACATTGCATACATGATAGAACATATGGCTAAGGCATAGGTAATGGCTTTCATTTTCTCTCTATCTTCTGAAGTGGTCGGGCATTGAGTCTGACTCAACTTCACACCTTGTAACACAGGCAAGAACCCTTTCTTTGACTGGTCCATTTTGAACTTCTTCAAAACTTTATCAAGGTATGTGCTTTGTGAAAGTCCAATTAAGCGTCTTGATCTATCTCTATAGATCTTGATGCCCAATATATAAGCAGCTTCACCGAGGTCTTTCATTGAAAAATTCTTATTCAAATATCCTTTTATGCTATCCAGAAATTCTATATCATTTCCAATCAACAATATGTCATCTACATATAATATTAGAAATGCTACAGAGCTCCCACCCACTTTCTTGTAAATACAGGATTCTCCAAAAGTCTGTATAAAACCATATGCTTTGATCACACTATCAAAGCGTATATTCCAACTCCGTGAGGATTGCACCAGTCCATAAATGGATCGCTGGAGCTTGCACACTTTGTTAGCACCTTTAGGATCGACAAAACCTTCTGGTTGCATTATGTACAACTCTTCTTCAAGAAATCCATTAAGGAATGCAGTTTTGACATCCATTTGCCGAATTTCATAATCATAAAATGCGGCAATTGCTAACATGATTCGGACAAACTTAAGCATCGCTACCAGTGAGAAGGTCTCATCGTAGTCAACTCCTTGAACTTGTCGAAAATCTTTCGCAACAAGTCAAGCTTTGTACACAATAACATTACAATCAGCGTCAGTCTTCTTCTTGAAGATCCATTTATTTTCTATGGCTTGCCGATCAACGGGCAAGTCAACCAAAGTCCATACTTTGTTCTCAGACATGGATCCCATCTCATATTTCATGGCCTCAAGCCATTTCGCGGAATCTGGGCTCATCATCGCTTCCTCATAGTTCATAGGTTCGTCATGGTCTTGTAACATGACTTGCAAAATAGGATTACCGTACCACTTTGGTGTGGAACATACTCTAGTTGATCTACGTGGTTCGGTAGTAACTTGACCTGAAGTTTCATGATCATCATCATTAGCTTCCTCACTAATTGGTGTAGGCATCACTGGAACTGATATCTGTGATGAACTACTTTCCAATTCAAGAGAAGGTACAACTACCTCATCAAGTTCTGCTTTCCTCCCACTCACTTCTTTCAAGAGAAAATCCTTCTCTAGAAAGGATCCCTTCTTAGCAACAAATATCTTGCCTACGGATCTGTGATAGAAGGTGTACCCAACAATTTCTTTTGGGTATCCTATGAAGACGCACTTCTCCGATTTGGGTTCGAGCTTATCGGGCTGAAGTTTTTTCATAGAAGCATCACAACCCCAAACTTTAAGAAACGACAACTTAGGTTTCTTGCCAAACCACAATTCATACGGTGTCGTCTCAACGGATTTAGACGGTGCCCTATTTAACATGAATGCAGCTGTCTCTAATGCATAAGCCCAAAACAATAGTGGTAAACTGGTAACAGACATCATAGATCGCACTATATCTAATAAAGTACGCTTACGACTCGGACGCACCATTACGTTGTGGTGTTCCAGGTGGCGTGAATTGAGAAACTATTCCACATTGTTTTAAATGAAGACGAAACTCGCAACTCAACTATTCGCCTCCGCGATCAGATCATAGAAATTTTATTTTATTGTTACGATGATTTTCCACTTCACTCTGAAATTCTTTGAACTTTTCAAATGTTTCAAACTTGTGTTCCATTAATAGATATACCCATATCTGCTCAAATCATCTGTGAAGGTTAGAAAATAATGATACCCGCCGCGAGCTTCAACACTCATCGGACCGCATACATCATTATGTGTTATTTCCAATAAATCAGTGGCTCGCTCCGTTGTACCGGAGAACGGAGTCTTAGTCATCTTGCCCATGAGGCATGGTTCGCAAGCATCCAGTGATTCATAATCAAGTGATTCCAAAAGCCCATCTACATGGAGTTTCCTCATGCGCTTTACACCAATATGACCTAAACGACAGTGCCACAAATAAGTTGCACTATCATTATTAACTCTTCATCTTTTGGAATAAATATTATGAATATGTGTATCACCACGATCGAGATTCAACAAAAATAGACCACTCATCAAGGGTGCATGACCATAAAAGATATTACTCATATAAATAGAACAACCATTATTCTCTGATTTAAATGAATAACCGTCTCACATCAAACAAGATCCATATATAATGTTCATGCTCAACGCTGGCACCAAGTAACAATTATTTAGTTCTAAAACTAATCCCCAAGGTAAATGTAGAGGTAGCGTGCCAACAACGATCACATCGACCTTGGAACCATTTCCAACGCGCATCGTCACCTCGTCCTTAGCCAATCTTCGTTTAATCTGTAGCCCCTGTTTTGAGTTGTAAATATGAGCAAAAGAACTAGTATCAAATACCCAAGCGCTACTACAAGCATTAGTAAGGTACACATCAATAACATGTATATCAAATATACCTTTCCATTTGCCATCCTTCTTATCTGCCAAATACTTGGGGCAGTTCCGCTTCCAATGACCCGTCCCTTTGCAGTAGAAGCACTCAGTTTCAGGCTTAGGTCCAGACTTGGGCTTCTTCCCAGGAGCAGCAACTTGCTTGCTATTCTTCTTGAAGTTCCCCTTCTTCCCTTTGCCCTTTTTCTTGAAAATAGTGGTCTTGTTAACCATCAACACTTCATGCTCCTTCTTGATTTCTACCTCCGCAGCCTTGAGCATTGCGAAGAGCTCGGGAATTATCTTGTTCATCCCTTGCATATTATAGTTCATCACGAAGCCTTTATAGCTTGGTGGCAGTGATTGAAGAACTCTGTCAATGACACTATCATCCGGAAGATTAACTCCCAGCTGAGTCAAGTGGTTATGGTACCCAAACATTCTGAGTATGTGTTCACTGACAGAATTGTTCTCCTCCATCTTGCAGTTATAGAACTTGTTGGAGACTTCATATCTCTTATCTCCGGCATTTGCTTGAAATATTAACTTCAACTCCTGGAACATATCATATGGTCCATGATGCTCAAAACGTCTTTGAAGTCTCGATTCTAAGCTGTATAGCATGGCACACTGAACTATCGAGTAGTCATCAGATTTAGCTTGCCAGACGTTCATAACGTCCGGAGTTGCTCATGTAGCAGGCCTTACACCTAGCGGTGCATCAAGGACGTAATTCTTCTAGGAAGCAATGAAGATGATCCTCAAGTTACGGACCCAGTCTGTGTAGTTGCTAACATCATCTTTCAACTTAGTTTTCTCTAGGAATGCATTAAAATTCAAGGGAACGGTAGCACGGGCCATTGATCTACAACATAGATATGCAAAAACAATAGGGACTAAGTTCATGATAAATTAAAGTTCAATTAATCATATTACTTAAGAACTCCCACTCAGATAGACATCCCTCGATCCATCTAAATGATTACATGATCCATATCAACTAAATCATGTCCGATCATCATGTGAGATGGAGTAGTTTTCAATGGTGAACATCTCTATGTTGATCATATCTACTATATGATTCACGTTCGACCTTTCGGTCTCAGTGTTCCGAGGTCATGTCTGTACATGCTAGGTTCGTCAAGTTTAACCCGAGTATTCTGCACGTGCAAAACTGTCTTGCACCCGTTGTATGCGAACATAGAGCTTATTGACGGTGTCCTGGACTAGGGGGTACTAACCACGTCGGCTCCCGACCAGCTGGATCGGGCAGAGGACCCCCATGGTGGTTCACTCATGGGCCACTTCGGGCAGCCCATGCCGCACAGGAGGAAGATTCCACAAGGCTTGGTGATTAAGGTAAGGACTCCTCTCCACCAATGTATTCGACTATGACTCTTGTTAACCTAGGCCTCTCGTACATTACATAAGCCAGGTCAGGCTAGTCGATAGATTATGACATTATTCATCATACCCTCAGGTTTTAGACCACAACATATGATCTCGAGGTAGATCAACTCTGTACTTGATACACCATCAATATAAACAAGAGCAGGACGTAGGGTTTTACCTCCATCAAGAGCGCCTAAACCTGGGTAAAACATCATCTCCTTCCTTCCTGTTACCATTGATCCAAGAATCCACAGCTTGGGACCCCTTACCCTGAGATATGCCGGTTTTGACGCCGACAATGGTGGTTTCATTGAGAGTTCCGTTGTGTGATTGGCAATGGATCAATGGCTGGTCTACACATCAAACTGCAACGTCGGCGTCTTCATCGCCTGCTCGACTGCTCACCTCGGCTTGTCTGAGGACCAGGCTCCTCTTCAAATCGTCAAGATCAGACATATGTCCTCATCATCATCAACTCCGACCTATATCAAGATCATGGAGGAATGGTCGATTGAGCTCAGGGGCTCAACGTCAACATTGCCCTCGTCCGACCGTGCTGTTTTTCTGGACAGCAAACCTGTATCCGCTGCCACCACCTCCTCGAGCGTCATTTTGATGATTGATTCAGTGGAATTCTACAGAATTGAGTGTACAACAACCCTATAAAATTTCGTCACGTTTCGATGGAAGAATCTTCGGCGATCTTTGATATACTGGAGGTCTGTCGAGTCTAGATGGGAATCTGGACAAGTTTTGGGCGTGGTCTCCAGAGCCTAGGTCGAAGGTTATTTAGAAGATCCAACCGTTCACCTTCTGCGGAATTTCCATATCTACCACCCCTCAAAATTTCAGCTCTATCCGACCGTTCAAACTCCGGGAACCTTCCGATTAGTGCATCACTTTTTGGATCTGTTTTTTGCGCGAATAAGAATCCGACCTGAGTTCATTTTTCTTCATGAATGGGATATTGGACAACCTTCTTTGGAAGATTCTCTTTCTAGGGTATTGTGTTTTGTTTCCGAACACATGCTCACAAAATTTGCTCCTTTTCGGAGGTAATCTTCACCATCGCGCCGGTGTCAAACCAGCCCTTTCTTCACGCCTGTCGACCTGCGCTAGACAGATCGTCGCTTCATCAAGTCGAGCCCAACCTTATCGGATCATCAGCTCGGCAGGCCGAACAAGAGTTCGACGTCTCGAAGGCTAAATTATCACCAACACCATCGCCGCTCGGTCACTTCATCAATCTGGCATTGACCACGTCACAAGTTATGACCAGCGCAGGCATGGCCGAGCCGTAGCTTCTTCAAACCGATGTTTGCCATGCCGAACCACTCCAGCACCTCGGCTGGCATGGTGGCTACAACGTCACCTTACCGACCCACTCCGTCACCTCGTCTGGACCAGGGGCTTCGCCATCTCTTCATCAACCTACTCCGGAGACTTCAACATTACCAGCCGACCAATTTCGTCACGTTAGCTGGACCGAGGGCTTGCCTTGGCAAGCCAACCTTTGCCAGCATCGCCATGCCGTCGCTTCATCGCCCATTAGGCAATGGGTGTGCGGATCGAGTCCCAATTTTGGGAGTAACCTTTCTTCAGATTTCTACAACAGATAAACCAGGTGCTATTTATCCTAGCACTTGGGTTTATTTTTCCTGAGGAATTATTACTCTAGTTTGTTACATCATCTGTACACGGGTCTGTCAAATGATGGTCGCATTAACGATGGTTGTGTGATGGTTCGGTCAGTTTCCCGTCCGCAGTTCGGCGAACCCTCATCGGGGACTCGGACCGCCCTGTGAATACAAGCTTTATCACGCTGGCGCCCCGCACCGACATTGGCTTCGATGCCAGGCTACATCTCTTTATTTTTTTGCATAAATTAATTATGTGAGTTTTTTAAATATATGTATATTATTTGGACTGCATTATTTTACATGTGTAGGTAATCGACTTCGACTGCATCACGCGGTCACTACGGCAAGCCGAAGTCATCGTCCCAATAGGCATAAATCGGCTCGCGTGATCACCTTGTTGGTCAAATTGCCATACCGACACATTCGGTTGCCTCAGAGACTTCGGCATCGCTGAGAGAGCTCTATCTCACCGAGTGTTCGGCACACGGGCCATACTTCTTTATTACTCACTTTGCATAAACTATTAATTATGCAATGAATTTTTAATTTATTATTATTACTATTATCTCCGGCTTGCACTATTTTCCGTGCACAGGTAAATGATTCGGATTGGGCAGTGCTGTCACCTTGGCATACCGATGTATCATGTCACCTCGGCTAGACCGGGGGCTTCGTCATAACTTTATTAACCCACGCCGGGGACCTCGGCACCATACTGCCGACCTACTCCGTCGCCACGGCCGGACTGAGGGTTCAACCCTGCCACATTGGCTGCGCTATGTTGCCACTTCGGAGTGTCGAGCTCTTCGCTCCGCCACCTCGGGACCGGCTTAGGGGCTGGGACCTCGACCTGCTGCAAGCTCGACCCGCGTCATCAACGCCGAACACATTAATCAGCTAAGTTACTTTCATGCTCGAAGTTTTTAAATTTTTAATTTATGTTCGGTTCGACCATGCTCATGTGAGTTGTTTGTTAAAAGAAACTCCCTTTACCCATGTTAACTGGGGGCTCTTAAATTTATATGAGTCATTTTATAACAAGTGTGTTTTCTTCTTGGTCGTCGCAAAGTCTTTTTCTACCACACCTTTTTCGACGCGAGTGTGTGGTCAAAAGCCGGGGAGCATAGTTTCTCTCTTAAAGCCGCTCGAGTTTAGTTCGCTAAACTGGCATAATGAGAAGTAGTCTGCCTTCGGGATAGGAAGTTGAAGCCGTAGGCTGAGCCACTTGAAGTCTTGAGATCGGGTGTGTCATGATAAAGCACGACAGTAGCATAATTTTTTAAGACCAATTTTCAGATTGGCACCAAAAACTTGATTTAGTTTGGGTGTACAATTTTTACTGAGGTTTTTTGGTTTTTAAGCCCGTGGCACTTTTAAACTATTTGTGTGTTTCCAACATAAGTCTCGCAGTACAACGCCGGACACCTTTAGAGATTCGGCAAAACATTCTGGGGTATTGCTTTATATGCATCAGTTTCGAATTGTGTCTTCGGTCAGTAGTTGGGTTTCCTAACTCCTATGCTAGCCTCCTACGTTCCGCTTTGTTTGGCTAGGTGTGCAAAGGGAGAACCACTGCGATTGTGCTTCCAGC
The DNA here is from genome assembly GCF_056163025.1 of Triticum urartu. Classification (NCBI taxonomy): domain Eukaryota; kingdom Viridiplantae; phylum Streptophyta; class Magnoliopsida; order Poales; family Poaceae; genus Triticum; species Triticum urartu. Next base: position 541,781,444 of record NC_141877.1, read on the forward strand.
TCGCATGGTTAAGCGCCTTAGTGGAGAAAGCTGAAAACTGACTGTTGATATGTCTCCATCGTATCTACTTTCCCAAACACTTTTGACCTTGTTTTGGACACTAACTTGCATGATTTGAATGGAACTAACCTGAACTGACGTTGTTTTCAGCAGAATTGCTATGGTGTTATTTTTGTGCAGAAATAAAAGTTCTCGGAATGACCTGAAACTTCATGGAGAATAATTTTGGAATTTATAAAAAATACTGGCAAAAGAATCAACACCAGGGGGGCCACACCCTGTCCATGAGGGTGGGGGGCGCGCCCACCCCCCTGGGGCACGCCGCTTGTCTCGTGAGCCCCCTGAGGCTCCACCGACCTCAACTCTGACTCTATATATTCACGTTCGGGGAGAAAAAAATCGGAGAGAAGGATTCATCACGTTTTACGATACGAAGCCGCCGCCAAGCCCTAATCCCTCTCGGGAGGGCTGATCTGGAGTCTATTCGAGGCTTCGGAGAGGGGAATCCGTCGCCATCGTCATCATCACCCTTCCTCCATCACCAATTTCATGATGCTTACTGCCGTGCGTGAGTAATTCCATCGTAAGCTTGCTGGACGGTGATGGGTTGGATGAGATTTATCATGTAATCGAGTTAGTTTTGTTAGGGTTTGATCCCTAGTATCCATTATGTTCTGAGATTGATATTGCTATGACTTTGCTATGCTTAATGCTTGTCACTAGGGCCCGAGTGCCATGATTTCATATCTGAACCTATTATGTTTCCATGAATATATGTGAGATCTTGATCCTATCTTGCAAGTCAATAGTCACCTACTATGTGTTATGATACGGTAACCCCGAAGTGACAATAATCGGGACCACTCCTGGTGATGACTATAGTTTGAGGAGTTCATGTATTCACTAAGTGTTAATGCTTTGTTCCGGTACTCTATTAAAAGGAGGCCTTAATATTCCTTAGTTTCCAATAGGACCCCGCTGCCACGGGAGGGTAGGACAAAAGATGTCATGCAAGTTCTTTTCCATAAGCACGTATGACTATATTCGGAACACATGCCTACATTACATTGATGATCTGGAGCTAGTTCCGTGTCACCCTATGTTACAACTGTTGCATGAGGAATCGCATCCGACGTAACTATCCATCACTGATCCAATGCCTATGAGCTTTTCACATATTGATCTTTGCTTAGTTACTTTTCTGTTGCAACTGTTACAATCACTACAAAACCAATACTATTACTTTTGCCACCGTTACTGTTACTTCCATATTGCTTTGCTACTAAATACTTTGCTGCAATATTAAGTCTTTCAAGTGCGGTTGAATTGACAACTCAACTGTTAATACTTGAGAATATTCTTTGGCTCCCCTTGTGTCGAATCAATAAATTTGGGTTGAATACTCTACCCTCGAAAACTGTTGCGATCCCCTATACTTGTGGGTTATCAAGACTATTTTATGGCGCCGCTGCTGAAGGAAATATGCCCTAGAGGCAATAATAAAGTTGTTATTTATTTTTCCTTATATCATGATTAATTTTTATTATTCATGCTACAATTGTATTAATCGGAAACTTAGTACATGTGTGAATACATAGACAAAACAGAGTGTCACTAGTATGCCTCTACTTGACTAGCTCATTGAATCAAAGATGGTTAAGTTTCCTAGCCATGGACATGAGTTGTCATTTGATTAATGGGATCACATCATTAGAGAATTATGTGATTGACTTGACCCATTCCGTTAGCTTAGCATTTGATCGTTTAGTATATTGCTATTGCTTTCTTCATGACTTATACATGTTCCTATGACTATGAGATTATGCAACTCCCGAATACCGGAGGAACACTTTGTGTGCTACCAAACATCACAACGTAACTGGTGATTATAAAGGTGTTCTACAGGTGTCTTCGATGGTGTTTGTTGAGTTGGCATAGATCGAGATTAGGATTTGTCACTCCGACTGTCGGAGAGATATCTCCGGGCCCTCTTCGTAATGCACATCAATATAAGCCATGCAAGCAATGTGACTAATGAGTTAGTTATGGGATGATGCATTACAGAACGAGTAAAGAGACTTGCCAGTAACGAGATTGAACTAGGTATTGAGATACCGACGATTGAATCTCGGGCAAGTAACATACCGATGACAAAGGGAACAACGTATGTTGTTATGCAGTTTGACCGATAAAGATCTTCATAGAATACATGGGAGCTAATATGAACATCCAGGTTCCGCTATTTGTTATTGACCGGAGACGTGTCTCGGTCATGTCTACATAGTTCTCGAACCCGTAGGGTCCACACGCTTAACGTTCGTTGACGATCGGTATTATGAGTTTATGTGTTTTGATGTACCGAAGGTAGTTCGGAGTCCCGGATGGGATCATGTACATGACGAGGAGTCTCGAAATGGCCGAGACATAAATATTGACATATTGGATGACTATGTTTGGACATCGGAAAGGTTTTGAGAGAGTTTAGGCATATACCGGAGTACCGGGGGGTTACCGGAACCCCCCGGGGAGTCAATGGGCATTAATGGGCCATAGTGGAAAGAAGGAGGAGGCGGCAAAGGTGGGGGCTCCCCCCAAGCCCAATCTGAATTGGGAGGGGGGCCGGCCCCCCTTTCCTTCTCTCCCTCTCCCCCTTTCTTCCATCTCCTACTCCAACTAGGGAAAGGGGAATCCTACTCCCGCCGGGAGTAGGACTCCCCCTTGGGCATGCCTAGGAGGCCAGCCCTCTCCCCCTCCTCCACTCCTTTATATACGGGGGAGGGGGCACCCCATAGACTCACAAGTTGATCATTGATCTCTTAGCCGTGTGCGGTGCCCCCCTCCACCATAATCCACCTCGGTCATATCGTTGCAGTGCTTAGGCAAAGCCCTGCGCCGGTAGCTTCATCATCACCGTCATCATGCTGTCGTGCTGACGAAGCTCTCCCTCGACACTCTGTTGCACCGTGAGTTCATGGGACATCACCGAGCCGAACGTGTGCAAATCGCGGAGGTGTCGTACTTTCGCTACTAGGATCGGTCTATCGTGAAAACATACGACTACATCAACCGCGTTGTCATAACACTTCCGCTTACAGTCTACGAGGGTACGTAGAAAACACTCTCCCCTCTCGTTGCTATGCATCAACATGATCTTGCGTGTGCATAGGAAAATTTTGAAATTACTACGTTCCCCAATAGTAGATGTTATATGCACGAGTAGAACACAAAGGAGTTGTGGGCGTGGGTATATACATATTTCTTGCCGTCACTAGTTGATTCTTGATTCAGCGGTATTGTTGGATGAAGCGGCCCAGACCGACATTACGCGTACACTTATGCGAGACTGGTTCTACCGACGTGCTTCGCACACAGGTGGCTGGTGGGTGTCAGTTTCTCCAACTTTAGTTGAATCGGATTCAATGAACATGGTTCTTTATGAAGATCAAAAAGCAATCACTATACCGTGTTGTGGTTTTTGATGCATAGGTAAGAACGGTTCTTGCTCAGCCCGTAGCAGCCACGTAAAACTCGCAACAACAAAGTAGAGGATGTCTAACTTGTTTTTGCAGGGCATGTTGTGATGTGATATGGTCAAGACATGATGCTAAATTTTATTGTATGAGATGATCATGTTTTGTAACACAGTTATCGGCATCTGGCAGGAGCCATATGGTTGTCGTTTTATTGTATGAAATGCAATCGCCATGTAATTGCTTTACTTTATCCCTAAGCGGTAATGATACTCGTAGAAGCAATAGTTGGCGAGACGACAACGATGCTTCGATGGAGATCAAGGTGTCAAGCCGGTGATGATGGTGATCATGACGGTGCTTTGGAGATGGAGATCAAAGGCACAAGATGATGATGGCCATATCATATCACTTATAATGATTGCATGTGATGTTTATCCTTTATGCATCTTATTTTGCTTAGTTCGGTGGTAGCATTATAAGATGATCTCTCACTAAATTTCAAGATATAAGTGTTCTCCCTAAGTATGCACCATTGCTACAGTTCGTCGTGACACCACGTGATGATCGGGTGTGATAAGCTCTACGTTCACATACAACGGGTGCAAGTCATTTTTTGCACACGCAGAATACTCGGGTTAAACTTGACGAGCCTAGAATATGCAGATATGTCCTCGGAACACTGAGAACGAAAGGTCGAGCATGAATCATATAGTAGATATGATCAACATAGTGATGTTCACCATTGAAAACTACTCCATCTCACGTGATGATCGGACATGGTTTAGTTGATATGGATCACGTGATCACTTAGATGATTAGAGAGATGTCTATTTAAGTAGGAGTTCTTAAGTAATAATTTGATTAATTGAACTTTAATTTATCATGAACTTAGTACCTGATAGTATTTTGCATGTCTATGTTGTTGTAGATAGATGGCACGTGCTGTTGTTCCATTGAATTTTAATGCGTTCCTAGAGAAAGCTAAGTTGAAAGATGATGGTAGCAACTACACGGACTGGGTCCGTAACTTGAGGATTATCCTCATTGCTGCACAGAAGAATTACATCCTGGAAGCACCACTAGGTGACAAACCCGCTGCAGGACCAACGCCAGAAGTTATGAACACCTGGCAGAGCAAAGCTGATGACTACTCGATAGTTCAGTGTGCCATGCTTTATGGCTTAGAACCGAGACTTCAACAACGTTTTGTACGTCATGGAGCATATGAGATGTTCCAGGAGTTGAAGTTCATATTTCAAGCAAATGTCCGGATTGAGAGATATGAAGTCTCCAATAAGTTCTACAGCTATAAGATGGAGGAGAATAGTTCTGTTAGTGAACATATACTCAGAATGTCTTGGTACCACAACCACTTGACTCAGCTAGGAGTTAATCTTCCTGATGATAGTGTCATTGACAGAGTTCTTCAATCACTGCCACCAAGCTACAAGTGCTTCGTGATGAACTATAATATGCAAGGGATGGATAAGACGATTCCTATGCTCTTCGCAATGCTAATGGCTGCGGAGGTAGAAATCAAGAAGGAGCATCAAGTGTTGATGGTCAACAAGACCACCAGTTTCAAGAAAAAGGGTAAAGTGAAGAAAGGGAACTTCAAGAAGAACAGCAAGCCAGTTGCTGCTCAAGTAAGAAACCCAAGTCTGGACCTAATCTTGAGACTGAGTGCTTCTACTGCAAAGGGACTGGTCACTGGAAGTGGAACTGCCCCAAGTATTTGGCGGAAAAGAAGGACGGCAAAGTGAAAGGTATATTTGATATACATGTTATTGATGTGTACCTTACTAATGCTCGCAGTAGTGCCTCGGTATTTGATACTGGTTCAAACATTTGCAACTCAAAATAGGGGCTACGAATTAAGCAAAGATTGGCTAAGGACGAGGTGACGATGCGCGTGGGAAATGGTTCCAAAGTCGATGTGATCGCCGTCGGCACGCTACCTCTACATCTACATTCGGGATTAGTTTTAGACCTGAATAATTGTTATTTGGTGCCAGCGTTAAGCATGAACATTATATCTGGATCTTGTTTGATGCAAGACGGTTATTCATTTAAATCATAGAATAATGGTTGTTCTATTTATATGAGTAATATCTTTTATGGTCATGCACCCTTGAAGAGTGGTCTATTTTTGTTCACTCTCGATAGTAGTGATACACATATTCATAATATTGAAGCCAAAAGATGCAGAGTTGATAATGATAGTGCAACTTATTTGTGGCACTGCCGTTTGGCTCATATTGGTGTAAAGCGCATGAAGAAACTCCATTCTGATGGACTTTCGGAATCACTTGATTATGAATCACTTGGTACTTGCGAACCATGCCTCATGGGCAAGATGACTAAAACGCCATTCTCCGAAACAATGGAGCGAGCAACAGATTCATTGGAAATCATACATACTGATGTATGTGGTCCGATGAATGTTGAGGCTCGCGGCGGGTATCGTTATTTTCTCACCTTCACAGATGATTTGAGCAGATATGGGTATATCTAGATGAAACATAAGTCTGAAATATTTGAAAAGTTCAAAGAATTTCAGAGTGAAGTGGAAAATCATCGTAATAAGAAAATAAAGTTTCTACGATCTGATTGTGGAGGAGAATATTTGAGTTATGAGTTTGGTCTTCATTTGAAACAATGCGGAATAGTTTCGCAACTCACGCCACCTGGAACACCACAACGTAATGGTGTGTCCAAACATCGTAATCATACTTTATTGGATATGGTGCGATCTATGATGTCTCTTACTGATTTACCGCTATCATTTGGGGGTTATGCTTTAGAGACGGCTACATTCACATTAAGAGCATCTCCAGCCGTTCGCCCCCCAGGACGCATAAAAATCGCCCCCTGGGGGCGAGCCGGCGATACAATCGGCGCTGGGGGCGGTTTCGCGTCCAGTCGTCGCCCCCCCCCCCCCAGCTCGCCCCCAGGCGCCGATATTGGCCCACTTTTCAGCCCCATTTCGGCGAATAAAGGGCCCATATGGGTGACAATAGGCCCATATTCGGCGTGGTTCGCCGTTGTTCGGCGTTCAATTATTCACATAAATTTTTTATCACATATTTCATCACAGAAATATCAAATACTTCAACAAAATAGTACAACAACAAATAGTTCAATACAAATTATATAGTTCAACAAATAAAATCTCATATTTCATCACACGTCGCGCCCGACGTCGCCCTTGAGCCTCCATGGATGCTCTATCAGATCTTGCTGCAGTTGATGATGCACCTGTGGGTCTCGGATCTCCTGACGCATACTGAGATAGGCAGTGCAGGTTGCTGGTAGCTGGTGATCAACTTCGGCTAGAGGACCCTGCCTGTAGTATGGTTGAGTGTCAAACATTGGGTCTTCTTGCTCGCTCTCGATGATCATGTTGTGCAAGATGACATAGCAAGTCATAATCTCCCACATTTGATCTTTTAACCAGGTCTGAGCGGGGTACCAGACAACAGCAAATCGAGATTGGAGCACACCAAATGCCCGCTCGACATCCTTCCTGCAAGCCTCCTGAACCTTCACAAACCAGGTGTTCTTGCCTCCTGGCACAGGGTTTGAGATCGTCTTCACAAATGTCGACCATCTCGGATAGATGCCATCAGCTAGATAGTACCCCTTGTTGTAGTGCCGCCCATTGATCTCGAAGTTCACCGGAGGAGAATGACCTTCAACAAGCTTGGCAAAGACAGGAGAGCACTGCAGCACGTTGATGTCATTGTGAGTTCCTGGCATACCAAAGAAGGAGTGCCAAATCCAGAGGTCCTGTGTGGCCACCGCCTCAAGTACCACACTGCAACCGCCTTTGGCGCCTTTGTACATCCCCTGCCAAGCAAATGGGCAATTCTTCCATTTCCAATGCATGCAGTCGATGCTTCCAAGCATCCCAGGAAATCCTCTTGCCGCATTCTGTGCTAGGATCCGAGCAGTGTCTTCCGCATTGGGTGTTCTCAAGTATTGCGGTCCAAACACTGCCACCACTGCCCGACAGAACTTGTAGAAACAATCTATGCTGGTGGACTCGGCCATGCGCCCATAGTCGTCGAGTGAATCACCGGGAGCTCCTTATGCAGACATCCTCATCGCTGTCGTGCACTTCTGGATGGAGGTGAATCCAAGGGCGCCGGTGCAATCCATCTTGCACTTGAGGTAGTTGTCGAACTCCCGGATGGAATTCACAATCCTGAGGAAGAGCTTTCGGCTCATCCAATAACGGCGCCAAAATGTTTTCTCGCTGTGAAGTGGAGCATCGGCTAAGTAGTCGGAGTAGAGCATGCAGTAGCCTTCGAGACGATGCCGGTTCTTTGCTTTCACCCGCCCCGGCGCCAAGCCACCTCGCCGCGGCTTTTCATTGCTCGCCAGCAGCTGGGCGAGGGCGGCGAGCATCATGAGATGCTCTTCTTCCTGGACGTTGTCGTGGTTCTAAGTATGACAGTAATGTAGGGGGGTAAGTATAGAGAGGCGAGGTCTTAGCTATGAAGAGGTTGTAAGGACGCAAGGTTTACGAGTTCGGGCCCTTCTCGAAGGAAGTAAAAGCCCTACGTCTCGGAGCCCGGAGGCGGTCGACTGGATTATGTGTGTATGAGTTACAGAGGTGTGAACCCTTGTCTCGGAGGAGGGGGGTGGCTTATATAGAGTGCGCCAGGACCCCGGCCAGCCCACGTTACGAAGGGCTCAATGTACATTAAGGCAAGGCATTACTGATAACACTAGTAATAAAGTGCTATGATGACCATAAAAGCTACTTAATTACCGACCGTTAGCGTGCGGAGTGACTTTAGGTCTCCTGGCCGTCGAGTGGTTGGATCTTGGTCGAGTAATTGCTTCTTGGTCGAGTGTCTTCGAGTCTGTCGAGTGGAACACCTCCAAGTCGATTGAAAGGTGATTTATTCTAGAGGTGTCCTTGGGTTGGGCAGTTAGGACAGGTCCATGACCTTACCCTAGGTGCATAGCTTCATCATTAGCCCCCGAATGGATCGAGGTTTGAGTGGGGAAGGAGTTGAAGACTTCTCCGACTCGTTTTCCATGCCGTGAGCATATCTTGTTTCGGATCAACGGACATGAGTAATGACAGCAACTTCCTTTTCAGTCGCCTTGATCCATTCTTAATTCTTCGTCGAATGAGTTTCTTTACTTGTAAGGCTCCGAGTGATGGTGCGGAGGAGATCTTTGGTCTGACAAGTCATTTGCTGCCCGCGGATTTAGTGGGATCCGAATTTTGGGAAGCGCGCGGGACGGGGGAGGCCGCAGTAATCGGATGGGATAGCGCGGAGCCGCCTCGATCCCCGCGCCACCTTTTTCGCCATGTATCGCTCGCGCGGTCGTTACGGGATTTGACAGAGCCATCTGGGCCTACCTGTCAGCCACTCGGAAGCGGCCTCATATAAGGCGTTGGACCGGAGTCCCCCAAACAGTGCGCCCCATTACTTCTTCTCCTCCTCACGCCTCTCTGTTGCGTTCGCTCTCGCCCCAGCGCCACCGCACCACTCGCGTCTCGTCAGCGACAATGGTGAAGGAGAAGACTGCGGCTCTGGAGCGGGCGAAGAAGGCGACGGCGAAATCGAAGGGGAAGGCGACGAGCCGGGGCGGATCTTCCTCGCGGACTGGCCTGCCGAATGGTTGGATCCAGGGCGACTGGATCCACTCGAGGATCTCCCAAGAAGACCTCGATGACCTGGCCGAGGGAGGGCTGATCCCCTACGATTCAGCGCGACTTCCGGGGAAGGAATCCGAGCCACAACCCCGGGAGGGTGAGCGCGTTCTTCTTGCTACCCACGTCGACCGTGGGTTTTCCTTGCCTCCTCATCCTTTCTTCCGAGGGTTTCTGAACTTCTTTGGGGCTCAACTCCACCATTTTACCCCCAACTCAATCGTTTATCTTGCCGCGTTCATTTCCTTGTGTGAGAACTTCTTGGGTTGTCGCCCTCACTGGGGTCTTTTCAAGCATATTTTCACTTGTCGCTCCCAGACAGTGAAAAAGGCTAATCCGAGTGACGAGAGGACCCAAGTGATCCAGATGTGTGGGGGTCTTGGCATCCAGACGAGGGGAAAAGGCTCCTTTCCAGCCATGATTCTTCCCGATTCAGTTCGCGGATGGCAGTCGACCTGGTTCTACTGCAAAGACCAGTCGACGCCAGGGCAATCGACTAGCCTCCCTCCCTTTACCATGGACCGAGTGGAAAAACCCTCCCCTTTGAAGGTGCTCCCGAAGGAGAAGGCGCACGTGAAGGTGTTGGTCAACCGAGTGGTCCAGCTCATTCGTGACGGGGTCACTGGTATGGATCTCTTGGAGGTCTTCCTTCAGCGGCGCATCCAGCCTCTCCAAGCCCGAGACCACCCGATGTGGATGTATTCGGGTCTAGAAGACTCCACTCGGATCCACCCGGAGGAGGTCGATGACGACACGCTGGAGAAGTGGCTGTCGAGCATTACCGGGAACAAGGACAATCCCAGAGGAGCCAGGAGAGTTCCCCCATTCGACCAGTCGCGTGCACCAGAGCAGGTCTGATTCTGAGTTTTTGCTTGTAATCTGAATTCACTCGCGCAGCTGTCTGTATTGCGTCGACTGACTTTGTTCTCCCTGCTTTCTTTCAGGCCATTATTGAAATGTATTCGATGCCCAACGGGGAACAAGAGCAAGCTCTGGAAGGCGAGGCGAGTGGTGGCGAAAGTGGCGAGTGGACTTCCGATGGTGAAGGGGATTGAGGAAGTGACGACTCAAGTGATGGGGAAGAAGTCGAGTCGCCTCCTCGCATAGAGAGACGATCCAAGCTTGACCAAGAACGGCCGAGTGCCCGCGACAAGGCAACTGCTCAGGCTGGTCAGTGTTCGAAGCGTCCTCGGGTCTCTTCACCAACCCCGACTGAGAAGGCGCCAAAGCACCCCAAAGTTGCGGAGCCGAAGACTCGGAAGGCGCTGCCAAAGATCAAGATCGATATCCCTGTCGCCTCCGCGTGAGTGTCTCTCCTTGTATTCACTCGACGCTCCGTGCTGTTTGTTTTCCTTGTTTTAACTGGACGAACTTTGGAATTTTTAGCGCTGCCACTTCCGCGACCTCAGCTTACAGGGATGATGATGAGGTGATGGAGGATGCGGTCACTTCTAATCCGGGTATGATTTCTGCTATACTATCTTTCTTCGGTCGATTCAACTGCATCGTGCATCATTGGGTGACGTGATTTTGGCAATTTGAACTTTGCACAGCTCCCAACATTATTGACCTCCCTGATGATGATGAAGAGCCCGAGAGGTCTTTGACGAGGAAGAGTAGGCGAGCTCCTGTAAGCGAGGCGCTACAGTCGACGCCGAGGGCGGAACCAGTCGTTCAGGACACTGGTGACGTCAATCGGGGTTCTGTTACCTTCGCGGAGCCCCTGTCGAGTGCCTTGCCTTCTTCTTCGACTGCTCAGGCCCCTGTCGACCCGCCTTTAGTTTTTGCGACCCATCATGTCCCAGAGGACGAGGTGAATGCTGCTAGGGAAGCCATACGCCAGGCGGGCATTATGATGGAGAAGATGAAGATGGTGCGGGACGCCAGCCAATCCGCCTATGATGCCAGCTCGGCTCTCCAGAGCAACGTTCAGGTTAGTCGGCTATCTGAAGATTCTTTCCGAAAATATTTGCGTCTGTACACCCACTGGGTGCGTCGATTGAAGTTTTGGACTAGTGGGGGCACGCTGAGTGCACCCACTGGGTGTAGTCCCCGAGACTACAGTGGACTGCTGGCAGTCGACTGTAGTCTTTGTATTTTGCCGAATGTATAAACCAAACTGGTAGTTTGTCTCTTCCATTCGACTTCGGCGGGCCGGTCGAGTGGGATCAAAACTGGTGGGGGCACGCTAAGTGCACCCACTGGGTGTAGTCCCCGAGACTACGGTGGACTGCTAGCAGTCGACTGTAGTCTGAGTTCTACTTTCTCTCTCTCTCTCTTTTGTAACGATAAATTCTCCCCTTTGATTTCAGAAATCTTGTGATCTTGGAGCTCGCTTTGCTGACTTGGAGAAGCAGCAGATTCAACTGAACCTAGATTTGGAGCTGGCCAGGACAGAGCTGCAAAAGATCAGGGACGGCGCCGCAGGTAAGATGATTTTGTCGATTGGTTAGTTTTAGGCTTGAGTACCCTTCTGCTATTTCCGGATCAATCATCATTTCTTTGCAGAAAAACTGAGAGAAGCTCTAGCAAAGAAGGATCGGGACTTGGCTGCTGCCCGTAAGGAGGCTGACGACAAGACCGCTCTGGCCGAACAGAAGCTGGCTTCGGTCGACTAGTTAGAAGAAGAGAATACCAGGCTGAAGACTGCTCTGAATGAAGCCAACAGGGAGTGTTCACGCTGGAAGAAGGATAACCTCAACCTGAACGAAAAGATGGAAGGCATCGCTCGCAGGAGGGACGATCTGGAGAGCTACTTGAGGAGCCTTGCCAAGAAGCTGTACATCAAGCTTGAAGGTACACATTTAGTTCCGACTGGTGTTTTTTTTTGTGTCGACTCAGTGTATGAAAATTGACTTATCCTTGGATTGTGAATGCAGAGTTTTGCCAGAACTTTGAAGAGGAGACTGGGCGGATCGAACCAGGTTTGGATCCAATCAACTCTCCCGTGAAAGACGAAACTGCCATGAATTTGCTCCGACTAGAATCTCGCATTGACGGTGCCGTGGACTACTTGGCTCGACTGAAGGTCGCCATGTCATGGATCGACCCGGCACTTTGGCCAGAGGCTACACTCCAAAACGATCTCGAGTCTCTGATGACTCGACTTAACGGAATCCCTGACCGAGTGCAGGAGTGGAAGAAGTCTTCTTCTCGGTGTGGCGCTGATGTGGCTCTGTCCTTGGTTCATGTCCACTGCAAGGAGGTGCGACAAGACAAGCTGGCAGCAATCAAGGTCGCCAACACCCGGAAGCATGACTTTCGAACCTTTATGGAGACTTTCATCGCTGCAGCCACTAGGATAGCCGACGGTGTCGACCTGGATGAGTTCGTCGAGCCTGCCAGCCCTCCTCCCGCGGAGTGAACAAACTCTTATGTCCCACCTTAAATTTGCCTCGGAATGCCGAGTGGTTTTTGTAACCATTAAACTTTTTCGGGCTGCATGCCCGAGTACTTCGGTGGTCTAGAACCTTTAGGATTTATCTGAACTTGATTTACCGTTGAATATCTTTATGAATCTCCTGCTGAGTGAACCCATTCTTCATTCGAGACAACTTTTGCACTCACAGCGCAGTTCCGAAGGAGAGGGAAGCAGTCGACCCATGTCTTATATTTGTGTATAAGCTCCCCAAGGGAAGGCGGCGGTCGACCCACACCCTGTTACTGCAGAGGGGGACGTAGCGCACATTGTATTTGTGGCGAAGCTCTCCAGGAGAAGGTGGCGGTCGACCCACACCCTGTTACTGTGGAGCGGGATGTAGCGCACATTGTATTTGTGGCGAAGCTCTCCAGGAGAAGGTGGCAGTCGACCCGCCCCTCGTCGTCCTTGAGGATTGAGATGCGTTTCGTACTTAGGCGAGTACTGGACTGCAGCTAAGCCCCTGAGTGGGAGGATCGCTCTCCACTCGGTAGGATTTTTTCAAACTTAGGCGAGTGCCTGACTGCAGCTAAGTCTCTAAGTGGGAGAACTTAGGCGAGTACTGGACTGCAGCTAAGCCCCCGAGTGGGAGGATTGCTCTCCACTTGGTAGGATTTTTTCAAACTTAGGCGAGTGCCTGACTGCAGCTAAGTCTCCAAGCGAGAGAACTTAGGCGAGTACTGGACTATAGCTAAGCCCCCGAGTGGGAGGATTGCTCTCCACTCGGTAGGATTTTTTCAAACTTAGGCGAGTGCCTGACTGCAGCTAAATCTCTAAGTGGGAGAACTTAGGCGAGTACTGGACTGTAGCTAAGCCCCCGAGTGGGAGGATTGCTCTCCACTCGGTAGGATTTTTTCAAACTTAGGCGAGTGCCTGACTGCAGCTAAGTCTCTAAGCGAGAGAACTTAGGCGAGTACTGGACTGCAGCTAAGCCCCCGAGTGGGAGGATTGCTCTCCACTCGGTAGGATTTTTTCAAACTTTAGGCGAGTGCCTGACTGCAGCTAAGTCTCCAAGCGAGAGAACTTAGGCGAGTACTGGACTGCAGCTAAGCCCCCGAGTGGGAGGATTGCTCTCCACTCGGTAGGATTTTTTCAAACTTAGGCGAGTGCCTGACTGCAGCTAAGTCTCCAAGCGAGAGAACTTAGGCGAGTGCTGGACTACAGCTAAGCCCCGAGTGGGAGGATTGCTCTCCACTCGGTAGGATTTTTCAAACTTAGGCGAGTGCCTGACTGCAGCTAAGTCTCTAAGTGGGAGAACTTAGGCGAGTACTGGACTGCAGCTAAGCCCCCGAGTGGGAGGATTTCTCTCCACTCGGTAGGATTTTTCAAACTTAGGCGAGTGCCTGACTGCGGTTAAGTCTCTAAGTGGGAGAACTTAGGCGAGTACTGGACTGCAGCTAAGCCCGCGAGTGGGAGGATTGCTCTCCACTCGGTAGGATTTTTTCAAACTTAGGCGAGTGCCTGACTGCAGCTAAGTCTCCAAGCGAGAGAACTTAGGTGAGTGCTGGACTGCAGCTAAGCCCCCGAGTGGGAGGATTGCTCTCCACTCGGTAGGATTTTTCAAACTTAGGCGAGTGCCTGACTGCAGCTAAGTCTCTAAGTGGGAGAACTTAGGCGAGTACTGGACTGCAGCTAAGTCCCCGAGTGGGAGGATTGCTCTCCACTCGGTAGGATTTTTCAAACTTAGGCGAGTGCCTGACTGCAGCTAAGTCTCTAAGTGGGAGAACTTAGGCGAGTACTGGACTGCAGCTAAGCCCCCGAGTGGGAGGATTGCTCTCCACTCGGTAGGATTCTTTCAAACTTAGGCGAAATGGATTCGCAGCTAAGCCCCCGAGTGGGAGGATTGCTCTCCACTCGGTAGGATTTTTTCAAACTTAGGCGAAACGGATTCACAGCTAAGCCCCCGAGTGGGAGGCTGGCTCGCCACTCGGTAGGATTTTTTCAAACTTAGGCGAAACGGATTCGCAGCTAAGCCCCCCGAGTGGGAGGCTGGCTCGCCACTCGGTAGGGTTTTTTCAAACTTAGACGAAACGGATTCGCAGCTAAGCCCCCCGAGTGGGAGGCTGGCTCGCCACTCGGTAGGATTTTTTCAAACTTAGGCGAAGCGGATTCGCAGCTAAGCCACCCACTGGGGGATTTCTTACGCAAACAAAACAATAATAATCACTGGGAAAATTATAACGCTCTTGTCTTTGATAAATAAACTATAGGAGTTTTTCTTATTACATCTCATCCGAGTGAGAATTCAAGTATAAAAGGGGCGGAGTAGCTTCGCATTCCAGGCTCGTGGCTCATCAATCTGGCGATCGACATTGTAGAGGTGGTATGCTCCATTGTGGAGGACTCTGGTGACTATGAAGGGGCCTTCCCAAGTAGGAGCAAGCTTGTGTGGTTTCTGCTGATCCACTCGAAGGACTAAGTCTCCTTCTTGGAAGGCTCGGCTCTTCACGTTTCTGGCATGGAATCGACGCAAGTCTTGCTGATAGATGGTCGATCGGATCAGGGCCATTTCTCTTTCTTCTTCTAAGAGGTCGACTGCGTCCTGCCGGGCTTGTTCTGCTTCATCTTCTAAGTAGAGCTCGACTCTGGGAGCATTGTGAAGCAGGTCACTCGGTAAGACTGCCTCGGCTCCGTAGACCAGAAAGAATGGGGTTCTGCCGGTCGATCGATTCGGGGTTGTCCTCAATCCCCAAAGGACTGATGGAAGCTCGTCGACCCATGTGCCTGCTGCGTGCTTGAGATCGCGCATCAATCGGGGTTTCAGTCCTTTCAGAATTAGGCCGTTTGCCCTTTCTGCTTGTCCATTCGACTGGGGGTGAGCGACTGAAGCATAGTCGACCCGAGTGCCCTGAGAGGCGCAGAAGGCCCTGAATTTGTCGGAATCGAAGTTTGACCCGTTGTCGATGATGATGTTGTGTGGGACTCCATATCTGAATATCAACTCTCTGATGGAACTGATAGCGGTGCAAGCATCAAGATTCTTGATAGGCTTGGCTTCAATCCATTTGGTGAACTTGTCGACTGCTACCAGCACATGAGTGAAGCCGCTCCTGTCTGTTCTCAGTGGCCCAACCATGTCCAGCCCCCAAACAGCGAAGGGCCAGACGAGTGGAATGGTTTTCAGGGCTGACGCGGGCTTGTGCGGCATATTGGAGTAATACTGACACCCTTCGCATTTGTCGACTATCTCTTTAGCCATCTCATTGGCCCTTGGCCAGTAGAACCCCGCTCGGTATGCTTTAGCCACAATGGTCCGAGAGGACGCATGATGACCACAGGTCCTCGAGTGGATATCGTTAAGGATCATCTGACCTTCTTCTGGTGTGATACACTTCTGGCCGACCCCAGTCGCGCTTTCCCTATATAACTGTCCTTTTATGACTATAAAGGCCTTGGATCGACGGACGATCTGTCGAGCCTCTTCCTCGTCTTCTGGGAGTTCTTTCCTTAGGATGTACACGATGTACGGTTCTGTCCAGACGGGAGTGATAACCAGCACTTCCATTATTAGATCGACTACGGCTGGAACTTGAACTCCAGTCGGATCCGTGGCGCTTTTTGGCTGCGGGGCCTCTTCCGTGAAGGGATCCTCCTGGACTGATGGTGTGTGGATGTGTTCCAAAAACACATTGCTGGGAATGGCTTCTCTTTTGGAACCTATTTTTGCCAAATCATCAGCTGCTTGATTTTTCAGTCGGGGTATGTGATGAAGCTCTAACCCCTCGAATTTCTTCTCCAGCTTTCTCACTGCATTGCAATAACCAGTCATGGATGGACTTCTGACATCCCATTCCTTCATCACCTGATTAACCACCAAATCTGAGTCGCCATAGACCATGAGGCGACGGACGCCGAGTGAGATGGCCATGCGCAACCCATATAAAAGTGCTTCATATTCTGCCTCGTTATTGGAGGAATCAAAATGGATTTGAAGAACATATCTGAGTTTATCTCCTCTGGGGGAGACCAACACCACTCCGGCACCGGAACCACTCAGCATCTTGGAGCCGTCGAAAAACATAGTCCAATGCTCCGAGTGAATCTGAGTCGGCAGCTGCTGTTCAATCCACTCGGCGACGAAGTCTGCGATTGCTTGGGACTTGATAGCTTTCTTTGCCTCAAACTTGATATCAAGGGGAAGGAGTTCAATCGCCCATTTTGCCACTCGACCAGTTGCATCCCTGTTATGCAGGATCTCTGATAATGGAGCATCGCTGACGACTGTAATGGAATGATCAGAGAAGTAGTGAGCAACTTTCTTGGTGGTCATATAAATCCCATACACAAGCTTCTGATAGTGAGGATATCTTTGCTTCGATGGGGTCAAGACTTCAGAAATATAATATACTGGGCGCTGAACTTTGAAGGTTTTCCCTTCTTCTTCCCGCTCGACCGTAAGTACCGTACTGACGACTTGTCCTGTGGCTGCAATGTAAAGCAGCAAAGGCTCTTTGCTGATTGGGGCAGCAAGCACCAGCTGGGTGGAGAGCAGAGCTTTGAGCTCTGCAAACGCTGCATCAGCTTCAGGAGTCCACTCGAACTTGTCGGACTTCTTCATCAATCGGTAAAGAGGTAATGCCTTTTCACCGAGACGAGATATGAATTGACTTAGGGCGGCCAAACAACCAGTAAGCTTCTAGACGTCGTGCACTCGCACAGGGCTTTTCATTCGGAGTATAGTGCCAACTTTTTCTGGGTTGGCGTCGATTCCCCGTTCAGAAACGAGAAAGCCGAGTAACTTTCCGCCAGTGACTCTGAATGTAAACTTTGATGGATTAAGCTTGATATCATACCTCCTAAGGTTGGCAAAGGTTTCAGCAAGGTCAGTCAGCAGGTCGGAACCCTTCCGTGACTTGACCACAATATCATCCATGTATGCTTCCACGTTCCGACTGATTTGAGTGAGTAAACACTTTTGAATCATCCTCATGAATGTGGCTCCGGCATTCTTGAGGCCGAACGGCGTGGTAACATAACAGAAGCACCCGAATGGAGTGATGAAAGCTGTCTTGATCTCGTCGGGTCCATACAGACGGATCTGATGGTACCCGGAATAGGCGTCTAATAAAGATAGTCGCTCACATCCCGCAGTCGAGTCGACTATCTGGTCGATGTGGGGGAGAGGAAAATGATCTTTCGGGCAGGCCCGATTGATATGTTTAAAGTCAATGCACATGCGAAGTGACTTGTCCTTCTTGGGGACCATGACAACGTTGGCGAGCCACTCGGAGTGGTAGATTTCTCGGATGAACTCCGCTGCTAAGAGCCGAGAAACCTCTTCGCCAATAGCTTTTCTCTTTTGGACGGAGGACCATCGAAGATGTTCCTTAACAGGTTTTACTTTTGAGTTGACTCTCAGGCGATGCTCAGCCAGCTCCCTCGGAACACCAGGCATGTCAGAAGGCTTCCATGCAAAGATGTCCCAGTTCTCACAGAGGAACTGGACGAGCGCTTCTTTCTATTTGGAGTCGAGTGTTGTCGAGATATGAGTCGGGGCGGCGCTGGGGTCGATCGGGTGGATGTGAGCTGTCTTTGTGTCGCCAGTCGACTGGAAAGCTGACTCTGTAGCGGGCTTCTTGGCTCGCAACAGATCACTCGGGTCTGCAGTCTTCTGGTATTCCTACAACTCCACCACTGCCATCTGTGCGTCGGCGATCTTCGAACCCTTCTGAAAACATTCTTCCACTTTCTTCCGATTACCCGTAATGGTGATCACACCTTTGGGGCCAGGCATCTTCAATTTGAGATACACGTAACATGGTCGGGCCATGAAGCGTGCATAAGTCGGCCTGCCCAAAATAGCGTGATAGGCACTCTGGAAGTCTACAACTTCAAATGTCAACTTTTCTTTGCGGTAATTCTTGGAATCACTGAAAACCACATCAAGAGCAATCTGGCCGAGTGATTCAGCCTTCTTCCTAGGAATGACTCCATGGAAACTCATGTTGCTGGCACTGAGTCTGGACATCGGAATGCCCATCCCCTTCAACGTCTCAGCGTATAATATGTTCAAACCACTGCCATCATCCATCAGGACTTTGGTCAGTCGAGTGCCTTCAACAACTGGGTCGACCACCAAAGCTTGCCTCCTAGGGGTGGCGATGTGCGTTGGGTGGTCGGATTGGTCGAATGTTATGGCAGTCTGAGACCATTTCAGGTAACTAGGTGTCGTCGGAGCGACCATATTCACCTCTCGGTTAATAACTTTCAGTCGACTTTTGCTCTCAACATCAGCAAAAATCATCAGGGTGGAATTGACTTGAGGGTATCCGTCATCACTGTCCTTTTTGTCCTCGACCTTGTCTGACTCCTTTTCCTTACCCTTGGGTTGCTTGCCCTGGAACTGCTGGATCAAGAGTCGACACTGCCGAGTGGTATGTTTCGGGTAAATAAAATTACCCTCTTCATCTTTCTTCATGTGGACGAGACACGGTAAGTCCAACACATTATTTCCCCCCTGGTCTTTAACCTTTTTGGGGTTCCAAGGCCCTTTAGGTTCCCTTTAGACTTTCCTTGGGCCAAAGCTAAGGCTTCCCCGGGAGCCGCTGGCTCGGCTTTCCGCTTCTGTTTCCGATTGGAATTGCCTCCGGTTTCTTGGGCGACTGACTTGAGCTTGCCACTCCTGAGTCGATCCTCATCTTCGTCATTAGCGTACTTGGTGGCAATCTCCATCATCCGATTCAGGGACATATCTCCGATTCGACCGAATTTCAAATTCAGTTCTCTGTACTTGACGCCTTCCTTGAAGGCACAAACTGCTTGGTGGTCAGGCACATTCTCCACCGAGTGATGTAACGTGATCCATCTCTGGATGTAATCCCTCAAAGTTTCATTCGGCTTTTGCACACAAGACCGCAGTTCCGTCAGTCCTGCCGGTCGCTTGCATGTGCCTTCAAATATGGTGACGAACACTCAGGAGAGATCTTCCCAAGTGTAAATGCTGCTAGGTGCTAACTAGTTTAGCCACGCTCTGGCCGAGCCCTCCAACATGAGAGGCAGGTGCTTCATGGCCACTTCATCATTGCCGCCGCCAATCTGGACGGCCACTCGGTAGTCCTCAAGCCAAGTATCGGGCTTGGACTTGCCAGTGAACTTACTGACTCCAGTCGCCAACCTGAAATTGGGAGGAATCACAGCAGCCCTGATGGCTCTACTAAAGCACTCTGGCCCCGAAACATGTACTTTGTTGCTGGCAGGCGCATCTCTATCGTGGCCTTCTCGGTGAGCCCTGTTCCTGTCGACCAAACCTTGGACGAGGATGGATCTCGCGTCAAAGCCTGGCCCTCTGGGGTCGACTGGAATCCTTCGCCCACCACTATGAGGGCGCCTGTCATCCTGCTGGCGAGGCACATACGACCCGCTCCTCGGGGGAGGCGTGGGCACTCAACGTCGACCGTCACGATCGACTCGGTGATCATACTGCTCATGGTTCCCATACTGGTCACGCCGGTCTCCACGTCCCTCACGCCTCGGGGGCGATCTCGGGCTGTGAGCCGACTGGACTGTGTCTGCGGCAACGGATCTGCTGTGAATTCTGTTCCGCGACTGAGAAACAGCGGAATTCTGATCTCCTGCTGCCCGGAGTAACGCTCTGATCTGCAACAAGCCTCTGCCAGCCTCCGACTGGGAAGGCTGAATTGACTCCGCTATATGGGCCGCAGCTGCTAAATTCTGAATCGGAGTCTGATATACCTGCAGGGGCGGGAAGAGCTGACGTCGACTGGATTCGGGAACCCGTTGTCGCGCACGCTCTTCGAGTGCTCGCTGGAGGTTCTCCAGTCGAGTGCGCTCGGCCAAGTTTGCCAGGCGCGCGTCCTCCAAGGCGCGAGCCTCGGGGGTTTCTCCAATGATAGGAGTGTGCAGCGCATCCATGTTCCGGCGGCGAAGTTCTTCTCTGCAGCGACGTGAGAGGCTCGGGAAGATACTCCTCATGGGGACGCGACGGGTCGCCTCCTCCCGCGCCTCCGTCGGTGCGGGTAAAACCGGGAGGACTGGGCGGTCCGTCGACCATCAGAACCTCCGCCGCCGGATCGTTGCTGTCGCACTCGGATGCAGTCTCTTCGGAGCCAGTCGAACAGGCCGTAGAGGGATTCGTCGGGCTCGATCGCCGCGACTTGAGGGGTGGCCGACTGACGGGCCACCGCGTGTCTCACCCATCGCTGAAGTCTCGACCGACCGGAGCGCTTGCGCCGGCGGGAAACGGGGAGGGAGGACAACACAGGAGCCGACCGGTAGGCGGTCGACGGTTGCTGCAGGAGAATGCTGCGGACGCACGTGCTAAAGTGCGTTGCCCCGCGGACAGGGAGTGCTTCCACGTCGAGCGGAGCCTCCTGAAGCCAGGCGGAGTCGTCGGCGATGAACGTGAGCGCGCTGAGACGGATCTCGCGGCCCTCCACCAAAACTCCGTCGAAAACCATGATGATTCGGGTCGGAAAAGATCGCAACTCCTCCAACAAAACGCTAAAACACCTGCCCCAAGGTGGGCGCCAACTATCGTCGTTCTAAGTCTGACAGTAATGTAGGGGGGTAAGTATAGAGAGGCGATGTCTTAGCTATGGAGAGGTTGTAAGGACGCAAGGTTTACGAGTTCGGGCCCTTCTCGGAGGAAGTAAAAGCCCTACGTCTTGGAGCCCGGAGGCGGTCGACTAGATTATGTGTGTATGAGTTACAGAGGTGCGAACCCTTGTCTCGGAGGAGGGGGTGGCTAATATAGAGTGCGCCAGGACCCCGGCCAGCCCACGTTACGAAGGGTTCAATGTACATTAAGGCAGGGCGTTACTGATAATGCTAGTAATAAAGTGCTATGATGACCATAAAAGCTACTTAATGACCGACCATTAGCGTGCGGAGTGACTTTAGGTCTCCTGGCCATCGAGTGGTTGGATCTTGGTCGAGTAATTGCTTCTTGGTCGAGTGTCTTCGAGTCTGTCGAGTGGAACACCTCCAAGTCGATTGAAAGGTGATTTATTCTAGAGGTGTCCTTGGGTTGGGCAGTTAGGACAGGTCCGTGACCCTACCCTAGGTACATAGCTTCATCAGACGTCGGCCTCGGCTTCCTCCTCCAGCAGCACGGCGAGCGCTTCCTCGTCATCCGATTCCATCGCTGAGGCAGGCAAATCGCCGAACACCTTGTGCCCGGTGGGCATGTACCCGCCGCTAAACTGCCCCTCCGCGGCCGGAAACGGCGGCCGGAAACGCCCAGCTGCTGCCTGGAGGGGCTGCCGCGGAGAAGCTCTACTATTTTCTGACGTGGAATGGCTATCTAGTGGTGAAAGGCGGCGGGCGGCGCCGGGATATAGCTACTAGCGGCCGAGGGTGCGGGGGGGGGGGGGGTTGGGAGGCGAGTCGGGGAAGAAAACCTTGACTTTTCCCCTGACGGCATGGGCCAGCCGCGCTTTTCCCTTGCACCGGAGCCCCCAATTGCCCCCCAGTGCACCGGGTTCGGTCTGTGACCGCCGGGCGGAAAAAAGGGCCGAACCGGCGTTTTTCGGTGTCCTGGGGGCGCGACTGGGGCGTTTGTTTGGCGCCGGTGCCGAAAAAGTGGCTTGGGGGTTGTTGGGGGCGCGGCTGGAGATGCTCTAAATAGGTCACCATCTAAATCCATTGAGACGACACCTTATGAACTGTGGTTTAGCAAGAAACCCAAGTTGTCGTTTCTTATAGTTTCGGGCTGCGATGCTTATGTGAAAAAGCTTCAACCTAATAAGCTCGAACCCAGATCGGAGAAATGTGTCTTCATGGGATACCCAAAGGAGACTGTTGGGTACACCTTCTATCACAGATCCGAAGGCAAGACATTCGTTGCTAAGAATGGATCCTTTCTAGAGAAGGAGTTTCTCTCGAAAGAAGTGAGTGGGAGGAAAGTAGAACTTGATGAGGTAACTGTACCTGCTCCCTTATTAGAAAGTAGTTCATCACTGAAATCAGTTCCAGTGATCCCTACACCAGTAAGTGAGGAAACTAATGATGATGATCATGAAACTTCTGGTCAAGTTACTACCAAACCTCGTAGGTCAACCAGAGTTCCGCACCAGAGTGGTACGGTAATCCTGTTCTGGAGGTCATGTTACTTGAACATGACGAACCTACGAACTATGAGGAAGAGATGATGAGCCCAGATTCCGCAAAATGGCTTGAGGCCATGAAATCTAAAATGGGATCCATGTATGAGAACAAAGTGTGGACTTTGGTTGAATTGCCCGATGATCGACAGGCCATAGAGAATAAATGGATCTTCAAGAAGAATACTGACGCTGACGGTAATGTTACTGTCTACAAAGCTCGACTTGTTGCAAAAGGTTTTCAACAAGTTCAAGGAGTTGACTGCGATGAGACCTTCTCACCCGTAGCGATGCTTAAGTCCGTCCAAATCATGTTAGCAATTGCCGCATTTTATGATTATGAAATTTGGCAAATGGATGTCAAAACTGCATTCCTTAATGGTTATCTTAAAGAAGAGTTGTATATGATGCAACCAGAAGGTTTTGTCGATCCAAAAGGAGCTAACAAAGTGTGCAAGCTTCAGCGATCCATTTATGGACTGGTGCAAGCCTCTCAGAGTTGGAATATACGCTTTGATAGTGTGATCAAAGCATATGGTTTTATACAGACTTTTGGATAAGCCTGTATTTACAAGAAAGTGAGTGGGAGCTCTGTAGCATTTCTAATATTATATGTGGATGACATATTGTTGATTGGAAATGATATAGAATTTCTGGATAGCATAAAAGGATACTTGAACAAGAGTTTTTCAATGAAAGACCTCGGTGAAGCTGCTTATATATTAGGCATCAAGATCTATAGAGATAGATCAAGACGCTTAATTGGACTTTCATAAAGCAAATACCTTGATAAAACATTGAAGAAGTTCAAAATATATCAACCAAATAAAGGGTTCTTGCCTGTGTTACAAGGTGTGAAGTTGAGTCAGACTCAATGCCCGACCACTGCAGAAGACAGAGAGAAAATGAAAGGTGTTCCCTATGCTTCAGCCATAGGCTCTATCATGTATGCAATGCTGTGTACCAGACCTGATGTGTGCCTTGCTATCAATTTAGCGGGGAGGTACCAAAGTAATCCAGGAGTGGATCACTGGACAGCGGTCAAGAACATCCTGAAATACCTGAAAAGTACTAAGGATATGTTTCTCATTCATGGAGGTGACAAAGAGCTCGTCGTAAATGGTTACGTCGATGCAAGCTTTGACACTGATCCGAATGACTCTAAGTCACAAACTGGATACATATTTATATTGAACGGTGGAGCTGTCAGTTGGTGCAGTTCTAAACAAATCGTCGTGGCGGGATCTACGTGTGAAGCGGAGTACATAGCTACTTTGGAAGCATCAGATGAAGGAGTTCATATTCGATCTAGGTGTCATACCTAGTGCATTGGGTCCAATGAAAATCTTTTGTGACAATACTGGTGCAATTGCCTTGGCAAAGGAATCCAGATTTCACAAGAGAACCAAGCACATCAAGAGATGCTTCAATTCCATCCACGATCAAGTCAAGGAGGGAGACATAGAGATTTACAAGATACATACGGATCTGAATGTTGCAGACCCGTTGACTAAGCCTCTCTCACGAGCAAAACATGATCAGCACCAAGACTCCATGGGTGTTAGAATCATTATTGTGTAATCTAGATTATTGACTTTAGTGCAAGTGGGAGACTAAAGGAAATATGCCCTAGAAGCAATAATAAAGTTGTTATTTATATTTCCTTATATCATGATCAATGTTTATTATTCATGCTAGAATTGTATTAACCGGAAACTTAGTACATGTGTGAATACATAGACAAAATAGAGTGTCACTAGTATGCCTCTACTTGACTAGCTCTTTGAACCAAAGATGGTTAAGTTTCCTAGCCATGGACATGAGTTGTCATTTGATTAATGGGATCACATCATTAGAGAATGATGTGATTGACTTGACCCATTCCGTTAGCTTAGCATTTGATCGTTTAGTATATTGCTATTGCTTTCTTCATGACTTATACATGTTCCTATGACTATGGGATTATGCAACTCCCAAATACCGGAGGAACACTTTGTGTGCTACCAAACGTCACAACATAACTGGGTGATTATTAAGGTGCTCTACAGGTGTCTCTGATGGTGTTTGTTGAGTTGGCATAGATCGAGATTAGGATTTGTCACTCCGATTGTCGGAGAGGTATCTCTAGGCCCTCTCGGTAATGCACATCAATATAAGCCTTGCAAGCAATGTGACTAATGAGTTAGTTGTGGGATGATGCATTAAGGAACGAGTAAAGAGACTTGCCAGTAACGAGATTGAACTAGGTATTGAGATACCGACGATCGAATCTCGGGCAAGTAACATACCGATGACAAAGGGAACAACGTATGTTCTTATGCAGTTTGACCAATAAAGATCTTCGTAGAATATGTGGGAGCCAATATGAACATCTAGGTTCCGCTATTTGTTATTGGCAGGAGACGTGTCTCGGTCATGTCTGCATAGTTCTCGAACCCGTAGGGTCCACACGCTTAACGTTCGATGATGATCGGTATTATGAGTTTATGTGTTTTGATGTACCGAAGGTAGTTCGGAGTCCTGGATGTGATCATGGACATGACGAGGAGTCTCGAAATGGTTGAGACATAAAGATTGATATATTAGATGAGTATGTTTGGACATCGGAAAGGTTTTGAGAGAGTTCGGGCATATACCGGAGTACCGGGGGCTTACCGGAACCCCCCGGGGAGTCAATGGGCCTTAATGGGCCATAGTGGAAAGGAGGAGGAGGTGGGCAAGGTGGGGGCGCTCCCCCCAAGCCCAATCCGAATTGGGAGGGGGGCTGGCCCCCTTTCCTTCTCTCCCTCTCCCCCTTCCTTCCCTCTCCAACTCCAACTAGGGAAGGGGGAATCCTACTCTCACCGGGAGTAGGACTCCCCCCATGGGCGCGCCTAGGAGGCCGGTGTTGGGGAACATTGCAGAAAACAAATTTTTTTCTTATGTTTCACCAAGATCAATCTATGGAGTCAACTAGCAACGAGAGGAGAGTGCATCTACATACCCTTGTAGATCACGAGCGGAAGCGTTCAAGAGAACGGGGATGATGGAGTCGTACTCGCCGTGATCCAAATCATCGATGACCAAGTGCCGAACGGACGGCACCTCCGCGTTCAAAACACGTATGGAGCGGATGACGTCTCCCCCTTCTTGATCCAGCAAGGGGGAAGGAGAGGTTGATGAAGATCCAGCAGCACGACAGCGTGGTGGTGGATGCAGCAATGATCGCAGCAGGGCTTCGCCGAGCTTCTGCGAGAGGGAGAGGTGTAGCAGGGGAGAGGGAGGCGCCAAGACTTGAGGTGCGGTTGCCCTCCCTCCCCCCCTTTATATAGGCCCCCTGGGGGGCGCCGGCCCTGGAGATGGGATCTCCCAAGGGGGGCGGCGGCCAAGGGGGGTAGAGTGCCCCCCAAGGCAAGTGGAGGCGCCCCCCACCCTAGGGTTTCCAACCCTAGGCGCAGGGGGGGCCAAGGGGGGGGCGCACCAGCCCACTATGGGCTGGTTCCCCTCCCCACTTCGGCCCATGGGGCCCTCCGGGATGGGTGGCCCCACCCAGTGGACCCTCGGGACCCATCCGGTGGTCCCGGTACAATACCGGTGACCCTGAATCCTTCCCGATGGCCGAAACTACACTTCCTATATATAATTCTTCACCTCCGGACCATTCCGGAACTCCTCGTGACGTCCAGGATCTCATCCGGGACTCCGAACAACTTTCGGATTACTGCATACTCATATCTCTACAACCCTAGCGTCACCGAACCTTAAGTGTGTAGACCCTACGGGTTCGGGAGACACGTAGACATGACCGAGACGGCTCTCCGGCCAATAACCAACAGCGGGATCTGGATACCCATGTTGGCTCCCACATGCTCCTCGATGATCTCATCGGATGAACCACGATGTCGAGGATTCAAGCAACCCCGTATACAATTCCCTTTGTCAATCGGTACGTTACTTGCCCGAGACTCGATCGTCGGTATCCCAATACCTTGTTCAGTCTCGTTACCAGCAAGTCACTTTACTCGTACCGTAATGCATGATCCCGTGATCAACCACTTGATCACATTGAGCTCATTATGATGATGCATTACCGAGTGGGCCCAGAGATACCTCTCCGTCATACGGAGTGACAAATCCCAGTCTCGATTCGTGCCAACCCAATAGACACTTTCGGAAACACCTGTAATGTACCTTTATAGTCACCCAGTTACGTTGTGACGTTTGGTACACCCAAAGCACTCCTACGGTATCCGGGAGTTGCACAATCTCATGGTCTAAGGAAATGATACTTGACATTCAGAAAAGCTACAGCAAACGAACTACACGATCTTTGAGCTAAGCTTAGGATTGGGTCTTGTCCATCACATCATTCTCCTAATGATGTGATCCCGTTATCAATGAAATCCCCATGTCCATAGCCAGGAAACCATGACTATCTGTTGATCAACGAGCTAGTCAACTAGAGGCTCACTAGGGACACATTGTGGTCTATGTATTCACACATGTATTACGATTTCCGGATAATACAATTATAGCATGAATAATAGACAATTATCATGAACAATGAAATATAATAATCATTTTATTATTGCCTTTAGGGCATATTTCCAATAGTATATCACATGGCAGATGGCAAAGGCCTTCCGAAGTTTGCCGTCAGCGGCGGACGGCAAAGGCCTGCCGTTAGCCACCTAACGGAGTAACAGCGCACTTATTGCCGTCTGCACTCTTTGATGTCCGCTGCTGATGGCAAAGGCTCCTTTGCCGTCAGCCGCCCGAAGCAGACGGCAAAGTACCTCTTTGCCGAACCTTACTTTGCCATCACCTTTTGCCGTCCGCGGTGGACGGCAAAGACCTTTGCCGTCAGCCATCCATGCCTTTGCCGTCCGCCATGGCTGATGGCAAAGTAGCTGATTCCTGTAGTGGAAGACGCATTTTTCCGACTTGGGTTCGAGCTTTTCAGGTTGAAGTTTCTTGACATAAGCATCGCATCACCAAACTTTTAGAAACGATAGCTTAGGTTTCTTCCCAAACCATAATTAATACGGTGTCGTCTCAACGGATTTCGACGGAGCCCTATTTAAAGTGAATGCGGCAGTCTCTAAAGCATAGCCCCAAAATGATAGCGGTATATCGGTAAGAGACATCATAGATCGCACCATATCTAATAGAGTGCGATTACGACGTTCGGACACACCATTACGCTGAGGTGTTCCAGGCGGCGTTAGTTGTGAAACTATTCCACATTTTCTTAAGTGTGTGCCAAATTCATGACTCAAGTATTCTCCCCCACGATCTGATCGCAAGAACTTGATTTTCCTGTCACGTTGATTCTCAACCTCACTCTGAAATTCCTTGAACTTTTCAAAGGTCTCAGACTTGTGTTTCATTAAGTAGACATACCCATATCTACTCAAGTCATCAGTGAGGGTGAGAACATAACGATAGCCACCGCGAGCCTCAACACTCATTGGACCGCACACATCAGTATGTATGATTTCCAATAAGTTGGTTGCTCGCTCCATTGTTCCTGAGAACGGAGTCTTGGTCATTTTACCCATGAGGCATGGTTCGCACGTGTCAAATGATTCGTAATCAAGAGACTCTAAAAGTCCATCTGCATGGAGCTTCTTCATGCGTTTGACACCTATGTGACCAAGGCGGCAGTGCCACAAGTATGTGGGACTATCATTATCAACCTTACATCTTTTGGTATTCACACTATGAATATGTGTAGCATTACGCTCGAGATTCATTAAGAATAAACCATTCACCATCGGAGCATGACCATAAAACATATCTCTCATATAAATAGAACAACCATTATTCTCGGATTTAAATGAGTAGCCATCTCGAATTAAACGAGATCCTGATACAATGTTCATGCTCAAAGCTGGCACTAAATAACAATTATTGAGGTTTAAAACTAATCCCGTAGGTAAATGTAGAGGCAGCGTGCCGACGGCGATCACATCGACCTTGGAACCATTCCCGATGCGCATCGTCACCTCGTCTTTCGCCAGTCTCCGCTTATTCCGCAGCTCCTGCTTTGAGTTACAAATGTGAGCAACCGCACAGGTATCAAATACCCAGGAGCTACTACGAGTACTGGTAAGGTACACATCAATTACATGTATATCACATATACCTTTCGTGATGCCGGCCTTCTTGTCCGCTAAGTATTTGGGGCAGTTCCGCTTCCAGTGACCACTTCCCTTGCAATAAAAACACTCAGTCTCGGGCTTGGGTCCATTCTTTGGCTTATTCCCGGCAGCTTGCTTACCGGGCGTGGCAACTCCCTTGCCGTCCTTCTTGAAGTTCTTCTTACCCTTGCCTTTCTTGAACTTAGTGGTTTTATTCACCATCAACACTTGATGTTCCTTTTTGACTTCTACCTCTGCTGATTTCAACATTGCAAATACTTCAGGAATGGTCTTTTCCATCCCCTGCATATTGAAGTTCATCACAAAGCTCTTGTAGCTTGGTGGAAGCGACTGAAGGATTCTGTCAATGACCACGTCATCCGGGAGATTAACTCCCAGCTGAGTCAAGCGGTTATGCAACCCAGACATTTTGAGTATGTGCTCGCTGACAGAACTATTTTCCTCCATCTTACAGCTGAAGAACTTGTCGGAGACTTCATATCTCTCGACCCGGGCATGAGCTTGAAAAACCATTTTCAGCTCTTCGAACATCTCATATGCTCCGTGTCTCTCAAAACACTTTTGGAGCCCCGGTTCTAAGCTGTAAAGCATGCCGCACTGAACGAGGGAGTAATCATCAGCACGTGTCTGCCAAGCGTTCATAACGTCTTGGTTCTGTGGGACGGGTGCATCACCTAGCGGTGCTTCTAGGACATAATCTTTCTTGGCAGCTATGAGGATGATCCTCAGGTTCTGGACCCAGTCCGTATAGTTGCTGCCATCGTCTTTCAGCTTGGTTTTCTCTAGGAACGCGTTGAAGTTGAGGACAACGTGGGCCATTTGATCTACAAGACACATTGTAAAGATTTTAGACTAAGTTCATGATAATTAAGTTCATCTAATCAAATTATTAAATGAACTCCCACTCAGATAGACATCCCTCCAGTCATCTAAGTATAACATGATCCGAGTTAACTAGGCCGTGTCCGATCATCACGTGAGACGGACTAGTCAACATCGGTGAACATCTTCATGTTGATCGTATCTTCTATACGACTCATGTTCAACCTTTCGGTCTTCTGTGTTCCGAGGCCATGCCTGTACATGCTAGGCTCGTCAAGTCAACCTAAGTGTTTGCATGTGTAAATCTGTCTTACACCCGTTGTATGTGAACGTTGGAATCTATCACACCCGATCATCACGTGGTGCTTCGAAACAACGAACTGTCGCAACGGCGCACAGTTAGGGGGAACACTTTCTTGAAATTATTATGAGGGATCATCTTATTTACTACCGTCGTTCTAAGTAAACAAGATGCAAAAACATGATAAACATCACATGCAATCAAATAATAGTGACATGATATGGCCAATATCATATAGCTCCTTTGATCTCCATCTTGGGGCTCCATGATCATCTTGTCACCAGCATGACACCATGATCTCCATCATCATGATCTCCATCATCGTGTCTCCATGAAGTTGCTCGCCAACTATTACTTCTACTACTATGGCTAACACGTTTAGCAATAAAGTAAAGTAATTTACATGGCGTTTCTCAATGACACGCATGTCATACAAAAATAAAGACAACTCCTATGGCTCCTGCCGGTTGTCATACTCATCGACATGCAAGTCGTGATTCCTATTACAAGAACATGATCTCATACATCACATATATATCATTCATCATTCATCACAACTTTGGCCATATCACATCACATGACACTTGCTGCAAAAACAAGTTAGACGTCCTCTAATTGTTGTTGCAAGTTTTTACGTGGCTGCTATAGGTTTCTAGCAAGAACGTTTCTTACCTATGCCAAAACCACAACGTGAATTGCCAATTTCTATTTACCCTTCATAAGGACCCTATTCATCGAATCCGATCCGACTAAAGTGGGAGAGACAGACACCCGCCAGCCACCTTATGCAACTAGTGCATGTCAGTCGGTGGAACTGGTCTCACGTAAGCGTACGTGTAAGGTTGGTTCGGGCCGCTTCATCCCACGATGCCGCCGAATCGAGATAAGACTATTAACGGCAAGCAAATTGACAATATCGACGCATAGACCTAGCTCATGATGCCACTGTTGGGGAACGTCGCAGAAAACAAAAAAATTTCTTACGTTTCACCAAGATCAATCTATGGAGTCAACTAGCAACGAGAGGAGAGTGCATCTACATAACCTTGTAGATCGCGAGCGGAAGCGTTCAAGAGAACGGGGATGATGGAGTCGTACTCGCCGTGATCCAAATCACCGATGACCAAGTGCCGAACGGACGGCACCTCCGCGTTCAACACACGTACGGAGCGGATGACATCTCCTCCTTCTTGATCCAGCAAGGGGGGAGGAGAGGTTGATGAAGATCCAGCAGCACGACGGCGTGGTGGTGGATGCAGCAATGATCGCAGCAGGGCTTCGCCGAGCTTCCGCGAGAGGGAGAGGTGTAGCAGGGGAGAGGGAGGCGCCAAGACTTGAGGTGCGGCTGCCCTCCCTCCCCCCCCCTTTATATAGGACCCCTGGGGGGGCGCCGGCCCTGGAGATGGGATCTCCCAAGGGGGGGCGGCCAAGGGGGGTAGAGTGCCCCCCAAGGCAAGTGGAGGCGCCCCCCACCCTAGGGTTTCCAACCCTAGGCGCAGGGGGCCCAAGGGGGGCGCACCAGCCCACTATGGGCTGGTTCCCCTCCCCACTTCAGCCCATGGGGCCCTCCGGGATGGGTGGCCCCACCCGGTGGACCCCCGGGACCCATCCGGTGGTCCCGGTACAATACTGGTGACCCCGAATCCTTCCCGATGGCTGAAACTACACTTCCTATATATAATTCTTCACCTCCGGACCATTCCGGAACTCCTCGTGACGTCCAGGATCTCATCCGGGACTCCGAACAACTTTCGGATTACTGCATACTCATATCTCTACAACCCTAGCGTCACCGAACCTTAAGTGTGTAGACCCTACGGGTTCGGGAGACACGTAGACATGACCGAGACGGCTCTCCGGCCAATAACCAACAGCGGGATCTGGATACCCATGTTGGCTCCCACATGCTCCTCGATGATCTCATCGGATGAACCACGATGTCGAGGATTCAAGCAACCCCGTATACAATTCCCTTTGTCAATCGGTACGTTACTTGCCCGAGACTCGATCGTCGGTATCCCAATACCTTGTTCAGTCTCGTTACCAGCAAGTCACTTTACTCGTACCGTAATGCATGATCCCGTGATCAACCACTTGATCACATCGAGCTCATTATGATGATGCATTACCGAGTGGGCCCAGAGATACCTCTCCGTCATACGGAGTGACAAATCCCAGTCTCGATTCGTGCCAACCCAATAGACACTTTCGGAAACACCTGTAATGTACCTTTATAGTCACCCAGTTACGTTGTGACGTTTGGTACACCCAAAGCACTAATACGGTATCCGGGAGTTGCACAATCTCATGGTCTAAGGAAATGATACTTGACATTCAGAAAAGCTACAGCAAACGAACTACACGATCTTTGAGCTAAGCTTAGGATTGGGTCTTGTCCATCACATCATTCTCCTAATGATGTGATCCCGTTGTCAATGACATCCCCATGTCCATAGCCAGGAAACCATGACTATCTGTTGATCAACGAGCTAGTCAACTAGAGGCTCACTAGGGACACATTGTGGTCTATGTATTCACACATGTATTACGATTTCCGGATAATACAATTATAGCATGAATAATAGACAATTATCATGAACAAGGAAATATAATAATCATTTTATTATTGCCTCTAGGGCATATTTCCAACAGCCGGCCCTCTCCCCCTCCTCCAATCCTTTATATACAGGGGAGGGGGCACCCCATAGACACACAAGTTGATCATTGATCTCTTAGCCGTGTGCGGTGCCCCCCTCCACCATAATCCACCTCGGTCATATTGTTGCAGTGCTTAGGTGAAGCCCTGCGTTGGTAGCTTCATCATCACCGTCATCACACCATCGTGTTGACGAAGCTCTCCCTCGACACTCTGCTGGATCGTGAGTTCGTGGGACGTCACTGAGCCGAACGTGTGCAGACCGCGGAGGTGTTGTACTTTCGGTACTAGGATCGGTCGATCATGAAAACGTGCGACTACATCAACTGCGTTTTCATAACGCTTCCACTTACAGTCTACGAGGGTACGTAGACAACACTCTCCCCTCTCATTGCTATGCATCACCATGATCTTGCGTGCGCGTAGGAAAATTTTGAAATTACTATGTTCCCCAACAGTTGTCGGGGAGCATAGCTCTATTCTTTGAGTCACTTGGGATATATATATATATATATGTATGCTGATCACTATGAAGAACTTGAAAGATGAAAGAACCACGATTTTCCCTCAACTACGAGGGGAGGTAAGGAACTGCCATCTAGCTCTGCACTTGATTCACCTTCTGTTTTGAGTAAACTTGCGACACCTACTCCTGCTATTTATTCTGATATGTCGCATGTTATTGATGATGCCACTTCTGCTATGCATGATGCTTATGATGAAACTACTTCTATGCTTGATAATACTGTGCCACTAGGTGAATTTCTTGATGAAGAACTTGCTAGGGTTAGAGAGAATGAAATTATTGAAACTGATAATATTGATGAAAGTGATGATGAAGATTCTCCCCCTAGATATGAATTGCCCGTTGTGCCTGAGGGTTATGTTGTGGATGAAGAAACTGCTAGGGATTTTTTAGCTTGCAATGATAGATATGATCTTAAGAAATTGTTAGCTAAGCTGAAAGAAAAATCCTTGAATGCTAGAATGAAACATGACCCTGCTTTTGCTACTTCACCTATCTGTATTTTGATAAGGATTATGATTTCTGTGTCGATCCTCAGTTAATTACTTTGGTTGAATTTGATCCTTTTCATGCTATGAATTTGAAACTGTTGTGGCACATCTTACTAAATTAAATGATATAGCCACCCTATTCACTAATGAGGAAAAAATTCGTTACTACTATATCCTTAAGTTATTTCCGTTCTCATTAAAGGGTGATGCTAAAATATGGTTTAATTCTCTTGATCCTGGCTGTGTGCATAGTCCCCGGGATTTGATTTATTATTTCTCTGCTAAATATTTCCCCGCTCATAAGAAACAAGCTGCCTTAAGGGAAATATATAATTTCGTGCAAATTGAAGATGAGAGTCTCCCACAAGCTTGGGGGAGGCCTCTCTGATTACTTAATGCTTTTCCTGATCATCCTCTCAAGAAAAATGAAATACTTGATATCTTTTATAATGGACTAACTGATGCTTCCAGAGACCACCTGGATAATTGTGTTGGTTGTGTTTTCAGGGAAAGAACTGTTGATCAAGCTGAATTTCTATTGAATAATATGTTGAGTGATGAAAATGATTGGACACTTCCTGAACCAATTCATAAGCCAACTCCGAAGAAAAGGGGTATTCTATTTCTCAGTCCTGAAGATATGCAAGAGGCAAAGAAATCTATGAAAGAAAAGGGTATTGAAGCTGAAGATGTTAAGAATTTACCACCTATTGAAGAAATACATGGTCTTGATAACCTACACAGGTAGTAAAGGTAAATTCTTTCTATAGATTTGATAAGGGTGAAACCCCATCTACTAAGTTTGCTAGCCAATGCTTGGATGAGTTTGATAATTTTATTGTTAAGGAAGAAAACTTCAATGCTTAGGTTACTACACAATTGAAACGTAATGCTTATATGATTGAACACTTAAGTGATTATATGTCTAGAGTTAAAGGTGAACTTAAACTTATTAGTAAACATGCTTCTATGGTTACCACTCAAGTAGAACAAGTACTTAAAGCTCAGAATGATTTGCTCAATGAATTGGATAATAAGAAAAATGAAAATGTTGTTAGAGTTGTGACTAGAGGGGGTAAAATGACTCGGGAACCTTTATATCCTGAGGGCCATCCTAAGAGAATTGAGCAAGATTCTCAAAGAACTAATGTTGATGCAGCTAGTTCTTCTAAGAAGAAGAAAAAGAAAAATGATAGGACTTTGCATGCTTCTAGTGAACCTATTGTTGACACACCTGAGAATCCCAATGATATTTCTATTTCTGATGCCAAAACACAATCTGGTAATGAACATGAACCAAGTGATAATGTTAATGATGATTTTCATGTTGATGCTCAACCTAGCAATAACAATGATGTAGAAATTGAACCTGCTATTGATCTTGATAACCTACATTCAAAGAATCAACATTATGATAAGAGAGACTTTGTTGCTAGGAAGCACGGTAAAGAAAGAGAACCATGGGTTCAGAAACCCATGCCTTTTCCTCCTAAACCATCCAAGAAAAAGGATGATGAGGATTTTGAGCGCTTTGCTGAAATGATTAGACCTGTCTTTTTTGCGTATGCGTTTGACTGGTATGCTTAAAATGAATCCTTATGCTAAGTACATGAAATATATTGTTACAAATAAAAGAAAGATACAGGAAGATGAAATTTCCACCATGCTTGCTAATTATACTTTTATAGGCGGAATACCAAAGAAACTAGGAGATCCCGGAGTACCAACTATACTATGCTCCATTGAAAGAAACTATGTTAAAACTGCTTTATGTGATCTTGGAGCCAGTGTTAGTGTTATGCCTCTCTCTTTATATCGTAGACTTGATTTTAATAAGTTGACAACTACTGAAATATCTTTGCAAATGGATGATAAATCAACTGCTATACCTGTTGGTATTTGTGAGGATGTGCCTGTTGTGGTTGCAAACGTTGCTATTTTAATGGACTTTGTTATTCTTGATATTCCCGAGGACGATATTATGTCTATTATTCTTGGTAGACCCTTTTTAAATACTGTAGTGGCTGTTATTGATTGCAACAAAGGCAATGTCACTTTTCATGTTAATGGTAATGAGCATACGGTACACTTTCCGAGTAAACAACCTCAAGTCCATAGTATCAATTCTATTGGAAAAATTCCAACCATTACTATTGGAGGTTTTGAATTTCCTCTTCCTACTGTCAAGAATAAATATGATATTCTTATTGTTGGGGATGTGCATATCCCTGTTGAGGTAACTTAGTGTTATTCGAAAATTCTCCGGTTTCATGTTATTCGGAAAGAGTTTGTTAACAAGATTTGGTCAACCTTGTTAGTGGATTCCTTTTGATGAGCATGAGATGGATGAAGTTAGAAAGCACAACTCTTTGTACCCTCCTTTTACTTTTTGTTATTTAGATTAAATAAAGCAAAAATAGTATTTTTTTTTGTCTGTTCTCTGAATTATCCTTGCAATAAAAATACCCCAAAAATAAAAGTTCTCCAAATGCCCTGAAAATTTTATTTGATTTTTTCTAGAATATTTAAGAATTATTGGCACTAAGAACACACCTGGGGGCCACTCCACCTGGCCACGAGGGTCCAGGGTGCGCCCACCCCCCTGGGGCACGCCCCCCTGCCTCATGGACCCCACATGGGCCCCCTCCACTTATTCTTGCAGCCACACACTTCGTCTTCCTCCAGAAAAAATCATCCACCAGCTGAAACCCGAGTTCTAGCTCATCTTGCTGCCATTTTCGATCTCCTTGCTCAAAGCTCCATTCACAAAACTGCTTTGGGGGATTGTTCTTCGGTATGTGACTCCTCCAATGGTCCAATTAGTTTTTGTTCTAGTGCTTTATTTATTGCAAATTTTTGCTCTTTAGGTGACCCTGTTCTTGAGCTTGCATGTCAAATTTATGTGGTCAAAAGTAGTTTTAATGCATAATATGGCCTCTAAGCACTTGTAGGAGAAGTTTCTATCAATCTTGTTGAGTTTGATTCACTTTTATTTTGAGTCACTAAAATTTTTAGAAATTTTTCAGAGGAAGAAATATGTTTAGGAAAATGTACCAAGGTGGTTCCTCAAGGAAGCAAGGCCAAAGGCTCGTGATACGTGAGCCGGACAATGAACTACCAAGGGAACCTCAAGTGTGGCCTTGTGAATGGCCGTCAGAGGAGTTCATAGTCCAGGCAAGCATCAAGGATGAATTTGACGCATATGTGCGTAACGCTGATCTTGAGAGCTTCGTGTCAGATAAGTGCCGGCAATACCTCTATCTAACTGATTCATTTGTGAGAAGGTTTAAATTTACATCCTCGTGCAATTCTCACACTGTTTTATTTGATCTTTATGATAAATCATATTCCATTCGACCTAGAAGATATTAATACTGCTTGTAAACTCCCGCACTAGGGCAATGTTAGTGAACCTCGCAAATCTGAATATAAAGACTTTCTTGCTAGTATTACTGTGGGGGAATCTAGGGAAATCACACAAGCCACCATAGGGAGCATTCATTTCCCTTCCATACATTATTTTGCTCTCTTCATTGGTAGATGCATTAACGGAAAAAATGAGGCTTGTCACATGTGCGTTCTAGATCTTAGTGTCCTCAAGAGTGCGGTATTAGGTGATAAACAATATAACTTGGGGGCTATTGTTGCACGTAGGTTGCATCACAACCGTATAAGTGGAGATTTGTTTGGTGGAATTTATGCAACTCGTGTAGCTAACTATCTTGATATACCCATACATGGAAATGATATTGAGTTGCCTCCTGCTTATCTAGATTATGATGCTATGGTTCGCCACCAGTTTCTTGAGAGGAACGATCAGTTCCTCCAGTACCAACTAATTTTTGACAGACGGCGCACCGTCCATGTTGCTCTCCCTGTGATGTCTACTACACAACCTTCTTCTTGTAGACGTTGTTGGGCCTCAAAGTGCAGAGGTTTGTAGGACAGTAGCAAATTTCCCTCAAGTGGACGACCTAAGGTTTATAATTCCGTAGGAGGCGTAGGATGAAGATGGTCTCTTTCAAGCAACCCTGCAACCAAATAACAAAGAGTCTCTTGTGTCCCCAACACACCCAATATAATGGTAAATTGTATAGGTGCACTAGTTCGGCGAAGAGATGGTGATACAAGTGGTATATGGATAGTAGATAAAGGTTTTTGTAATCTGAATTTATAAAAACAGCAAGGTAAATAATGATAAAAGTGAGAGTAAACGGTATTGCAATGCTAGGAAATAAGGCCTAGGGTTCATACTTTCGCTAGTGTAAGTCCTCTCAACAATAATAATATAATTGGATCACATAACTATCCCTCAACATTCAACAAAGAGTCACTCCAAAGTCACTAATAGCGGAGAACAAACGAAGAGATTATGGTAGGGTACGAAACCACCTCAAAGTTATTCTTTCCAATCAATCCGTTGGGCTATTCCTATAAGTGTCACAAACAGCCCTAGAGTTCGTACTAGAATAACACCTTAAGACACAAATCAACCAAAACCCTAATGTCACCTAGATACTCCAATGTCACCTCAAGTATCCGTGGGTATGATTATACGATATGCATCACACAATCTCAGATTCATCTGTTCAAACCAACACAAAGAACTTCAAAGAGTGCCCCAAAGTTCCTACTGGAGAATCACGACGAAAACGTGTGCCAACCCCTATGCATATGTTCATGGGCAGAACCCGCAAGTTGGTCACCAAAACATACATCAAGTGAATCACGTGATATCCCATTGTCACCACAGATACGCACGGTAAGACATACATCAAGTGTTCTCAAATCTTTAAAGACTCAATCCGATAAGATAGCTTCAAAGGGGAAACTCAATCCATTACAAGAGAGTAGAGGGGGGAGAAAACATCATAAGATCCAACTATAATAGCAAAGCTCGCGATACATCAAGATCGTATCACCTCAAGAACACGAGAGAGAGAGAGATATCAAACACATAGCTACTGATACATACCCTCACCCCTGAGGGAGAACTACTCCCTCCTCATCATGGAGAGCACCGAGATGATGAAGATGGCCATCGGAGAGGGGTTGCCCACTCCGGCAGGGTGCCGGAACGGGTCTAGATTGGCTTTCGGTGGCTACGGAGGCTTCTGGCAGCAGAACTCCCGATCTATTGTGCTCTCCGGTAGTTTTAGGGTATGTGGGTATATATGGGTGAAAGAGATACGTCAGGGGAGCGACAAGGGGCCCACGAGGGTGGAGGGCGCGCCCTAGGGGGGTGGGCACGTCCCCCTACCTCGTGGCTCCCTCGTTCCTTTCCTGACGTGCACTCCAAGTTTTTTCGGTAGCTTTCCTTCCAAAAATAACTTCTCCAGTTGGTTTCATTCTATTTCGTCTCCGTTTGATATTCCTTTTCTTCGAAACACCTTAATAGGCAAAAAACCAGCAATTCTGGGCTGGGCCTCCGGTTAATAGGTTATTCCCAAAAATAATATAAAAGTGGATAATAAAGCCCAATATTGTCCAAAACAGAAGATAATATAGCATGGAGCAATCAAAAATTATAGATACGTTGGAGACGTATCAAGCATCCCCAAGCTTAATTCCTGCTCGTCCTCGAGTAGGTAAATGATAAAAACATAATTTTTGATGTGGAGTGCTACTTGGCATAATTTCAATGTAATTCTTCTTAATTGTGGCATGAATATTCAGATCTGAAAGATTCAAGATAAAAGTTCATATTGACATAAAAATAATAATACTTCAAGCATACTAACTAAGAAATTATGTCTTCTCAAAATAACATGGCCAAAGAAAGTTCATCCCTACAAAAT
Organism: Triticum urartu; assembly: GCF_056163025.1. Taxonomy (NCBI): domain Eukaryota; kingdom Viridiplantae; phylum Streptophyta; class Magnoliopsida; order Poales; family Poaceae; genus Triticum; species Triticum urartu. The sequence continues at coordinate 541,820,807 of NC_141877.1, forward strand.
CATATAGTTTAGTCATGCTCCATTTTTGTCACACAAGAATGCTCTCATCATGCACAACCCCGATGACAAGCCAAGCAATTGTTTCATACTTGAGTAATCTCAAACTCATTAACCTTCACACAATACATGAGCGCGAGCCATGGATATAGCACTATGGGTGGAATAGGATATGATGAGGGGGTTATGTGGAGAAGACAAAAAGGAGAAAGTCTCACATCAACGAGGCTAATCAATGAGCAATGGGGATGCCCATCGATTGATGTTAATGCAAGGAGTAGGGATTGCCATGCAACGGATGCACTAGAGCTATAAATGTATGAAAGCTCAACAAAAGAAACTAGTGGGTGTGCATCCAACTTGCTTGCTCATGAAGACCTTGGGCACTTGAGGAGGCCCATTGTTGGAATATACAAGCCAATTTCTATAATGAAAAATTCCCACTAGTATATGGAAGTGACTAAACAAGAGACTCTCTATCATGAAGATTATGGTGCTACTTTGAAGCACAAGTGTGGCAAAGGATAGTAGCATTGTCCCTTCTCTCTTTTTCTCTCATTTTTTTATTTGGCCTTTCTTCTTTTTTTATGGCCTTTCTCTTTTTTGGGGGCCTTCTCTCTTTTTTTTATTCCTCACTTGGGACAATGCTCTAGAAAATGATGATCATCACACTTCTATTTATTTACAACTCAATGATTACAACTCGATACTAGAACAAGATATGACTCTATATGAATGCCTCCAGCGGTGTACCGGGATTGCGATGATGCATGAGTGACATGTATGAAAGAATTATGAACGGTGGCCTTGCCACAAATACTATGTCAACTACATGATCATGCTAAGCAGTATGACAATGATGAATGTGTCATGATAAACGGAATGGTGGAAAGTTGCATGGCAATATATCTCGGAATGGCTATGGAAATGCCATAATAGGTAGGTATGGTGGATGTTTTGAGGAAGATATAGGAGGTTTATGTGTGATAGAGTGTATCATATCCCGGGGTTCGGATGCACCGGCGAAGTTTGCACCCACTCTCAATGTGAGAAAGGGCAATGCACGGTACCGAAGAGGCTAGCAATGATGGAAGGGTAAGAGTGCGTATAATCCATGGACTCAACATTAGTCATAAAGAACTCACATACTTATTGCAAAAATCTACAAGTCATCAAAAACCTCGGCACTACGCGCATGCTCCTAGGGGGATAGAATTGTAGGAAAAGACCATCGCTCGTCCCCGACCGCCACTCATAAGGAGGACAATCAAATGACACCTCATGTTTCAAATTTGTTACACAACGTTTACCATATGTGCATGCTACGGGACTTGCAAACTTCAACACAAGTATTCCTCAAATTCACAACTACTCAACTAGCACGATGATACGTCTCCAACGTATCTATAATTTTTGATTGCTCCATGCTATATTATCTACTGTGTTGGACATTATTGGGCTTTATTATCCACTTTTATATTATTTTTGGGACTAACCTATTAACCGGAGGCCCAGCCCAGAATTGTTGTTTTTTGCCTATTTTAGGGTTTCGAAGAAAAGGAATATCAAACGGAGTCCAAACGGAATGAAACCTTCGGGAACATGATTTTCTCACCGAATACAACTCAGGAGACTTGGACCCTACGTCAAGCCAATCAACATGAGGTCACGAGGTAGGGGGGCGCGCCTGCCCCCCAGGCGCGCCCTCCACCCTCGTGGACCCCCTGTTGCTCCACTGACATACTTCTTCCTCCTATATATACCCACGTACCCCCAAACGATCAGATACGGAGCCAAAACCCTAATTACACCGCCGTAACTTTCTGTATCCACGAGATCCCATCTTGGGGCCTATTCCGGAGCTCCGCCGGAGGGGGCATCGATCACGGAGGGCTTCTACATCAACACCATAGCCTCTCCAAGGAAGTGTGAGTAGTTTACTTCAGACCTACGGGTCCATAGTTAGTAGCTAGATGACTTCTTCTCTCTTTTCGGATCTCAATACAATGTTCTCCCCCTCTCTTGTGGAGATCTATTCGATGTAATCTTCTTTTTGCGGTGTGTTTGTTGAGACCGATGAATTGTGGGTTTATGATCAAGTCTATCTATGAATAATATTTGAATCTTCTCTGAATTCTTTTATGTATGATTGGTTATCTTTGCAAGTCTCTTTGAATTATCAGTTTGGTTTGGCCTACTAGATTGATCTTTCTTGCAATGGGAGAAGTGCTTAGCTTTGGGTTCAGTCTTGCGGTGTCCTTTCCCGGTGACAGTAAGGGCAGCAAGGCACGTATTGTATTGTTGCCATCGAGGATAACAAGATGGGGTTTTCTTCATATTGCATGAGTCTATCCCTCTACATCATGTCATCTTGCTTAAGGCGTTACTCTGTTTTTAACTTAATACTCTAGATGCATGCTGGATAGCGGTCGATGAGTGGAGTAATAGTAGTAGATGCAGACAGGAGTCGGTCTACTTGTCTCGGACGTGATGCCCATATACATGATCAAACCTAGATTTTCTCTTAACTATGCTCAATTTTGTCAATTGCTCAACAATAATTTGTTCACCCACCGTAGAATACTTATGCTCTCGAGAGAAGCCACTAGTGAAACCTATGGCCCCCGGGTCTATCTTTATCATATTAATCTCCTACTACTTAGTTATTTACTTTGCCTTTATTTTACTTTGCATCTTTATCATAAAAATACCAAAAATATTATCTTATCATATCTATGAGATCTCACTCTCGTAAGTGGCCCTATAGGGATTGACAACCCCTATTTGCGTTGGTTGCGAGGATTTATTTGTTTTGTGCAGGTACGAGGGACTCGCACATAGCCTCCTACTGGATTGATACCTTGGTTCTCAAAAACTGAGGGAAATACTTACGCTACTTTGCTGCATCATCCCTTCCTCTTCGGGGAAAACCAACGCAGTGCTAAAAGAGGTAGCAAGAAGGATTTCTGGCGCCGTTGCCGGGGAGGTCTACGCAAAATTCAACATACCAAGTACCCATCACATACCCTTATCTCCCGCATTACATTATTTGCCATTTGCCTATCGTTTTCCTCTCCCCCAATTCACCCTTGTCGTTTTATTCGCCCTCTCTCTCTCTCTATCCTCCCTCTCTATTTGCCTCTTTTTGTCCGCTTGCTTTTTGTTTGCTTGTGTGTTAGTTTGCTTGCTTGTCGTTATGGCTAGTTCTTTACCTTCTGCTTCTATGTCTGAAATTGGGGATACTATTGTCGATAATAATTTTGATGCTCCTACTAAAGAACCCACTATCTCACATATAAAAAGATTCCGTGTTGGTAGCGGTAATATTATTGGAAAAGGAGTTATTCAAGATTTCTTTACTTGTGCCGGTGCTTTACCTTCTATGGGTAGTTCTATTCTTCATAGAACTAGTAGTCTTGTGGACGCTATTGCCATGCTTGTAGTTGAACTTGAGAGACAATTCATGCACTTGCATCCTTCTATACAAAGGATTTTCCTAGAATTTTCTAATATTGAGCATTCTTCTGTTAAGCGTGCTGTTACTATCTTTTTGGCTCATGAGTTTCGATTCATAATAAGAGAGGCCAAAGAAATCTTTGCACATTATAGGGTGGATGCTTGCCGTCCTCCCATAGAGACTATCCTCTTTGATCAAGAAGAAATAATGTGTTTTCAATCTCTAGACTATGTTGCTTTCAATGAAAATCTTAGAAAAAGGGTTCCTACCAATGTTTTAGTTGATAGAATTTCTGAACTTAATGATGATTTGGCTATTCGAGATAATGAATTGGGATATTCTCTTGAATATAGGCTCACCAAGTTCTGTCAAAAGAATGCTTATAATGATGAATTGGTTGTGCAATATGAAGGACCAAAGGAGGAACCTATACCTCCCAAGGTTGATCTTGGAGACTTTTGTCCCAACAAATTTAGCCCTTTTGATTACTTTTGCTTGCCTCAAAGAAAACTTGCTGCTGAACGTAGAGAATATGAAATGAGTTTTAACAATCTATCTTATTATTATGGCAAGACCTAGATCTATTCGTGCTTGTTATGCCTAGCTAGGGGCGTTAAACGATAGCGCTTGTTGGGAGGCAACCCAATTGTATTTTTATTCCTTGCTTTTTGCTCCTGCTTAGTAATAAATAAATTATTTAGCCTCTGTTTTGGTTGTGTCTTTTTGTGTTTAATTAGTGTTTTTGCCAAGTAGAACTGTTGGGAAGACTTGGGGAAAGTCTTGTTGAACTTGCTGTAAAAAACAGAAACTTTAGCACTCACGAGAACTGCTGCCATTTTTATTTGGAGAGTGCTATTTAGTTAATTCTTTTTGCAGATGATTAATACATAAATTCCTCACGCCCAGAAATTTATTTTAAAATTTTGGGGATTCCAGATCTTGCGCTAGCTACAGATTACTACAGACTATTCTGTTTTTGACAGATTCTGTTTTGCGTGTGTTGTTTGCTTATTTTGATGAATCTATGGCTAGTAAAATAGTTTATAAACCATAGAGAAGTTGGAATACAGTAGGTATAACACCCATATAAATAAATAATGAGTTCATTACAGTATCTTGAAGTGGCCTTTTGTTTTCTTTCGCTAACGGAGCTCACGAGTTTTCTACTTTAAGTTTTGTGTTGTGAAGTTTTCAAGTTTTGGGTAAAGATTTGATGGATTATAGAACAAGGAGTGGCAAGAGCCTAAGCTTGGGGATGCCCATGGCACCCTAATATAATCTAAGTACACCTAAAAGCCAAAGCTTTGGGATGCCCCGGAAGGCATCCCCTCTTTCGTCTACTTCTATCGGTAACTTTACTTGGAGCTATATTTTTGTTTACCACATGATATGTGTTTTAATTGGAGCGTCTTGTATGATTTGAGTCTTTGCTTGTTAGTTTACCACAATCATCCTTGCTGTAGACACCTTTTAGAGAGCCATACATGAATTGGAATTTGTTAGAATACTCTATGTGCTTCGCTTATCTCTTTTGAGTTATATAATTTTGCTCTAGTGCTTCACTTATATCCTTTAGAGCACGGTGGTGGATTTGTTTTATAGAAACTATTGATATCTCATGCTTCACTTAGATTATTTTGAGAGTCTTAAATAGCATGGTAATTTTCTTAAAATGCTAATATGCTTGGTATGCAAGATTAATAATAAAACTTTCTTATGAGTGTGTTGAATACTAAGAGAAGTTTGATGCTTGATGATTGATTTGAGATATGGAGGTAATAATATCAAAGTCGTGCTAGTTGAGTAGTTGTGAAATTGAGAAATACTTGTGTTGAGGTTTGCAAGTCCGTAGCATGCACGTATGGTAAACATTATTGTAAGTGCATCTAGTGCCACCCCTAGTTGGTTTTGGAGTATTGACGACAAACCTAGTTGAGGGACTAATGTGTTTGTGAGAATTGCAGGATAACACAGGTAGAAGTCCCTCATTGATTCGGTTTTTCTACCAGAGATGACCCCTAAAAATGTCAAAGGTGGTATATGAAGATATTCACATTGAAGACTATGACAAGAGAAGACATCGCATGAAGCCTATGGAGCTCGAAGACTTAGATCTTTCGTAGTTCTTTTTCTTCTTTGTTGAGTCATAGGAACCACCGTACTGTTAAGTGGGGTCCAAGAGAACCGGTCAGAATGACTGAAGTGATGCTTAACCAAAACCTATGTCTTCGAGTGAAGACTATGAGAGCGAATCTTGTCCAGAGTCGGATAAGTCAGCTTTGCTTGTAGCCCAAGTAAAGTTGCCGTGTGAGTTTGAAATCTGACCGTTGGAACACATGTCAGTTCCTTAGTGACCCAGGGTCATTTTGGACAAATCAGGTCGGGTTTCCTAGTGGCTATAAATAGCCCACCCCCTACAACCATAAACGGTTGGCTGCTCAGAGTTAGAGTACGGCTTTTGTCGTTTGAGAGCAACCCACCTCGAAGCCTTTGAGAGAGAATTCCTTGCGATGATAAAGCCCTAACCACCCAGAGCCAAAGAGTATTAGGCATCACTTAAGTCTTCTTGTCTGTGTGATCTGAAGACTTATTACACTTGAGGACCGTGAATCCTCCAGCCGGTTAGGCGTCGCGTTCTGAGCATCCAAGAGACATTGTGGATCGCTGGTGAACGAAGTCTGTGAAGGTTTGAGAGTCTACCTTGAAGACTTACCAGAGTGATTGGGCGAGGTCTGTGTGACCTTAGCTCAAGGGGAATACGGTGAGGACTAGGTGTCCTGAGCTGCGTGTTCAGGACTGGGTGTCCGGGACTGTGTGTCCTCAGGTTTAAATACCTAGCCGCCCTAACCAGACGTACAGTTGTCACAGCAACTGGAACTGGTCCAACAAATCATTGTCTTCAACGAGTCACTGGTTTCATCCTTCCCTTCCCTTTACTTACTGTTGGTCCTTGTGAAGTCATTGTATGATTGCACTATCTTTTGTCTTCACTGAGTGACTGTGTGTTCTGTTTGGCTTCACAATATCTTCCTACCTGATCCTTACTACATTGCTGCTATTAGTCATTGTGCTTTCACTCCATTGAATACTTGACTATGGTTTGCCTAGTGTAGTCTACCTTCCGCTGCATGGTAATAGGTTTATTTCTATCGTTTGTCTTCGAAACTTCCACGTTTTGAAGACTTTCATAAAAATCACCTATTCACCCCCCCCCCTCTAGTCGATATAACGCACTTTCAATTGGTATCAGAGCAAGGTACTCCCTTATTCTGTGTGATTCGGTTTAACCACGTGGAGTTTTAGCTATGTCGACTGCAGGGATAATTAAAGTCTCCACTGCGTGCCTCGTCTTCGATGGAACTGAATATCCCTACTGGAAGAATAAGATGCGCATGCATCTTGAAGCCATTGACGTCGACCTATGGTATGTCGTCAAGAACGGCGTTCCCAAGGCTGGAGAAGGTGTCACTGCCGCTGACATCAAGAAGTTCATTCAACTGGACTCTACTGCCAAGAATATCATCTGTGGTCATCTGACCAAAGGACAGTATGGCCGCGTGAGTGCTTTGGAAACATCTAAGCTAGTCTGGGACTGGCTCTCCAAGGTCAACGAAGGCGTCTCAACCCAGAGAGATCAGAGAATCAGTGTCCTTCGCAACCTCTTCAACCGCTTCAAGAGAAATGACAATGAGAATGTCCAGCTCATGTTTGATCGACTCACTGACATCACAAATGAGCTTCAAGCCCTCGGCGGTACTGAGATCACCAAGCATGAAGTCGTCAAGACACTCCTGAGATCACTTGACAGTTCGTTTGACACCCTAGCCCTGATGATTCAAGAACGTCCTGATTTCAAGACACTCGATCCATCTGACATACTTGAGAGGCTCAACACACATGAGTTTCAGCTTTCTGAGAAAAGAGATATTTACGGTCCCAACTATGGGCGAACTCGTGCCTTGAAGGCAAAAGTTGTCTCCTCATCTGAAGAAGAATCTGACAGCAGTTCTGATGACCCTGAAGACATTGGAAAGGAACTTGCTATGCTTGTGAAGAAGTTCCAAAAATTCACCAAGAAGAAAGGCTTCAGAAAGTCTTCATGATCAAGCTCAAGGAATGATGAAGCTTCTGCTCATGACTACAAGAAGAAAACATGCCACAAGTGCAAGAAAACTGGCCACTTCATCTCTGAGTGTCCGCAGTGGGACAATGAGAACAAAAAGAAGAAGAAGAGCAAGGAATATGACTCTGACGACAAGAAGAAGAAGAAATACTCAAAGTCTTCTTCCAAGTCTTCCTCAAAGTCTTCATCACACAAGAAGAGCTCATCTGGCAAGGCACGTGCGTTTGTTGGCAAGGAAATGGATTCAGAGGAGGAGTCCGCTTCTGAGGAGGCGGAGGTGGAGTCTGAGGAGGAGTCTGATTCTGGCGTTGCAAGTCTGGCTACAGCATACGTTGCCAAATCCATCTTCAACACTGAAGACAATGACTTCATCACCGACACGATGCAAATGACAAGGACTACTCCGCTCCTACCTACTGCTTCATGGCACGCGGTGCCAAGGTAAACACACGCACTACTCACTATCAAACATCTAGTCAAGATGACTCTGATTGTGGTTCAAGACCCAGCTACAAAACACTTGCTAAAATTGCAACTGAACAACAGAAAGCTATGGAACATATTCAAAAACTGTTAGACAAAAGCGATGATCTGTTAGGCGCTGAAATGACTCGATCTGAGTCCTTAATTGAAGACATAAAAAATCTTCACGTTAAGTATGAGGAACTTGAAAGTCGTCATGAAACGCTCTCAACAACTCATGAAAAGCTTTCCTATGATTATCTTCAAAGGAAGCAAGATCTTGAGAAATTGAGAGCGGCTCATGAAGATCTTCAAAAGGAAAACAAGTCACTTAGCGCCGAACAGATCAGTTCCGCTCAGAAAGGATTTGAACCACCATGTCTTAAATGCATTGAGCGTGATAATGCTACTTCTGTTGCTGAATGTTCTACTGCTGCTACTGTTGCAATATCTTCAACTGTTGATGTGGGAACTAACCCCTCTGCTGAGGATACCACTGCTATTGCTGATGAGAATGCTAGGTTGAAGACATTGCTTGAAACAGGGATGTACAAAAGTCTTAAAGGGCATCAGACACTATGTGATGTCCTCAAAAGGTAGATCCTGAACCGAAACCCGAGGAAAGAGGGTGTTGGGTTCGTAAGGAAAATGAATGCTGATGGCTCTTACTGGAAACCTGAGCAGTACCCCAAAACCACATGGGTTGCTGCAAAGGAACCTTCAGCAAAACCATCCAATCTATCTGGCTTCACTTGTGCTAACCCCATTGTCATTGATGAATCCTTTGATGCAAACTATAAACTGTTTAAGAATCAGAATGGTGAAGAGTTTGCCAGGTATATTGGTACTAACTGCAGGAATGGGCCGCCTATGAAGAAGATCTGGGTGCCGAAAAAGTGTTTGGAAAATCTTCCTGTGAATGTCATCATGACACCACAGGTGAAGAAGACAAACCCCAGATCACAGGCTTCATACGGTCTGAAGGCTTCATACAGACAGAGGACTCACCTGAGTCGCACTAACGCAAATGTTTTGCAGGGAAACCATACTCAGGCCTATGAATATGAGCACGGTTCATCAAACCGCCATGTTCATAAGACCAAGAACTATTCTGCTTATTCTTATGAGTACTATTGTCCACCTGCAAGACTGTTTGCTAGGGCTCCAAAGCCAAAGTTCTCAGATGCTGCACTTAGACTTATTGCTTCTAAGCCACCCTTGAAGATGTGGGTGGCTAAGAAAGCTTAACTCTCTTTTGCAGGGAAAGATCTCCAGCAGAAAACCAAAATCGTCTGACGCTATTGCTGGGGACCTTAAACATCTTGTAGGGCGCAAGATCAAATGCCCGAATGGTCTTACTATGTACTTCGTTCCTGAATCGCTTGCTACTCTCCGTATTAGTCCTAATCTGGATCTAAGCTTTCATAACCCACTGGTTCGTCAAATGTTTTTGCTTCACAATTCTCTTCGTGAAGCCTATCCCCCTAACTGCACTGTAGGGTACGACACCAGCGTCTTCAGAATGGATTATTGATAGTGGGTGTACCAATCACATGACTGGCAAAAGAAGCCTTCTTATGGACTCAACCTTACGTACATCCGATAAGAGTCACATCACATTTGCTGACACTGGTAAAAGTAAGGTATTGGGTCTAGGTAGAGTTGCAATCTCAAAGGATCAACACATGGATAAAGTCATGCTTGTTGAATCCCTTGGCTTCAACTTAATGTCTGTCTCAATGCTTTGCGATTTGAACATGATCGTAATATTTGGAAAATATCGTTGCCTTGTTCTAATGGAATCTGACAAGTCTCTAGTGTTTCAAGGGTATCGGAAAGATGATTTGTACGTGGTAGATTTCTCAGCAGGACCACAACTTGCCGTATGTCTTCTAGAAAAAGCTTCAGAATGCTGGCTCTGGCATCGGAGGTTAGGGTATGCTGGCATGAGGAACCTCCACACCCTTGCAAAGAAGAAGCATGTCATAGGCATCGAGGGCGTCAAGTTCAAGAAAGATCACTTATGCGGTGCCTGTGAAGCAGGAAAGATGACGAGGGCCAAACATCCCTCGAAGACAATCATGACTACTACTCGACCCTTCGAACTACTCCACATGGATCTTTTCGGTCCCACTCATTACTCAACTCTTACTACTACTGCTTGTCTCTATGGCTTTGTCATTGTTGATAATTATTCTAGATATACTTGGGTGCACATAATCCTCTACAAGACTAAAGTGCAGGATGTCTTCAGACGCTTCGCCAATCGAGCAATGAACAACTATGGCGCCAAGATAAAGCACATCAGAAGTGACAATGGCACTGAATTCAAGAACACTGGCCTTGATACATATCTTGATACTTTGGGCATCACACATGAATTCTCAGCTCCGTACACGCCACAGCAGAATGGCGTCGTCGAATGCAAGAACAGGACACTGATTGAGATGGCCCGAATGATGCTAGATGAATACAAGACTCCAAGAAAATTCTGGCCTGAAGCCATTGATACTGCATGCCATACAATTAATCGTGTTTATCTTCACAAGCTTCTGAACAAGACATCTTATGAGCTCCTTACTGGCAAGAAGCCCAATGTCAGTTACTTCAGAGTATTTGGCGCCAGGTGCTGGATCAAGGATCCACATCACACTTCAAAATTTGCACCAAAAGCACATGAGGGTTTTATGCTTGGATATGGAAAGGATTTGCACTCCTACAGAGTCGTCAATCTCTTTCATTATAAAGTGGTTGAAACAGTGGATGTGTGATTTGATGAGACTAACGGTTCACAAAGAGAGCACCTGCCAAATGTGCTAGATGAAGTTCCATCCAGCGAATCAATCAAGCTAATGGGAACTGGAGAAATCATACCCTCTGAAGCTCAACCTGAAGAGGAACTTATCATCTCCGCACCTGATCAACCTGAAGACAATGCTCAGCCTGAAGACAATCCCACTAACAATGACAATGATCAGCAAGAGCAAAATCTTCGCCCTGTACATCCTCGTGTTGCCAATGAAGTGCAGATTGAGAGAATAATTGATAGCATCAATGCACCTGGTCCGCTCACTCGTTCAAGGGCGACTCAGCTAGCAAATTTCTGTGGACACTTCGCATTCGTCTCAATAACAGAACCCAAGAAAGTTGAAGAAGCCTTCATGGAACCTGAATGGATTCAAGCTATGCAAGAAGAGCTTCAACAGTTTGAGCTGAATAATGTATGGGAACTGGTTAAGCGTCCTGATCCTCGGAAGCACAACATAATTGGCACCAAATGGATATACCGCAACAAGCAAGATGAGCATGGTCAAGTTGTCAGAAACAAAGCTCGTCTCGTTGCTCAAGGATATACTCAAGTGGAAGGCATTAACTTCGATGAAACATTTGCTCCTGTGGCTCGACTTGAAGCCATACGCATACTGCTGGCCTATGCAAATCATCATAACATACTTCTATATCAAATGTATGTGAAGAGTGCTTTTATCAATGGCAAGATTGAAGAAGAAGTGTATGTTGCACAACCGCCTGGCTTTGAAGATCCAAAACATCCTGACATGGTATACAAGCTCAACAAGGCACTGTATGGCCTCAAACAAGCCCCTCGAGCTTAGTATGACACACTCAAATACTTCCTGAAGAGCAAAGGCTTCATACCTGGTTCCCTCGACCCCACTCTCTTCACGAAGACATATGATGGTGAATTGTTTGTGTGCCAAATATATGTGGATGACATTATCTTCGGCTGCACCAATCAGAAGTACAGTGAAGAGTTTGGATATATGATGCAAGAGCAATATCAGATGTCCATGATGGGAGAGCTGAAGTTCTTCCTCGGTCTTCAAATACGACAGCAATGCAATGGCATCTTCATATCTCAAGAGAAGTATCTCAAAGATTGCCTGAAGAAGTTCTGTATGCAAGACTGCAAAGGCTTCACGACGCCAATGCCAGCCAAACATCATCTGGGTCCCGACGACAATGGTAAAGAGTGCGATCAAAAGGTATACCGCTCCATGATTGGTTCTTTACTTTATCTATGTGCATCTAGGCCAGATATTATGCTTAGTGTTTGCATGTGAGCTCGATTTCAAGCGGCACCAAAGGAGTCGCATCACTTAGCTGTGAAGCGAATTCTTTGATATTTGGCTCACACCCCAACTCTAGGATTATGGTATCCAAAGGGCTCAGAGTTTGATCTGGTTGGATTCTCGGATGCTGATTATGCTGGTGACAAGGTGGATCGCAAGTCTACATCAGGCACATGTCATTTTCTGGGACGATCACTTGTATGTTGGTCTTCAAAGAAGCAGAACTGTGTATCTCTCTCCACTGCTGAATCTGAATACATTGCTGCTGGATCTTGCTGCGCTCAGCTTCTGTGGATGAAGCAAACACTCAAGGACTATGGCATTCATCTAAAGCAAGTGCCACTCTACTGCGACAACAAAAGCGCCATCAAGATTGCCAACAACCCAGTTCAGCACTCGAAGACAAAGCACATTGAAATTCGTCATCACTTTCTCAGAGATTATGTTGTGAAGGAAGACATTGATATCATACACGTCAACACTGAAGAGCAATTGGCAGATATCTTCACCAAGCCCTTGGATGAGAAGAGATTTTGCAAGTTACAGTGTGAGCTAAATATCTTGGAATCCTCAAATGTTCTGTGATCAGGCACACATCCTAACACTTATGCATATTGATGACTTAGATGTGCAACACACGAAGTAAAGTATATCTTCAATCAATGAAGACATACATTCTAAGTGTGAATACATTAATGTGGAATTTGACTTCGGAGTGCCACGATAATTGTGCGCTGTGTCTGGGTCTAATACTTCCTATATGGTGGGTAACGCCACCACCAAAGGTTCTGTTCGAAGTGTTTCACTCATGGCGTTACATTTTCTATGTCTTCACATTTGGTTTGGCTTCAATCTCAACATGTCTTCATGATTATCTTCACTATGTTGAATATATATATATATACTAGTGTTCTGTCCTCTATAGCATTCACTTATAGCTATGTATTCTTGTTGAATCTTTTGAACTAAGTGAATGTGATCGGACCCTAACCTCTCTATGCTTTCTATCTCAAACTCTATCTCTCCAAATCATATGCATTCTATTGAAACTGTCGAATGTCTTCTCTGCGCCCTTGTCAGCAGAAGATACAGAGACAAACATTAAGTCTGTTTTCAATGCTCATTCCTTCACCTGAAACCCGGAGAAGTGGGAACGACCACCCGACAATCCAGGCGTGCGTGGGACGTGGAACAACCCCCGATATGCTGCATGATGGCCACGTGTTCCTTAGATGTGAATCACCAGGGGCACCTGTGTAATAACGCAGTGCCGCCCCTGTACCTATAAATACACGCCTCACGGCAGTCATTATCTCTTCTTCCACTCTCGCACGAACCCTAGCGCCACCGCTAGCCCTCGACGATGCCGGCGACGAAGCGCTTCGCTGCCGCAACCTCTCCGACGCCGTCTTCACGCTGACCGCGGACATCGTCTTCTCCGCCGTCGCCGTAGGTGTCCTCCGCCGCCAAGTTAGGGCACGGACGATCGAACTGCTCGGCCTCCTCTTCCACTCCGTCTAGCAGTTCTTCTTGTGGTAAATAAAACTTCCTTTGTATGGCCCCTTTGATCCTATAACTTTGTCACTTTCTACCACAAGCAGTTTCTATTCACACATGTTGGATCTCTTTCATACTGCATCTCATAACATGCCTAGTATATTCACTTATGCTTCACAAAGTAGTTAGATTCCTCACTTGTACTGATCTTTGGATTCGTACAAATCTGGAACCAACTCCTTATCTATGAGTGAATGCCTTCGCACGATAAGGTCAATGTCTTCTAAACTGATTTATCTTCAAAATCTTCTGAGAATGCATATGACCTCTTCCCCTTCCCTCGCACCTTAATGCTATCACAGGTACATGTCCATGGGAGAATCCCTTGGTTCTCATAGTCTGCATTCATTTGCAGAATTCTTACAGCATCATATAAATTCTCCCGAAGCCAGTTCCTGTTTGTCCAGCAAGCGAAAACCTTTGAAGCCTTTGAACGTATTGAAGCCTTTCAGTTTAAAATTCATGGCTTCAGAGAAATATGCAAGGAAGGGAGGCAGACAGCGTCGTGGCGGAACATCAAGAGATCTGCCTGATGACCTCTCAGAACTTTACAAGACAGATCCTGAAGAGGATTATAATCAGCGCAAGACCCGAATCCAGTGGATTCGAAGATATTGGGCAGAACAATGGTTCAAATACCGGTTTGTGACCCAAGAATATGCTGAGAAAAATGCCATCAAGCGACCGTGGGGAGACATCCTATACAAGAATCTTCAACCCAGGTCCAGAGAAGAAGCCATTGAACAAGGCTTCTATCCCTGCATGGTCCGTGGGCCACAGCCTGCAGATGCACACCCATCGTCACTACTATGGTGCCGTGACGACAATCTGTTCAAGCGCAACTTCCAGTTTGCCAAGAACTCAGCGAAGCAGAACAAGAAGTCTTTGGGATTAGACTTCAACCCTGGTCCCTCTGCTCCCCGTGTCGATGGAACTCGCGAAGCTGAACCCAATCTTCTTGGGCCCTTCTACAACCTTGAAGGTCTCATCACCCATATCATGGTTCAAGGGACTGCCGTGAATGAGCCTGCAGATGACGCTGACTCAGATGAAGCGCCTACAGCGCCGAAGCCAAAGAAAATGAAGCAGCCAAAAGCTTCCAAGCCTGCCTCTACACCAAAAATCTCACGGGCGAAGCCATTGGCCACTGCACCTCCTGAAGACAGTGTGCAGTCTGAAGATTTGTCACGCATATCCAAGCCCCAGAAGGTCAAGATGCCTCTGCCACACACCGGCCAAGAACTGACAGTTGTTGCCATTCTGCGAAACGATGCCATCGATCTGTCCAGTGATGAAGATCTTGCAGATGACGCTCTTGAGCAACTCATCAAGAGCAAAGAAGAAGCAGAAATCTTCAATGATCTGCCTCTCCTTGACGTGACAATCATACACAACTTCATTGATGAGTGGTTTGACACGCCCAACATCAGCTTCGAAGATCTGCAACTTCCCATTGGTCTCAGTGTCGCCTTCCATGGCGCCATTGCTTCAGAGCTAGCTCTAGCTCAGCGCATCGTCGAACTGAAGCAAAAGATTGACTATGAAAAAGCTCAGTTCAAGAAGCATATGGCCAAGCTCAGTGTGCAAGAGGTCAAGAACTTCAAGATCATGCTGCACAAGCTTAAAGAAGCCTTTCTCAAAAAGCGTGAAGAAGCTCAAGGTTCTCGAGAGCGCATGAAGAGCCTGGCTGACAAGTGTGCGCAAGGCTACAACGAGGCTGAGAAGCGCAAGGCCCTTGGGCGTCCGGGCATTGATCCCAGGATGGCTGCTAAGCAGAAGAAGAAGCCCACTGTGGCCGAACCCAATGCACCAAGGCAGGAAGCAGATCCCATTGTCTTCCCAACTAGCATGACTAGCTCGAAACCAAAGGCCAGGTCAACCGCTTCAGAATTGAAGAAAACGAGGACTGTTGAGGCTGAAGCCAGAAAGAGGAAACATCCTGAAGCCTCTGCTACTGCTCCCTCCAAGAAGAAAAGGAAGACCAAGAAGGAATGGGCTGCTCCCATAGAGCCCTTGATTGTTGAACCCATCTCCATGGTTCGCCCTAACGCTGAACCTCAAGAACGTCAACTGACTGTCCATGAGCCTGCTTTCACAGAGGCTCATGAAGCTGAAGACTTTCCAGCAGCTGATCCCATCGCTGCTGAAGACATTGGTCACCATGACCATGTTGAAGATGATGCAGTTCTTCCTCAGCTCGAGCACCAACAGGTATCATCGCCTGTGCTAACGCACAGCAAACTCATCAGCATTGGTCGTCCTCTGACGCCAATTGCTCAGGATGCATCATGGGCTGATCGCCCACAAGCACAAGAGGAAGAATACTTTGAGGCCCAGCCAACTCCAACTCCACAGGCGTCGCCAGCGTTACGCAGGCTTCGCAAAGGACCAAGGCCTCCAGTCTCTGAGTTTGAAGCTAAAGCTGCTGAAGACATTCTGGCTGCATCAGGCTCTGATCTTTTTGGCTTGAAGTTCTACGCTCCATGGATAATGCGGCTGATTAAACTCCACTCCGCTATCTCATATCAGCCATCTGCTCGCAATCATCGGATCTTTCTGCCTGATGTGGATATGTCTGTTGAAGCCATTTATCCTGAGCCTGCCAAGGAACCTCTAAGTCTTCAGAATGCGGAGCATCAAAGTTTTTCTCAGAACATTGAAGGAGTTGAAGCAGTCACTCATGTGTATCCTTTGGCTGGAACTACACGTGCACCACATCCTGCCCTTACTGAAGCCACCGATAGCACAATTGCCCAGCGACCCAAGAAGCGCACTCGTGTTCTCAATGACCGAGAGCTTCTGGCTCTTCATCAAAAACATGATAGGCATCATGACTGGCTGAAGCGCCAAATGCAAAGCCTCTTGGTGGACGTCAACCGCATTCGCAATCCTGCCACTAAGAATGCCTTTGTTGCCCATGAAACCTCTCGACGCACATGGAAAGGGCTGACGCTGATGTGCTCTGAAGATGATCTTCAAGAGGATGGCTTCTCTGAACGCTTCAAGTTTGACTCCACACCTCCTCGAAGGGCAGTGCTGCGACGAACTCCATCTCTTGAAGACTCTGAGTTCTCTTCCTCTGCTACAACTGTGAATGCCAGAGTGATCGAGGATGAAGACGATGCTACTTCACCGCCACCTCCTTCAGCACGCTTCGACACTGCCCCAAGTTCTTCCGCACCGCCGAACATCACCGACGACCCTGCTGCTTCACCTACTCTTCATGGGAACGAGTAGATGCTCAATGTCTTCAAACCTTTTTGGTCCTTACTGACAAAAGGGGAAGAAGCATATGAGTTTGATAGTCTTCAAGTCTTCAAGCGGGTCCATATGGGCGGGTGCTTTATATTTTGCGTCGTGTTTACAACTCTCGTTTTGATACATTTGGTTCTTTGAGTTGTAACACTTAAACTCGATGGTCGTCTGCTACTTATTTGCCACTTTGTGATGCGATGATAAATTCCGCATGTGCGACGATAAATTCCGCACTTAGATCATTTTGCAGACGTCCATTTTTCATTATGCATGTCATTATCTTCACATACCTTCACATGCATAGTGGATTGTCATCATAAGTTGAAGAGGATCTCCACAAGCACAACCTGCCATGTGCATTTGCATTCCAAAAGCAAATTACTTATATGCACATCTTCAGGGGGAGCCCTTGCAACTTATGAAGACAATTCCTTATCCTTTACAATTTCACATGTTATATTTCCCGTTGAAAACTTCAACTAGTTTGTCATCAATCACCAAAAAGGGGGAGATTGTAAGTGCATCTAGTGACACCCCTAATTGGTTTTGGAGTATTGACGACAAACCTAGTTGAGGGACTAATGTGTTTGTGAGAATTGCGGGATAACACAGGTAGAAGTCCCTCATTGATTCGGTTTTTCAACTAGAGATGACCCCTAAAAATGTATGAAGACATTGATGTCAAAGGTGGTATATGAAGATATTCACATTGAAGACTATGACAAGAGAAGACATCGCATGAAGCCTATGGAGCTCGAAGACTTAGATCTTTCGTAGTTCTTTTTCTTCTTTGTTGAGTCATAGGAACCACCGTACTGTTAAGTGGGGTCCAAGAGAACCGGTCAAAATGACTGAAGTGATGCTTAACCAAAACCTATGTCTTCGAGTGAAGACTATGAGAGCGAATCTTGTCCAGAGTCGGACAAGTCAGCTTTGCTTGTAGCCCAAGTAAAGTTGCCGTGTGAGTTTGAAATCTGACCGTTGGAACACGTGTCAGTTCCTTAGTGACCCAGGGTCAATTTGGACAAATCAGGCCGGGTTGCCTAGTGGCTATAAATAGCCCACCCCCCTACAACCATAAACGGTTGGCTGCTCAGAGTTAGAGTACGGCTTTTGTCGTTTGAGAGCAACCCACCTCGAAGCCTTTGAGAGAGAATTCCTTGCGATGATAAAGCCCTAACCACCCAGAGCCAAAGAGTATTAGGCATCACTTAAGTCTTCTTGTTTGTGTGATCTGAAGACTTATTACACTTGAGGACTGTGGATCCTCCAGCCGGTTAGGCGTCGCGTTCTGAGCATCCAAGAGACATTGTGGATCGCCGGTGAACGAAGTCTATGAAGGTTTGGGAGTCTACCTTGAAGACTTACCAGAGTGATTGGGCGAGGTCTGTGTGACCTTAGCTCAAGGGGAATACGGTGAGGACTAGGTGTCCTGAGCTGCGTGTTCAGGACTGGGTGTCCGGGACTGTGTGTCCTCAGGTTTAAATACCTAGCCGCCCTAACCAGACGTACAGTTGTCACAGCAACTGGAACTGGTCCAACAAATCATTGTCTTCAACGAGTCATTGGTTTCATCCTTCCCTTCCCTTTACTTATTGTTGGTCCTTGTGAAGTCATTGTATGATTGCACTATCTTTTGTCTTCACTGAGTGACTGCGTGTTCTGTTTGGCTTCACAATATCTTCCTACCTGATCCTTACTACATTGCTGCTATTAGTCATTATGCTTTCACTCCATTGAATACTTGACTATGGTTTGCCTAGTGTAGTCTACCTTCCGCTGCATGGTAATAGGTTTATTTCTATCGTTTGTCTTCGAAACTTCCACATTTTGAAGACTTTCATAAAAATCGCCTATTCACCCCCCCTCTAGTCGATATAACGCACTTTCAATTATGCAACAAATTTGAAACATGAGGTGTTATTTGATTGTCTTCCTTATGAGTGGCGGTCGGGGATGAGCGATGGTCTTTTCCTACCAATCTATCCCCCTAGGAGCATGCGCGTAGTACCGAGGTTTTTGATGACTTGTAGATTTTTGCAATAAGTATGTGAGTTCTTTATGACTAATGTTGAGTCCATGGATTATACGCACTCTCACCCTTCCATCTTTGCTAGCCTCTTCGGTACCGTGCATTGCCCTTTCTCACAATGAGAGTTGGTGCAAACTTCGCCGGTGCATCCAAACCCCATGATATGATACGCACTTTCACACATAAACCTCCTTATATCTTCCTCAAAACAGCCACCATACCTACCTATTATGGCATTTCCATAGCCATTCCGAGATATATTGCCATGCAACTTTCCATCATTCCGTTCATCATGACACATTCATCATTGTCATATTGCTTAGCATGATCATGTAGTTGACATAGTATTTGTGGCAAAGCCACCATTCATAATTCTTGCATACATGTCACTCATGAGTCATTGCATATCCCGGTACACCGCCGGAGGCATTTATATAGAGTCATCTTTGTTCTAGTATCGAGTTGTAATCATTGAGTTGTAAATAAATAGAAGTGTGATGATCATCATTTTCTAGAGCATTGTCCCAAGTGAGGAATAGAAAAAGAGAAAGGCCATAAAAAAGAGAAGGCCCAAAAAAAGAGAAAGCCCATAAAAAAAGAAAAGGCCCAAAGAAAAAAAAAGAATGAGAGAAAAAGAGAGAAGGGACAATGTTACTATCCTTTGCCACACTTGTGCTTCAAAGTAGCACCATGATCTTCATAGTAGAGAGTCTCTCATGTTATCACTTTCATATACTAGTGGGAATTTTTCATTATAGAACTTGGCTTGTATATTCCAACAATGGGCCTCCTCAAATGCCCTAGGTCTTCGTGAGCAAGCAAGTTGGATGCACACCCACTAGTTTCTTTTGTTAAGCTTTCATACATTTATAGCTCTAGTGCATCCGTTGCATGGCAATCCCTACTCCTTGCATTAACATCAATCGGTGGGCATCTCCATAGCCCATTGATTAACCTCGTTGATGTGAGACTTTCTCCTTTTTGTCTTCTCCACACAACCCCCCTCATTATATTATATTCCACCTTTAGTGCTATGTGCATGGCTCGCGCTCATATATTGCGTGAAAGTTTATAGGTTTGAGATTACTAAAGTATGAAACAATTGCTTGGCTTGTCATCGGGGTTGTGCATGATGATAGCATTCTTGTGTGACGAAAATAAACATGACTAAACCATATGATTTTGTAGGGATGAACTTTCTTTGGCCATGTTATTTTGAGAAGACATAATTGCTTAGTTAGTATGCTTGAAGTATTATCATTTTTATGTCAATATGAACTTTTGTCTTGAATCTTTCGGATCTGAATATTCATACCACAATTAAGAAGAATTACATTAAAATTATGCCAAGTAGCACTCCGCATCAAAAATTCTGTTTTCATCATTTACCTACTCGAGGACGAGTAGGAATTAAGCTTGGGGATGTTTGATACGTCTCCAACGTATCTATAATTTTTGATTGCTCCATGCTATATTATCTACTGTTCTGGACATTATTGGGCTTTATTATCCACTTTTATATTATTTTTGGGACTAACCTATTAACCGGAGGCCCAGCCCAGAATTGCTATTTTTTTTGCCTGTTTTAGGGTTTCGAGGAAAAGGAATATCAAACGGAGTCCAAACGGAATGAAACCATCGGGAACATGATTTTCTCACCGAATACAACTCAGGAGACTTGGAACCTATGTCAAGCCAATCAACAAGAGGCCACGAGGTAGGGGGCGCGCCTGCCCCCCAGGCACGCCCTCCACCCTCGTGGGCCACCTGTTGCTCCACCGACGTACTTCTTCCTCCTATATATACCCACGTACCCCCAAACGATCAGATACGGAGCCAAAACGCTAATTCCACCGCCGTAACTTTCTGTATCCACGAGATCCCATCTTGGGGCCTGTTCCGGAGCTCCGCTGGAGGGGGCATCGATCACGGAGGGCTTCTACATCAACACCATAGCCTCTCCGATGAAGTGTGAGTAGTTTACTTCAGACCTACGGGTCCATAGTTAGTAGCTAGATGGCTTCTTCTCTCTTTTTGGATCTCAATACAATGTTCTCCCCCTCTCTTGTGGAGATCTATTCGATGTAATCTTCTTTTTGTGGTGTGTTTGTTGAGACCGATGAATTATGGGTTTATGATCAAGTCTATCTATGAATAATATTTGAATCTTCTCTGAATTCTTTTATGTATGATTGGTTATCTTTGCAAGTCTCTTCGAATTATCAGTTTGGTTTGGCCTACTAGATTGATCTTTCTTGCAATGGTAGAAGTGCTTAGCATTGGGTTCAATCTTGCGGTGTCCTTTCCCGGTGACAGTAAGGGCAGCAAGGCACGTATTGTATTGTTGCCCTCGAGGATAACAAGATGGGGTTTTCTTCATATTGCATGAGTCTATCCTTCTACATCATGTCATCTTGCTTAAGGCGTTACTGAGTTTTTAACTTAATACTCTAGATGCATGCTGGATAGCGGTCGATGAGTGGAGTAATAGTAGTAGATGAAGGCAGGAGTCGGTCTACTTGTCTCGGATGTGATGCCTATATACATGATCATACCTAGATATTCTCATAACTATGCTCAATTCTGTCAATTGCTCAACAATAATTTGTTCACCCACCGTAGAATACTTGTGCTCTCGAGAGAAGCCACTAGTGAAACCTATGGCCCCCGGGTCTATCTTTATCATATTAATCTCCTACTACTTAGTTATTTACTTTGCCTTTATTTTACTTTGCATCTTTATCATAAAAATACCAAAAAAATTATCTTATCATATCTATGAGATCTCACTCTCGTAAGTGGCCCTATAGGGATTGACAACCCCTATTTGCGTTGGTTGCGAGGATTTATTTGTTTTGTGCAGGTACGAGGGACTCGCGCATAGCCTCCTATTGGATTGATACCTTGGTTCTCAAAAACTGAGGGAAATACTTACGCTACTTTGGTCAACCTTGTTAGTGGATTCCTTTTGATGAGCATGAGATGGATGAAGTTAGAAAGCACAACTCTTTGTACCCTCCTTTTACTTTTTGTTATTTAGATTAAATAAAGCAAAAATAGTATTTTTTTTGTCTGTTCTCTGAATTATCCTTGCAATAAAAATACCCCAGAAATAAAAGTTCTCCAAATGCCCTGAAAATTTTATTTGATTTTTTCTAGAATATTTAAGAATTATTGGCACTAAGAACACACCTGGGGGCCACTCCACCTGGCCACGAGGGTCCAGGGTGCGCCCACCCCCCTGGGGCACGCCCCCCTGCCTCATGGACCCCACATGGGCCCCCTCCACTTATTCTTGCAGCCACACACTTCGTCTTCCTCCAGAAAAAAAATCATCCACCAGCTAAAACCCGAGTTCTAGCTCATCTTGCTGCCATTTTCGATCTCCTTGCTCAAAGCTCCGTTCACAAAACTGCTTTGGGGGATTGTTCTTCGGTATGTGACTCCTCCAATGGTCCAATTAGTTTTTGTTCTAGTGCTTTATTTATTGCAAATTTTTGCTCTTTAGGTGACCCTGTTCTTGAGCTTGCATGTCAAATTTATGTGGTCAAAAGTAGTTTTAATGCATAATATGGCCTCTAAGCACTTGTAGGAGAAGTTGCTATCAATCTTGTTGAGTTTGATTCACTTTTATTTTGAGTCACTAAAATTTTTAGAAATTTTTCAGAGGAAGAAATATGTTTAGGAAAATGTACCAAGGTGGTTCCTCAAGGAAGCAAGGCCAAAGGCTCGTGATACGTGAGCCGGACAATGAACTACCAAGGGAACCTCAAGTGTGGCCTTGTGAATGGCCGTCAGAGGAGTACATGGTCCAGGCAAGCATCAAGGATGAATTTGACGCATATGTGCGTAACGCTGATCTTGAGAGCTTTGTGTCAGATAAGTGCCGGCAATACCTCTATCTAACTGATTCATTTGTGAGAAGGTTTAAATTTACATCCTCGTGCAATTCTCACACTGTTTTATTTGATCTTTATGATAAATCATATTCCATTCGACCTAGAAGATATTAATACTGCTTGTAAACTCCCGCACTAGGGCAATGTTAGTGAACCTCGCAAATCTGAATATAAAGACTTTCTTGCTAGTATTACTGTGGGGGAATCTAGGGAAATCACACAAGCCACCATAGGGAGCATTCATTTCCCTTCCATACATTATTTTGCTCTCTTCATTGGTAGATGCATTAACGGAAAAGATGAGGCTTGTCACATGTGTGTTCTAGATCTTAGTGTCCTCAAGAGTGCGGTATTAGGTGATAAACAATATAACTTGGGGGCTATTGTTGCACGTAGGTTGCATCACAACCGTATAAGTGGAGATTTGTTTGGTGGAATTTATGCAACTCGTGTAGCTAACTATCTTGATATACCCATACATGGAAATGATGTTGAGTTGCCTCCTGCTTATCTAGATTATAATGCTATGGTTCGCCACCAGTTTCTTGAGAGGAACGATCAGTTCCTCCAGTACCAACTAATTTTTGACAGACGGCGCACCGTCCATGTTGCTCTCCCTGTGATGTCTACTACACAACCTTCTTCTTGTAGACGTTGTTGGGCCTCAAAGTGCAGAGGTTTGTAGGACAGTAGCAAATTTCCCTCAAGTGGACGACCTAAGGTTTATAATTCCGTAGGAGGCGTAGGATGAAGATGGTCTCTTTCAAGCAACCCTGCAACCAAATAACAAAGAGTCTCTTGTGTCCCCAACACACCCAATACAATGGTAAATTGTATAGGTGCACTAGTTCGGCGAAGAGATGGTGATACAAGTGGTATATGGATAGTAGATAAAGGTTTTTGTAATCTGAATTTATGAAAACAGCAAGGTAAATAATGATAAAAGTGAGAGTAAACGGTATTGCAATGCTAGGAAATAAGGCCCAGGGTTCATACTTTCGCTATTGTAAGTCCTCTCAACAATAATAATATAATTGGATCACATAACTATCCCTCAACATTCAACAAAGAGTCACTCCAAAGTCACTAATAGCGGAGAACAAACGAAGAGATTATGGTAGGGTACGAAACCACCTCAAAGTTATTCTTTCCAATCAATCCGTTGGGCTATTCCTATAAGTGTCACAAACAGCCCTAGAGTTTGTACTAGAATAACACCTTAAGACACAAATCAACCAAAACCCTAATGTCACCTAGATACTCCAATGTCACCTCAAGTATTCGTGGGTATGATTATACGATATGCATCACACAATCTCAGATTCATCTGTTCAAACCAACACAAAGAACTTCAAAGAGTGCCCCAAAGTTCCTACCAGAGAATCACGACGAAAACGTGTGCCAACCCCTATGCATATGTTCATGGGCAGAACCCGCAAGTTGGTCACCAAAACATACATCAAGTGAATCACGTGATATCCCATTGTCACCACAGATACGCACGGTAAGACATACATCAAGTGTTCTCAAATCTTTAAAGACTCAATCCGATAAGATGACTTCAAAGGGGAAACTCAATCCATTACAAGAGAGTAGAGGGGGGAGAAAACATCATAAGATCCAACTATAATAGCAAAGCTCGCGATACATCAAGATCGTATCACCTCAAGAACACGAGAGAGAGAGAGAGATATCAAACACATAACTACTGATACATACCCTCAGCCCCGAGGGAGAACTACTCCCTCCTCATCATGGAGAGCACCGAGATGATGAAGATGGCCACCGGAGAGGGGTTGCCCCCTCCGGCAGGGTGCGAACGGGTCTAGATTGGCTTTCGGTGGCTACGGAGGCTTCTGGCGGCAGAACTCCCGATCTATTGTGCTCTCGGTAGTTTTAGGGTATGTGGGTATATATGGGTGAAAGAGATACGTCAGGGGAGCGACAAGGGGCCCACGAGGGTGGAGGGCGCGCCCTAGGGGGGTGGGCGCCCCCCCTCCCCCGCCTCGTGGCTCCCTCATTCCTTTCCTGACGTGCACTCCAAGTTTTTTCGGTAGCTTTCCTTCCAAAAATAACTTCTCCAGTTGGTTTCATTCTATTTCGTCTCCGTTTGATATTCTTTTTCTTCGAAACACCTTAATAGGCAAAAAACCAGCAATTCTGGGTTGGGCCTCCGGTTAATAGGTTATTCCCAAAAATAATATAAAAGTGGATAATAAAGCCCAATATTGTCCAAAACAGAAGATAATATAGCATGGAGCAATCAAAAATTATAGATACGTTGGAGACGTATCAAGCATCCCCAAGCTTAATTCCTGCTCGTCCTCGAGTAGGTAAATGATAAAAACATAATTTTTGATGTGGAGTGCTACTTGGCATAATTTCAATATAATTCTTCTTAATTGTGGCATGAATATTCAGATCTGAAAGATTCAAGATAAAATTTCATATTGACATAAAAATAATAATACTTCAAGCATACTAACTAAGCAATTATGTCTTCTCAAAATAACATGGCCAAAGAAAGTTCATCCCTACAAAATCATATAGTTTAGTCATGCTCCATTTTTGTCACACAAGAATGCTCTCATCATGCACAACCCCGATGACAAGCCAAGCAATTGTTTCATACTTGAGTAATCTCAAACTCATTAACCTTCACACAATACATGAGCGCGAGCCATGGATATAGCACTATGGGTGGAATAGGATATGATGAGGGGGTTATGTGGAGAAGACAAAAAGGAGAAAGTCTCACATCAACGAGGCTAATCAATGAGCAATGGGGATGCCCATCGATTGATGTTAATGCAAGGAGTAGGGATTGCCATGCAACGGATGCACTAGAGCTATAAATGTATGAAAGCTCAACAAAAGAAACTAGTGGGTGTGCATCCAACTTGCTTGCTCACAAAGACCTTGGGCACTTGAGGAGGCCCATTGTTGGAATATACAAGCCAATTTCTATAATGAAAAATTCCCACTAGTATATGAAAGTGACTAAACAAGAGACTCTCTATCATGAAGATTATGGTGCTACTTTGAAGCACAAGTGTGGCAAAGGATAGTAGCATTGTCCCTTCTATCTTTTTCTCTCATTTTTTATTTGGCCTTTCTTCTTTTTTATGGCCTTTCTCTTTTTTTGGGCCTTCTCTCTTTTTTTATTCCTCACTTGGGACAATGCTCTAGAAAATGATGATCATCACACTTCTATTTATTTACAACTCAATGATTACAACTCGATACTAGAACAAGATATGACTCTATATGAATGCCTCCAGCGGTGTACCGGGATTGCGATGATGCATGAGTGACATGTATGAAAGAATTATGAACGGTGGCCTTGCCACAAATACTATGTCAACTACATGATCATGCTAAGCAATATGACAATGATGAATGTGTCATGATAAACGGAATGGTGGAAAGTTGCATGGCAATATATCTCGGAATGGCTATGGAAATGCCATAATAGGTAGGTATGGTGGATGTTTTAAGGAAGATATAGGAGGTTTATGTGTGATAGAGTGTATCATATCCCGCGGTTTGGATGCACCGGCGAAGTTTGCACCAACTCTCAATGTGAGAAAGGGCAATGCACGGTACCGAAGAGGCTAGCAATGATGGAAGGGTAAGAGTGCGTATAATCCATGGACTCAACATTAGTCATAAAGAACTCACATACTTATTGCAAAAATCTACAAGTCATCAAAAACCTCGGCACTACGCGCATGCTCCTAGGGGGATAGAATTGTAGGAAAAGACCATCGCTCGTCCCCGACCGCCACTCATAAGGAGGACAATCAAATGACACCTCATGTTTCAAATTTGTTACACAACGTTTACCATATGTGCATGCTACGGGACTTGCAAACTTCAACACAAGTATTCCTCAAATTCACAACTACTCAACTAGCACGATGATACGTCTCCAACGTATCTATAATTTTTGATTGCTCCATGCTATATTATCTACTGTGTTGGACATTATTGGGCTTTATTATCCACTTTTATATTATTTTTGGGACTAACCTATTAACCGGAGGCCCAGCCCAGAATTGCTGTTTTTTGCCTATTTTAGGGTTTCGAAGAAAAGGAATATCAAACGGAGTCCAAACGGAATGAAACCTTCGGAAACATGATTTTCTCACCGAATACAACTCAGGAGACTTGGACCCTACGTCAAGCCAATCAACATGAGGTCACGAGGTAGGGGGGCGCGCCTGCCCCCCAGGCACGCCCTCCACCCTCGTGGACCCCCTGTTGCTCCACCGACATACTTCTTCCTCCTATATATACCCACGTAACCCCAAACGATCAGATACGGAGCCAAAACCCTAATTACACCGCCGTAACTTTCTGTATCCACGAGATCCCATCTTGGGGCCTATTCCGGAGCTCCGCCGGAGGGGGCATCGATCACGGAGGGCTTCTACATCAACACCATAGCCTCTCCGAGGAAGTGTGAGTAGTTTACTTCAGACCTACGGGTCCATAGTTAGTAGCTAGATGACTTCTTCTCTCTTTTTGGATCTCAATACAATGTTTTCCCCCTCTCTTGTGGATATCTATTCGATGTAATCTTCTTTTTGCGGTGTGTTTGTTGAGACCGATGAATTGTGGGTTTATGATCAAGTCTATCTATGAATAATATTTGAATCTTCTCTGAATTCTTTTATGTATGATTGGTTATCTTTGCAAGTCTCTTTGAATTATCAGTTTGGTTTGGCCTACTAGATTGATCTTTCTTGCAATGGGAGAAGTGCTTAGCTTTGGGTTCAGTCTTGCGGTGTCCTTTCCCGGTGACAGTAAGGGCAGCAAGGCACGTATTGTATTGTTGCCATCAAGGATAACAAGATGGGGTTTTCTTCATATTGCATGAGTCTATCCCTCTACATCATGTCATCTTGCTTAAGGCGTTACTCTGTTTTTAACTTAATACTCTAGATGCATGCTGGATAGCGGTCGATGAGTGGAGTAATAGTAGTAGATGAAGGCAGGAGTCGGTCTACTTGTCTCGGACGTGATGCCCATGTACATGATCAAACCTAGATTTTCTCATAACTATGCTCAATTTTGTCAATTGCTCAACAGTAATTTGTTCACCCACCGTAGAATACTTATGCTCTCGAGAGAAGCCACTAGTGAAACCTATGGCCCCCGGGTCTATCTTTATCATATTAATCTCCTACTACTTAGTTATTTACTTTGCCTTTATTTTACTTTGCATCTTTATCATAAAAATACCAAAAATATTATCTTATCATATCTATGAGATCTCACTCTCGTAAGTGGCCCTATAGGGATTGACAACCCCTATTTGTGTTGGTTGCGAGGGATTTATTTGTTTTGTGCCCGTACGTGGGACTCGCGTGTAGCCTCCTACTGGATTGATCCTTGGTTCTCAAAAACTGAGGGAAATACTTAAGCTACTTTGCTGCATCATCCCTTCCTCTTCGGGGAAAACCAAAGCAGTGCTAAAAGAGGTAGTACACGACTTTAATATTATTACCTCCATATCTGAAAACAATCATCAAGCATCAAACTTCTCTTAGTATTCAACACACTCATAAGAAAGTTTAACTAATCTTGAATACCTAGCATATTAAGATTTTAAGCAAATTACCATGCTATTAAGACTCTCAAAATAAAACTACCACCATGAGAGTTCATCTATTTCTTCAAAATAAAACTACCACCATGCTCTAAAAGATATAAGTGAAGTACTAGAGCAAACAACAAACTACTTCGAAAGATATAAGTGAAGATCAATGAGTAGTTGAATAATTATGCAACTATATGAAGACTCTCTAACATTTAATAATTTCAGATCTTGGTATTTTATTCAAACAGCAAGCAAAGCAAAAGAAAATGACATTCTTAGAATAGCAAACATTATGTGAAGAAGCAAAAACTTAGGATCAACCGATACTAACCGATAGTTGTTGAAGAAGAAAGGTGGGATGCAAACCGGGGCATCCCCAAGCTTAGATGCTTGAGACTTCTTGAAATATTACCTTGGGGTGCCTTGGGCATCCCCAAGCTTGAGCTTTTGTGTCTCCTTAATTCCTCTCATATCACGGTCTCGCTAAATATCAAAAGCTTCATCCACACAAAACTCAATAAGGACTCGTGAGATAGGTTAGTATAAACCATTGCAAAAACCTTATCATACTCTATTGTAGCAAATAACTAAAATTATTATTCAACAATGCATACTAAATGCCTCTGTATATTTAATAGTCATATCCTCAAATAGAATTATTAAAGAAGCAAACATATGCAAACAATGCAAACATAACAACAATCTACCTAAACAGGACAGTCTGTAAAGAATGCAGCAACATCCATACTTCCCTAGCTCCAAAAATTATGAAAAAAAATTCCCACTGTAGTAAATTTATCAGAGCTTAATATGCAAAAGGTTTCAACATTTTATCACTTTCTTACTTTTCTAGGGAATTATTGCAACAGCAGTAAACTTTCTGTTTTCAAAAAGCAACATGTGGACTTCTAAAATAGGCATAGTAAAGGCTATCAATGCCACTTTTATTGAAATAAAAGATGAAAACATTGTTATAAATAACAGCAAGCAAATCCTAACAAAATAAATTGACGCTCCAAGCAAAACACATATCATGTGGTGAATAAAAATATAGCTTCAAGTAAAGTTACCGATGAACGAAGACGAAAGAGGGGATGCCTTCCGGGGCATCCCCAAGCTTAGGATTTTGGTTGTCCTTAAATATTACCTTGGGGTGCCTTAGGCATCCCCAAGTTTAGGCTCTTGCCACTCCTTATTCCATAGTCCATCGAATCTTTACCCAAAATTTGAAAACTTCACAATACAAAACTTAACAGAAAACTCGTAAGCTCCGTTAGTATAAGAAAGCAAATCACCATCATAAGGTACTGTAATGAACTCATTCTAAATTCATATTGGTGTAATATCTACTGTATTCCAACTTATCTATGGTTCATACCCTCCGATACTACTCATAGATTCATCAAAATAAGCAAACAACACATAGAAAACAGAATCTGTCAAAAATAGAACAATCTGTAGTAATCTGTAGGTTTCGACCACTTCTGGAACTCATAAAATTCTCAAATAAATTTTTGTACGTGAGTAATTTGTCTATTATCATCTTCAAAAAGAATTAACTCAATAGCACTCTCCAATAAAAACTGGCAGCAATTCTCGTGAGCGCTAAGGTTTCTGTTTTTTACAGCATGATCATAAAGACTTCACCCAAGTCTTCCCAAAGATTCTACTTGGCACAGACACTAATTAAAAGCATAAAACCACATCTAAACAAAGGCTAGATGAATTATTTATTACTAAACAGTAACAAAAAGCAAGGAAAAAAATAAAATTGGGTTGCCTCCCAACAAGCGCTATCGTTTAACGCCCTTAGCTAGGCATGACGATTTCAATGATGCTCACATAAATGATAAGAATTGAAACATAAAGAGAGCATCATAAAGAATATGATTAGCACATTTAAGCCTAACCCACTTCCTATGCATAGGGATTTTGTGAGAAAACAATTTATGGGAACAAGAATCAACTTGCATAGGAAAGGAAAACATGCATAACTTCAAAACTTTAAGCACATAGAGAGGAAACTTGATATTATTGCAATTCCTACAAGCATATATTCCTCCCTCATAATAATTTTCAGTAGCATCATGAATGAATTCAACAATATAACTAGCACCTAAAGCATTCTTTTCATGATCTACAAGCATAGAAATTTTATTACTCTTCACATAAGCAAAATTCTTCTCATTCAGAATAGTGGGAGTATCATAAGAAACTCGAATACTATAAATTGTTTCCACATTAAAAGAGTAATGTTTAGAAAAAGGATAATCATAATCATGACAAGTTTTATAAATATAATCATCACTACTTTTTATAGCATATGTATCATCACAATAATTATCATAAGTAAGAGGCATGCTATCATCATTATAAATTTGCATATCAAAACTTGGGAGACTAAAAATAGCATCTTCATTAAGCGTAGCATCCCCAAGCTTGGGACAAACGTTAATTGCAGCAAATATATTCTCAAAAACATCATCTTCATCAAACATAGCATCCCCAAGCTTGGGCCTTTTCATATCATAAGCATAATCACTCTCATCATTAATAGTATGGATAGCGCCAATAGTATAGCAATTATCATATTCGTCCAAGCAAGTGCCAAAAAGATTTTCAAGATCACAAGAAGTATCATTATCTTCCACAATTATATTTTCATGAGGCACAATAATGATAGGAGAAGCACTATTTAGGGGAGATATCTTTTTACCTCTCTTTCTTTTTCTTTTCTTCTTCTTCACCACATAATATGTGGGTTCAATCCTCTTTTTGGAGCTCTTTATTGAGAAATAAGGGATCGAGTCACTCCCACGCCTCCTCAGAGCTCAGTGGATTCTGGCCGTCAGATTCGTTTTCCTGATGCGATTCTAGCTGTCGGATCAAGCCTCTGGACGATCTGGGCCGCCGGATCAAAAAACGGCGCTGTAGCAATGAATAGTTACTGCCTCCACGCGCTGCCGCTTACTTCGCCTGTTCGACCTGGACTCGCTGACCTGTGGGGCCGCTCGCGGGTGGGCCGCGTTTGTCAGTGACCGTGGCTGCGGGTGTGGCCTGTTCGTCCCGCCGCGCGCACCGGCGGGTAAATATCCCGCGCCACCGCACGTAATATCTTGCCTCCGCCGAGGTTAGTTTGGTCTTTTCGCGTCCAGGCCTCGTGCGTGGCCGTCGCTGGTTGGCCCGTCGGTGGATGAGGTGAGGACAGCGACCTCTTCGTCCTCCCATTCGCCCCCTCCCCCCAGCCCCTCTCTCTCCCTCGCTCGATCTCCTCTCCAGCCGCCCGCACACCCCCTGCCATCGCGCCGCCGACGTCGTTGCCGCTCGCATCTCAGGGCGCGTCGTCGGCTCCCGAGCCCTCCTGCTCCGACCCCGCAGAGGGCGCGTCCATGGTCGGAGCGGAGGAGGAGATCCAGGCGGAGCGCGCCATCTCCATCGCCGCGGCCCCCGGCCTTCGTCGAGCTGCTCGTCATCTTCCTCAGCCTCATCGTAAACGCCGCCGTCGGCTTCTGGCAGGAGACCAACGCTGAGAAGGCGCTCGAGGCGCTGCGCCAGATCCAGTCCGACCGCGCTGCCGTGCGGCGCGACGGCGAGTGGGCGCCTGCCCTCCCCGTCGGCGAGCTCTTCCCCGGGGACGTCGTGCAGCTCCGCATCTGGGACAAGGTGCCCAACGATATGCGCGTCCTCAGGCTCATCTCCTCCATGCTCCGCGTCGAGCAGGGGTCGCTCACGGGTGAGAAACTCTGTCAACAAGGCTGCGCATGCCGTGCCGGTCGAGGATGCTGACATCCAGGCCAAGGAGTGCATCGTGTTCGCGGGCACCACCGTCGTCAATGGCAGCGCCGTCTGCCTCGTCGTGCGCACCGGGATGGCCACCGAGATCAGCAAGATCCACTCTGGTGTCGTCCGCAGAATAGGTGGTCTCTCTCTCTCTCTCTCATTACCTTGCCTTGCAGGTGGCCATCGTTGCGGAGCTGGATGAGATCTCTGGGCAGCCCGCCACATAGCTTGCAGCCCTGGACCCTGGTTCTTGCCACTGATGTGGCACCTCCTGGTTCAGCATGAATGTATTGCATGATAGGTGTTTGATAAATTGTCAGGGTGGGCTCATGAACAGAGTGGCCGATCAGTTTACCTTATTAAGAAGGGGATTTAGCTTTCCAGTATGTTTTTCTTTTTCTTCTTCCATATTTTGTTTTTTCTTCCTTTTTCTTCACTCAATTGACACTATTTTGTTTGTGTGCTGCCTAATTTGCTTTCCAGGTACAGATATTGGTGTGGTTTGGCCTTGCCTTCCCGCAGATAGTGGTTCGATTGGCTGTCGCAGGAGGACGTTCGGCGAGGCACTCACCAAGATCATCGGCCTCATATGCATCCTCGTGTGGCTCATCAATGCCAAGTACTTTTTGACCTTCGAGCTCGACGAATGGGTGCCCAGGAACATACGCTTTTCGTTTGAGAAGTGCACATACTACTTTGAGATCGCCGTGGCGCTTGCCGTCGCCGCCATACCCGAGGGATTGCCTGCCGTGATCACCGCCTGCCTCGCCCTCGGAACCAGGAAGATGGCCGCCAAGAATGCGCTCGTGAGAAAGCTGCCCAGTGCGGAGACTCCGGGCTGCACCACCGTGATCTGCTCTGACAAGACTGGGACACTGACCACCAACCAGATGTCAGTCTCAAAGCTCGCTGCGATCGGTGATGCCCCAGGGAAAGTTAGGAGCTTCAAGGTGGACGGCACGTCGCATGATTCCCATGATGGCAAAATTTACTACTGGCCTGTAGGGAGGATGGATGCAAATCTTGAGATGATTGCGAAGGTTGCCGCTGTGTGCAATGATGCCAGTGTCTCACATTATTCAAACCAGTATGTTTCCACCGGAATGCCGACCGAGGCTGCTTTAAAGGTGAGGATTGATACAGTTCATGCTATTCTCAGTTTTCTTGAATTTCACAGTGTTAATTTGAGAATATGGTGGTGCTTACTTGGTCCGCAACTGAACAATTTAGGATACAGTTATCACTAGAGTTTTGGTTGTGTCAGTCCAAATTCAGATAGTACTGATGTTGGAAGACATTCCATTCTTAGGCTTCCATGATGATTAATTTGTTGGTTGGTTTCTTGTGGGTCTTGGTTGAGAAAATGGGAGTACCTGAAGGAAAGAACGGTCTGTCGGTGGATCCGTCCGAGACATTAGGTAAGCATCAATGCATGCTTTTGAGCTTAGCATAACATAACTTACTATTTTGATATTTTCTAATATGTGCTGCTGAGTTAAGCTACAGCTGTATACTGTTTGTTTCAGTATAACATAACTTACTTTCTGCTTGATTGTTTGTTTCAGTTTGGAGGTGAGACGTTGAGGCCATTTATGCTGTTGGAGGCTGTTGGGTACTGTTGGTGCCGTTTGGTTCATTCATAAGGTAAGCCACACCCTTTGGTTGTACTTTGTGATAAACTGTTCTGACTACGCATGAATGCTTGTTCCTTTATTTGTTCACTCTATTTGTGTGATGGAGTATCAGGGGCCTGCTGTTTTCATATGAGATGCACGTAAACTGAAGATTTTCTTTTTTACTTCAGAACTAAAGCGATTATTTTACCTAGCCCAAAAGAGAAATTTCTTTGTACATATTGTTTTGTTTACATGTATATGAGATACACGTTTGTGGCTAATACCTGAAACATATGAACTGAGAGTCGTTCTTTTCTTCCTGGACATGTTGATATCTATCTCCTTTGGTATGTCATATCCTTTTATTTCATTTAACAAAATTCTTTGCTACCAGTGAAATATCCTAAACAATCTTGAAAACGTAGTACAATATTTTTTTTTTTTGTGTTAGTTGCCGTGAGGCCTGCGAGGAATGTGCTTCAGAAACCACGCCATTACCATATATTACACTAATGCCATATTTAATCATTGACATAACTTTGGAGGTTTTAGTTCTGTTAAAAAGATCATGCCATGTGACTGGAAAGTATATATGTTCAGATTATAAATCATATGCAATTTAATATTTTTATTGGACATGGTGATTGGCAATAGATAAATGATATTAGCCTTGCATTGAGGATTATTTCCTTTTTTGTGGTTGGCATGAATGTCATTTTCTTACAACTACCCCTTTCTTCCTGTAATATCATTCCAGATTGTACATTAATAAGGAGATTTATATGAACATTGTGCCGCCTAACGCATCCATGCTTTAATTTTGTACTCAATAGTTTAAGCAGTTGCCCTTTGAGGTATAATTTTTCTAAACATTGTGCAGCCTAACACATCTATGTTGTTCTATTCGGATATGTTGGTGCAGTGTGTGTACGTTATGGGCATGCGGTTTCTGTCGTTTGCTGCTGTTGTATAGTCATAAGTAGGAGAGCTGAGTTTAGCTGTATTTCGTGCAATGAGCTGTCTACTCCTGCCAATGGCAACTTTATGGGCCGGCAACGGCAAGGTGTTAGTGATCTGCTATTCTACGTAACACCAATGGTGGTTTTTTTGGTCTGTATGGCATCGAGGTTGTTTCTATTCAGGTGTGTTGGTGCAGTGGGCATGCCGTTCCTGTCGTTTTGCAAACATTTCTGGTACTATCGAATCTGCTATTCAGCCAATAGCATTAATGTAGCTTGGCAAGGGAAAAAATGTTGATTTGCAAAATTTCTGCTATTAATGATTTGCTATTCTATGAAACCCTAATGCCTATTTTTCTGCTCTGTCCATGGCATTGATGTTTCTATTCGGATGTGTCGTTGTCTACGCCATGGGCACGCAGTTCAGGTCGTTTGCCCTGCCCTGTATCCATGTAGGAGAGTCAAGTTTAGTAATGAAATTATCAGTTTTCCTGCCAATGGTTTATGGCCTGGGAAGGAAAACTTTATCATTTTGTGAATTTATTTGTTGTCTTGCTTCCGAGGCTCTTAGCATATTTTTTGGCATTGCTTATGTGTATCAAGTATCATCATGCACAAAGTTGAATAATTTTAGAAATTTCTAATTTCCTGGTCGGTGCTTTTTCTGCATATTTCAGTGTTAGTGCTCAGAAAGTGAGGCTCACCTGCATGCGCTTCCGCCAGTTCTATGAGGCAAAAAGCAAAGAAGGGTCGGTACTCAATACCTTATTATATATGCTGCACAATAATTATTCTCCACTCTCTGTTGTTCAATTTTTTTATGTAAACCTGCCAGCTTATTTTGTCTTGTATGGCACTATATTAGCTCATGCCAATAAATATAATTAAGAACGGACCTGCCTGTTCACTTCATCTGCAATCACGTGATTGGTAGAACTTGGTTCATTATCTGAATACGCCTCCTGTAACTTGTTGTTTCTAGACTTCTGCTTATAGCACGACTGAATTCTTAAATAGCTTGATTTTTTATTTCCCAAACAAAGGTTTACAATCTCTGAACCATTTCAGTTCAGTTCGCTTAATCTCTCCAGAATTTGATGGTTTGGTATGTTCGCATTATTTTAGATGCCTCATGGCATTGGCTCTTGGTAGGAGTGACCGAGTGAGCTCTGTGATGTGCGCAACAAGTTCCAGACCATTATGCAGGTAGCTCCTTATGTGCCTATCTACGGCTGTGGAGTCTAGCGGCTGTTCTCTGGTTGCCTATCTAAGATTAATCTGCTCTAAAATATATTTAAGTGTACTGGCGTACTACAACTTCTGTTAGTTCAGCAATCTACTAAGATGATCCGTGTGCAAGGATATTTAGATTGTAGTTGGTAACAAATTATGCAAATTTGATGATCTATCTATTTGTTTCACTTTAGAGTTATTTGAATTTACTAGCCCATAATGTTCACTGCATTGCAAAATTAACTTTTACACGGAAAACTATTTGCAAAGTTAACTTCTGACGATTTTGCATGTTCCAGGTTATGGAGATCCCTGTCAGAAACCTTCTATTCCTGTTTTTCTTTTTAAGGGGTATTGAAATAGCTACATATATGAGCGAACCAATCATCGTTAGCCAGATAGTTATCTTCTGTTGTTTCATCTTATAATGAAATTTCATTGTCTAAGGAAAAATCATTTCCCTTCCAGTTATGTATGTGCTCAGTCTAATTAAGCGTTTTTAAGTAGCTTTCTCTTTCAGTCAGTTATTATTTCTACATTTCTATAATATTTTGTCGTATATGTCATCTGTGATTTATCTTTGTTCTTATATGACCGACTTGCAAAAGAAATAATAGGTAAACCAAAAAATAGCCTTAGTAGATATCAAAGATAAGTTAAAGTGAAAGTGCGTATTTTTGTTCGATATTCTTGCACCAATTCGCTGATCTTTTTTTCATCGTGGTTCTGTTTTGCAGTTTGAAATAAGGAATTGGAACTGCAACACCCTGTAATACTTGACAAACTACAGGAAGAAACATCAAGAACTTGCTCCCCATGAAACAACTCCACAATATCATTGTCACATGCTATTTTATTTGCAATGAGCATATAGATCCTCGCGATTGACCCATATGAAGTAACTTTAGCAAAGCTTGCTCTCTACCCTATTAAAGAATTGCTGTCTTTTTTGTAACATGAGTTACCCATTTTTTATTGGCCAGCATACCACTTTTGAGACATTAAGTGATAATGATAGTGGTTGATAAGTTGTATTGAGTTTTGCCTTACCTTCCACCCTAAAACGTGTTATCAGCCAATGTGCAAGTGTATATATTGCAATGTAATGCTCATTGTGGTATATGTATATACATGCAATGGCAGACTCATTGTGGTTGTTATAGTCATGTATTACCGTTTGGGCGGCTGGATATGACGGGTCAGGTTAGGTGCGGTAAGCCGCACTTCCTGTTGAGTGGCTGCGCTTTTGTTTTCGAACTTCCTGTTGAGTGGTCTTATGAACTTCCTGTCGAGTGGCTGCATTGTTATAGTTTTATGCTGATATTGAACATCACTATGTCCTGCTCCTATCACAATTGAATGTTTCTTCTTCATTGTATTATTATCGTATATGCTAAACCAGGATTATTACTGACTTAGGAACAAAAGCGTTGCTACCGCTACCCTCGTGCCAATTACTACTGACTTAGCAACCAAAGCGTTGCTACCGGTACCCTCGCGCCAAGGCGCGATACCGATCTAGTTAATGAGATTGGTTGAATAGGAGGCTCCTCCTCGTTACCTGATTCATCATAAGAAATAATAGAAGGATATTGGGAAGTCTCTTCCCTTTCATTAGTATTCTTTTCATCCTCTATTTGTTTTCTTTTCTTTATGTAGTTGGTAATATAAGGATTTTCAATATAATTCACCGCACAATACATATAAATTTTCTCTAGATCAAATCTAAGAAGTTTATAACGGGCAAATTCCGGAAGATAATTAGTTATACGTTTCATTTCTTCGTAACCCATAAGCAAATTAGGTTCATTATGATGTGCAAGGGAAATCAAGTCATCATAATTTTTGGACATGATACGATCATGAAACAATTTGCATTGGGTACTGTAATGATCATGTTCATTGCAAAGCTCACAAGTATGGCCAAGATAATTTAAATTTTCAGCACATTCATCTAGCCTTTCTTGCAATAATTTAGTTTCTAAGTACTTATGCCTCTTGCAATATCTACCTTCCCTATTTGGTGTGTACTTACAAACCCAATGTACTCCACAAAAATTGACATGTTTATAGGAGACATTTTCATCATAACTAGTGCAATCATCATTAGTATCATGGATATTCAAAGAATTCGTACTAAAAACATTGCAATCATGCTCATCATTCAAATATTTAGTGCCAAACATTTTATAGATTTCTTCTAGCACTTGAGCACAATTATCTTTTCCATCATACTCACGAAAGATATTAAAAAGGTGAAGCATATGAGACAAACTCAATTCCATTTTTTATAGTTTTCTTTTATAAACTAAACTAGTGATAAAACAAGAAACTAAAAGACTCGATTGCAAGATCTAAAGATATACCTTCAAGAGCTAACCTCCCCGGTAGCGGCGCCAGAAAAGAGCTTGATGTCTACTACACAACCTTCTTCTTATAGACATTGTTGGGCCTCCAAGTGCAGAGGTTTGTAGGACAGTAGTAAATTTCCCTCAAGTGGATGATCTAAGGTTTATCAATCCGTAGGAGGCGTAGGATGAAGATGGTCTCTCTCAAGCAACCCTGCAACCAAATAACAAAGAGTCTCTTGTGTCCCCAACACACCCAATACAATGGTAAATTGTATATGTGCACTAGTTTGGCGAAAAGATACTGATACAAGTGGTATATGGATAGTAGATAAAGGTTTTTGTAATCTGAATTTATAAAAACAGCAAGGTAAATAATGATAAAAGTGAGAGTAAACGGTATTGCAATGCTAGGAAATAAGGCCCAGGGTTCATACTTTCGCTATTGTAAGTCCTCTCAACAATAATAATATAATTGGATCACATAACTATCCCTCAACATTCAACAAAGAGTCACTCCAAAGTCACTAATAGCGGAGAACAAACGAAGAGATTATGGTAGGGTACGAAACCACCTCAAAGTTATTCTTTCCAATCAATCCGTTGGGCTATTCCTATAAGTGTCACAAACAGCCCTAGAGTTTGTACTAGAATAACACCTTAAGACACAAATCAACCAAAACCCTAATGTCACCTAGATACTCCAATGTCACATCAAGTATCCGTGGGTATGATCATACGATATGCATCACACAATCTCAGATTCATCTACTCAAACCAACACAAAGAACTTCAAAGAGTGCCCCAAAGTTCCTACCGGAGAATCACGACGAAAACGTGTGCCAACCCCTATGCATAGGTTCATGGGCGGAACCCGCAAGTTGGTCACCAAAACATACATCAAGTGAATCACGTGATATCCCATTGTCACCATAGATACGCACGGCAAGACATACATCAAGTGTTCTCAAATCTTTAAAGACTCAATCCGATAAGATAACTTCAAAAGGGAAACTCAATCCATTACAAGAGAGTAGAGGGGGGAGAAAACATCATAAGATCCAACTATAATAGCAAAGCTCGCGATACATCAAGATTGTATCACCTCAAGAACACGAGAGAGAGAGAGAGATCAAACACATAGCTATTGATACATACCCTCAGCCCCAAGGGAGAACTACTCCCTCCTCATCATGGAGAGCACCGGGATGATGAAGATGGCCACCGGAGAGGGGTTGCCCCCTCCGGCAGGGTGCCGGAACGGGTCTAGATTGGCTTTCGGTGGCTACGGAAGCTTCTGGCGGCGGAACTCCCGATCTATTGTGCTCTGCGGTAGTTTTAGGGTACGTGGGTGTATATGGGTGAAAGAGATACGTCAGGGGAGGCACGAGGGGCCCACGAGGGTGGAGGGCGCGCCCTAGGGGGGTGGGCGTGCCCCCTGCCTCATGGCTCCCTCGTTCCTTTCCTGACGTGCACTCCAAGTTTTTCCGGTAGCTTTCCTTCCAAAAATAACTTCTCTCCAGTTGGTTTCATTCCGTTTCGACTCCGTTTGATATTCCTTTTCTTCGAAACACTGAAATAGGCAAAAAAACAGCAATTCTGGGCTGGGCCTCCGGTTAATAGGTTAGTCCCAAAATAATATAAAAGTGGATAATAAAGCCCAATATTGTCCAAAACAGTAGATAATATAGCATGGAGCAATCAAAAATTATAGATACGTTGGAGACGTATCACCCTGCTCCTACTTTCTTTGACTTTGAGGCAAAAAGGAGATATGTTATAACCAGGGAGGAGGCGAACGAGTACGAGAGGAGGACGGAGGCAGCTCGCCTCCAAGCTGTAGCTCGTCAGGCAGTAGCTGCTGCATCTCAGTACGACCCGAGTTACAACTTTGGATATTGTAGGAGATATGCCCTAGAGGCAATAATAAATGCTATTACTTATCTCCATGTTCATCATTATGTTTATGTTCCATGCTATAACTGCTATGCTTCTCGAGCCTGCAATAACACGAGGCTCAAAGGAAGACTCATATGCACGTGTGGAATAATAAACGGTAAGAAGTATTCCTAGTCTGGCCTCTAAGACTAGCTCAAGTATTGCATGATGATTCTGTTTTCCTGGTCATGGGCATGTCTATGCCAGCAACTTTGAGGG
This sequence comes from Triticum urartu, assembly GCF_056163025.1. Taxonomy (NCBI): domain Eukaryota; kingdom Viridiplantae; phylum Streptophyta; class Magnoliopsida; order Poales; family Poaceae; genus Triticum; species Triticum urartu. The sequence goes on from NC_141877.1 coordinate 541,861,378, forward strand.
CACAGTGTTAAGAGAACATTTGTGTTGAATCGACCCGAATTGATGTTATGCTATGAGATACATTTGTCACAAGTTAATGGTTAATAACACAAGAAGTTTATGTTTGCATAATTCCTTAGACTATGAGAGTATCGAGTTTCTTCATGCTTGCTTCATGAACTTTGGGGTTTGTTAATCGTCATCCGTAAATGGGTGTCTATTACGGCAGCTTACGGGTTCATGGAAAAGTATGTTAAGTAACTTGATAGCTCAAGATTGGGATTTTCTCCTCCGTCGATGGAGAGATATCTTTGGGCCCTCTCGGTGTTACGGTATCCATCATCGTCTGTGTTGGGGATATTACTACTGGGCGTAAACCGGCCTATCTGGGCCGGATTAACTTCATCAGTAGTTAAGCATGTTAAAGCCCATGAAGGTAGATGGGGGCTCAAGACCCATAATCGGTTGAGAGCCTGTAGCCGTAAACCGGTGTCAATATGTAACTTGTATTGTAAGTTAGGAATAAGTAGAGACCAAACCGGATACATCTATGAGCCGGTGTTGGGACTCTGTAAATCGACGGGCGTCACCCATGTATATAAGGGGACGACCCGGCGGCGGTTCAAGGACAGACAACAACTCGAGACAGAGGCGAAGCTTGTTTGCTCCCTAGTCATCGAAACACCCATCAATTCCATCACAACTAGACGTAGGCTTTTACCTTCATCGAAGGGGCCGAACTAGTATAAACTCTCTTGCGTCCTTGTATCCGCTTTAACCCCTTCAAGCTAACCCGTCGCGATGGCTCCACGACTAAGTCCTTTCTCTAGGACATCTGCCGTGACAAAACCATGACAGTTGGCGCCCACCGTGGGGCTATCGCACGATGGTTTCCGGTTCTTGGAGGGCCGCTTTGAAGGACTCGAGGGCTACGCTGTAGGCCGGATGACTAAGAGTCGTCGCGGCAAGCTCTACATCGACGACGCAGGCTGGGGCCCCGAGGCCGGTTCAATTGTGTATGGGTACTGGGTCCCCTTTGGTAGCATTCACGTTTTCATTGGCAAGATCGGAGAACCGGGCCCTGAGCCGGACATCTGCATCGACCTCGTCGAGACGGCTCAGTGTGCGCAATCCACCTGGGTTAAACCGGCCATGAAGCGTACCTTTGTGGGAGTGATCCATGGAGGAAGTTATGAGGACAGATCGGAGCTTCGCGGGGCGACTGTCGTTTGTTCCGGTGACGAATCTTCAACTGGAGAAACCGAATCTCTTTATCAACTACAAGATGGCCGGATTGAGAGCTGTTCCGATGGCGACAGTATTCCGGACCCCTCCGATCTGCCTAACCGGGTTGGAATATTCATGACCGGAACACAAGCAGCGCTTCATTCTTCGACAGCCGCGGCAACGATCTCCGGTTCAGCAGCGGCGACGGTTGCCGGGGCAGGAGGCCCTGTACGCCCGCCGGCTCAGGTTCTATCAGAACTGTTTGATGCGTTGGCTGTGCTTATGGCGGAAGTTAATCCGCCAGATCAGGACGTTCACAACACGGAGATTGCAAAGGTAAAGGAACAAATCACCCAGGCCAAGACGGATCTGGCAGCTGAGGATACCAGGATGGCCGCAGAGCGGGCCGCTTTAGATGCACAGGCCTACAGGCTTATGTTGGACCAGAGTGCGTCGCATGAAGTCATGAGGAGGAAGCACCGATCCTGCTTACCTCCGGTTTTCGAGGCCAGAGACCTTTTCAACACTCCAGGACCAAGAGCCAGCGATCCGCTGGAGGGGAACCGGGCAGAAGCCCCTGGGACCGGTGCACCGGTTCGGCCCCGTCAGATGGACCCGCCTTGTCAAAACACCGTTATACCCCAGGATGCTTTAACACCTCCAGGTCACTACTCCAACCCAATGGACAATCTTGTTGCCGCTGCTGCACGACTGGAGGCCATTCCAATTGAAGGTGACTCGCCGCAGGCAGTAGAGACGCGACGGGTCAAGGAACTTCTGAGGACAGCTTTGGCCCAATAGGAAGCGTACTCGTACAGCCGCGACCAGATTCACTCGACCCCCCGTCCAAGCCGGAGCTATAGCAGACATATGGATGAACCAACAGTGTTGAGTAATGAACGACGTGGAGCACCCGTGGCAACAACCCGGCGGGTGGTGCTGATGACGCTCAGGAAGTGGTGAACCGGGCCCGAGCGCGCAGGGAGGCCGAGTTAGCCGCACAGCATCAGGCTCGGCAGCTCACGCCGGTTCGTCCAACCATTTCGATCGAACCTGGTGTTACTTCTAGTTCTTTGGGGGTGCCTTGCCTCATCCCCGCTTTACGCAACGTGCGCCTGCCCAAGGATTTCAAAGGCCCGCGCAAGGTACCAAATTATACGGCGGATCAACCACCAGAGACATGGGTAGAGAGCTATGAGATGGCCATGGAGATGCTTGATGTGGATGACACGGCGTGTGCGAAATACTTCACCATGATGCTTGAAGGAACGGCCCGTACTTGGTTAAAAAGCTTGCCAGCTAATTCTATCAGTTCATGGGCCCAATTACGAGCCCGGTTTATCAACAATTTCAAGGATACCTGTAAACAGCCTATGTCGATAGTGGACTTAGCTGCATGCGTCCAGGAGGAAGGAGAATCAACGACTCATTGGGTGCGCCGGGTTTCACAAGTGTTGCACTCCTCAGACCGCATCAACGCTGACACCACAGTATTAACCCTAGAAGGCAACTGCCGGTTTGGGCCCCTGAAGTTGAAATTGGGACGGATGAAGCGTCATTGCACCGACATGGGGACCCTCATGGCCGCTTTGGTAAAATATGCCGATTCTGATAGTACCAAGGATCCCGAATCTGATGATGACAGGACAGGGAAGGGGAAGAAGAACAACAGCTCCAAAGGTCAGCAACATCACTGGGTAGGCAATGGCGGAGGAGGCAAGCGTAAAGCAGATGGTAACATAGATTTTGTGGCTAATACCAACGCACAGGACAATGGCCATCGGCGCAAGGGTAGGCCGAAAAATCATAGTGGAGCACCCAACCCTAACCCAAACCGCCTGAACTATCTGCTAAGCCAGCCCTGTCCAAGACATGGGACAAAGGAGGAGCCAGCAAACCACCTTTGGAAGGATTGCTTTATTATGCAGGAGTTCAAGAATTCTAATAATTTCCGGTATGATCACGGATCTGGCGGTGGCTCAGGGTCCGGGCCGGGTTACGGTGGAGGAAGTTCCGGTTCAGGATTTAATGGTAATCCGGGCGGACATAATGGTCAAAATAGTCAGAACAGCCAGGGTGGTTACAACCAACAGCAGCAGCAGTCAGGTTACCAGAGCAACCCAAAGTAGTTGAGTAGTGGGCAGTACCATGTCTTTACCACTAGCTTGGACAAGCGAGACCGGAAGGTTCAGAGACGGGCAGTCAACTCTGTTGAACCGGCCACACCCCGTTATCTACGTTGGTCTGAACAGCCAATCATATGGAGCAGAGAGGATCACCCATCCCAGGTCGATAATCCGGGTCAGTTGGCTCTGGTGGTGGCGCCTCAGGTGGGAGGTTATAAGTTCACCAAGGTGCTCATGGATGGAGGGAGCAGCATTAACATCCTGTACTATGAAACCTTCCGTCGTATGGGACTAACAGATAAGAATCTCAAACCTTCCAATACAGTATTCCATGGTGTAGTGCCTGGCAGATCAGCATATCCCGTTGGTAAGATAGCTCTTGAAGTGGCCTTTGGGGATGATCATGATTCCAGGTCGGAGACATTGACGTTTGAGGTGGTGAAAATCCAAAGTCCATATCATGCCCTGTTTGGGCGACCGGCATACGCCAAGTTTATGGCTCGACCCTGTTATGTGTATTTGCAGCTCAAGATGCCGGGTCACAAGGGGAAAATAACGGTTCACGGAAGCCGCAAAATTGCTTTGGAATGCGAGGAAGGAGATGCGGCTTATGCAGAGTCGGTTTGTGCCACCGAGGAGTTGAAATACTATAAAGACAATGTTGATCCGGTGGACATGACTCCGTTGAAGAAGCCAACTACGGAGCATGATCCGGCCCTGAAGTTCAAATCGGCAGCAGAAACTAAGCTTGTTGACTTCGTGCCTGGCGATTCGTCCAAGCAGTTCAGCATCAGTGCCAACTTGGATCTGAAATAGGAAAGCGCGCTCATCGAGTTCATCCGTGAGAATCGGGACATTTTTGCATGGAAGCCTTCTGACATGCCAGGTGTACCGAGGCAACTCGCTGAGCACACACTTAATGTGGATCCTAAATATAAACCGGTGAAACAGTTCCTCCGCCGGTTTAACGAAGAAAGACACAAGGCGATTGGAGAAGAGGTAGCCAGGCTCTTAGCAGCTGGCTTTATTGTTGAAGTTTTTCACCCCGAGTGGCTTGCCAATCTGGTGCTGATCCTCAAGAAAAATGGCACCTGGCGCATGTGTGTGGATTACACAGATCTTAATAAAGCTTGTCCAACAGATCCTTTTGCCCTCCCCCGTATTGATCAAATTATTGATGCCACGGCAGGTTGTGAGCATTTAAGTTTTTTGGATGCATATTCTGGCTACCATCAGATCAAAATGGCAGTTACGGACCAGGAGAAGATAGCATTTATAACTCCCTTTGGAGCCTTCTGCTATGTGTCTATGCCCTTCGGACTCAAGAGTGCCCAGGCAACTTACCAACGGTGTGTACAAAATTGTCTTCACAAGCAGATTGGCCGTAATGTACATGCTTACGTGGATGATATCATGGTTAAATCCAGGGAGAAGGAGACTCTGATTGATGATTTGAGAGAAACCTTTGATAACCTAAGAACATACAAGATGATGCTTAATCCGGACAAGTGTGTCTTTGGTGTACCGGCGGGCAAGCTATTGGGTTTTCTAGTGTCCAACAGGGGAATTGAGGCTAATCCGGAGAAGATCACGGCTATCACCTCTTTGGCTAAACCGAAGTGTATCAACGATGTTCAATGCCTGGCAGGCCGGATTGCTGCGCTAAACCGGTTTATCAGTCGCCTGGGTGAGAAGGCAATCCCTTTGTATCAGATGATGAAAAGGACGGATCAGTTTATCTGGAGTTCTGCTGCTGATGAAGCATTTGAGGACTTAAAGCGGCAATTGGCCAATCCGCCTGTGCTCGCCGCTCCCGTTGACAAGGAGCCGTTACTGCTATATGTTGATGCTAATGTTCAGGCGGTCAGCGTAGCTATTGTGGTGGAGCGAAAAGAAGCAGGTAAGGAGCATCCGGTTCAACGTCCGGTCTATTATATCAGTGAGGTGCTCATTGAGTCCAAACAAAGGTATCCGCATTGGCAGAAGCTGGTGTATGGAGTTTTTATGGCGAGCCGAAAGCTTAAACAATATTTCCAAGGGCACTCAATTATGGTAGTCAGTTCTGCCCCTTTGGGAGATATCATCCAGAACCGGGAAGCAACTGGCCGGATTGCAAAGTGGGCCATAGAGCTGGGGCCGTACGGTCTGAAGTATGTGCCTCGGACAGCGGTTAAGTCTCAAGCACTTGTTGATTTCATCAATGATTGGACGGAAATTCAAGCACCTGAAGAAAAGCCGGATCATACGTATTGGACCATCCATTTTGACGGATCCAGGTAGTTGGAAGGCTCGGGGGCTGGAGTCGTATTAACTTCCCCATGAGGTGATACATTTTGTTATGTTCTCCGTTTAATGTTTCCTTGTACTAACAATGCAGTTGAGTATGAAGCCTTTCTCCATGGTCTCCGGATGGCTAAGGAGATGAATCTAAGTCGAGTTAAGTGCTTCGGTGACTCGGACCTTGTGGCTCAGCAAGTGTCTGGCACTTGGGACTCCAAGGACCCACTCATGGCAGCATATCGTCGTGAGGTGGATATTGTTGCAGGTTATTTCAGAGGCTATCAGGTGGACCACGTGGACCGGCGGAAAAATGAAGCGGCGGACGCTTTAAGCCGGCTGGGCTCTCAGCGCAAACCGGTCCCGCCCAATGTTTTTCTGGATGTGCTGCACAATCCGTCGGTGAAGATCCCCGGTGAAGAGGATTTGGCTATTCCTGATCCGGAGGCTCAATTGGTGGCAGTTCTTCATGTTATTCCGGATTGGACGCTTCCTTACCTGGCGTACAAGAACCGGGGCGAGTTGCCAGAAGATGAGATTCTGGCCCGGCAGATAATCCGGCGATCCAAGTCCATGGCTGTCATCAACGGTGAGTTGCATCATTGCAGTGTATCAGGAGCTTTTCAACGTTGCGTGTCTCCTGAAGAAGGCCGTGAAATTTTGCGTGAGATCCACGAAGGAGATTGTGGTCACCACGCCGGTTCAAAGTCTCTGGTGGCTAAAGCGTTTCGCCATGGTTTCTATTGGTTAACTGCTCATGCTGATGCGGAGGATCTGGTCAGACGATGTGATGGTTGCCAAAGGTTCTCAAGACGTGCTCATGTACCGGCTCAAGAATTGAGAATGATTCCAATTACTTGGCCGTTTGCGACTTGGGGGCTGGATATGGTTGGGCCTTTCAAAAGGTCCAAAGATAAGAAGACCCACCTCCTGGTGGCGGTTGACAAGTTTACAAAGTGGGTGGAGGCAGAACCTATTAGCAAGTGTGATGCGGCCACGACGGTTCAGTTCATCAAAAAGGTGATTTTCCGGTTTGTCTTTCCGCACAGTATTATCACAGATAATGGTACCAATTTGTCCAAAGGTTCTATGAAGGAGTTCTGAGAATGGGAGCACATCCGGCTTGACATTTCATCAGTGGCACATCCACAGTCCAATGGTCAAGCAGAAAGAGCTAATCAAGAGATCTTGAGAGGCATCAAGCCTCGGCTCATGGTTCCTTTGCAGAGAACGCCGGGTTGTTGGGTAGAAGAATTACCATCTGTGTTATGGAGCATCAATACAACACCCAACAGATCAACAGGATACACACTGTTCTTCATGGTTTATGGAGCGGAGGCGGTTCTCCCCAGTGATATCCGTCATGATTCACCTCGTGTCACGGCTTATATTGAAGCAGACAACGAGACAGCACATCAAGATGCTTTGGACCGGTTGGATGAAGAGCGTGACATCGCAGCCGCCCGATCGGCGATGTACCAGCAGGATCTTCGTCGTTATCACAGTCGTCAAGTCAGAACCAGAGCCTTTCAGGAAGGAGATTTGGTGCTTCGGCTCATCCAAGATCAGACTGATATGCATAAGCTATCCCCACCTTGGGAGGGGCCTTTCGTGGTCAGCAAGAATCTGCACAACGGGTCGTACTATCTGATCGATATTCGAGAGCATAAGGACTCACGTACATCAGAGGAGGAGACTAACAGGCCGTGGAATATAGCTCATCTTCGGCCTTACTACACCTGAGCCATTGGCTATACTTATGTACATATTACGACAATGTATATATTATGATTAAGTATAATAAACCGGAACCTCAGCTAAAGCGGGGTATCTATTCTTTTACATCATGTGAGGTTACATGGAGTTGCTCTAAAGCGGCCTCCGGTTTACCCCTTGAGTTCGCTTTGCTAAAAGCATCGTGTTATATCACTTGGAGGATTGGTCGTGTCCGAACCAATACCATGCCTCTTGATAGGCGAGAGCCACCAGATCACTTGGGGACTTGGTCATGTCTGAACCAGTCATGCCTCTTGATCGGCCTAAGGCCACAGAATCACTTGGGGGCTTGGTCGAACCCGAACCATGACCACGCCATTTGGTAGGCATAAATGCCACAGAATCACTTGGGGACCTGGCTGACTAGAACCATAGTTACACCTAACGGGAGCTTGGTCGTGTTTGGCCATGGTAACACCATTTGATCAGCTTAAATAAATCTTTTTTGGCAAACGTTTTTGTCGTTGCTTTTGCTTCATACTTTTCTTTGAAGGGGGGTTTTTGCTTTTCATTGTGTTTTTAAACCAACAAAGTTTTTTAATCAATCAATTGACGGAACACAATTCACGTCAATCTGGAGACTATTTGTCCGGTTTGATCCTTGCTGTTAACATCCTCTTATGGAGTAACACGGTGTTTACTATAACCCAGCACGGTTTACATGATAAACAGCGTCATATATATCTACAGGAGTTGTTATTTCCTCCAACAGTGTGGGTTTGCAAAACTCCGCTTCAAGGTTGGCCAAGCCAACTTCACACTCAACAATGGCAGGTATTATGTATCTCAAAATTTTTGATCATATACTTAAATTTTTTGTTTTGGATGTTTTGATTTTATATATACAGACATCATACTCCGCCCGACGGTACAACCGCGGTGGCACTTGGCGAATTTCTTATTTCAGAAAAGTGTTTTGGAAAGTTCATTACCACAGGAAGAACAAGTTATGCACGAAGGCATATCAACATCAAAGGTATCAGCTAGCCTATTACAAGGCAACATGGTGCCCATAATAACATGATTGTTTTTTAGAAAGGAGAGGCAGTTTTTAAACCGGCTTCTGGTTTAAGCTTGGCAACCAGCCTGGCCTGATGGTTGTGGGTCATTTTGCGTCGCTTCAGCTTCCGTTTCTCTACCCAGTGGCTGGAAATCCATAGTTGTCCAGTCTATTCCCATTAATGCTTGAAAAATAGCCTCATCATGGATTAGCAATGACGGGTCAATTCGGGAGCATAAGTATGCTTACGGATTGGAGGGATCAGATTTTCCGATTCATGGATTGGTGCAGCTATTTGCTTGTTCTGACTGTCATATTGGGCTTGATAATGAGACAAGTCTGCTTCCTCAGCCAGTTGACAAGCTAGCGGACGTACCTCCCGGTTTATTGCTCGCAAATCCGCTTCACCAAATTCTGACCCATCTTCCTTCAAGCTGGGATAGCCCTGAGCCGCTTCAATGGGATCAAAATCCGGCACCCAGGCTTTTGCTCGGATTAAAGCATTGATTGCACCGGTTCGAGCAGCAGATTTCTTCAGCTCTTCAACCCGGGCAGGAAGCACTGACAGTTTCATCAGAGTATCTTGAATCAAAGTGGGCGCCGGTTTGTTATGAGACACGGTACAGATGATCCGCTGGGCACCAGTATACAATTGTTCAACCAAGGTATAGGCGGCTTTCAATTTCTTCCGCACATCTGACCCCAAGTGACCAATGCGTGTCCCTTAAATACCATAAAGGTTTAATAAACCGGCAACTCTGTAAGAAGGCAAAACCAATTCAGAAGGCAAGCTGGCTTACCAAAGATAGCAGTGGTCATGGCATGAACGTGCCGCTTTATGCTGGTCAGTTCATCCATCACTGGTTTTAATGCAGCCGCGGCATCCTCTGCTCGTTTGATCAAAGCGGACTTTTCAGTGGCCCAATCCGCCCCTTTCTTCTTGAAGTTCTCCTTAAGTTGTTCCATGGCGCTTAAGGCACTGGCTAATTCCTCTTTTGCTTTGGAGGTTTCAGCCTGTTGGGTTTTCAGGTTTTCTTGCAGATCGATGACTTGGTTTTCTTTCGCCTTCAGCTCCGCCTGCAGGCATACAAATATATGTTTCAACAAATCGGTAGAAGGATTCAAGTACCAACCACATAACAAGTTATGCGCTTGGCACTTGGGGGCTAATGCATATTCGATCTTCATCTTTCAATTGTTTACAAAGTCCCAAGATCAATACAAGCATTCAACTTGGTACTTGGGGGCTAATGGCTATTTGATCATATGTGTTCTGATGCGGCAGTTTCAATTACTTAAAGTACCGGTTTAACTACACTAAGTTGAACCGGCCCTTGGGGGCTACATCAGCAAATTTTCAAAGCATCAAGGTTTATATTATTAAGTCCCGATTTGAAAGAATATTTCAAACCGGCCCTTAGGGGCTAGGAGAGTCAGCAAGAATGAAAGCATACAAGCAGGAAGGAGCATATGGAAGTTACCTCATATTTATCTTTCATCATGTTAACCAGACCGGCTTCATAGTCACGGCTGGTATACAGCCAGTTCAGATAGCCGGAATGGATATCTTGGGCGTTCAGAGCAGCGAAAGTCGTCAGATCGGCGTTCCACTTGCCTTTGCCAAAAGCAGCAAACTCTTCCTTGGCAGAATGTTTGGATAAAGCGACAGGGTTGCTTGGCTCAGTATGGCCAGTACCAGTAATGACAACCTCATCATCCTTGGTACCGCCGGTTTGCACTGGAGCTGTTGGCTTGTCAGTAGGGTTTGCTGGACCGGTGGAGCGTTCAATCCGGATGGAACCTGTGGGCTGATGGATAGGACCTGAGGTATCAGTAGGTATCTCTTCAGCAATAAGATCATCATCTGGCTGCGGTGGATCATTGGGAATATCCTCAGGAATAGCCGCTTCAAGATTGGATGTTTTGCCTGGTTCAAGAATGACATCTTCTTCGGCCGCTTTGTCCAGGCGGGCCTTCTTGCTTGGCCTAGGTTTGGCCCTGAGAAGAATAACAAAATTAAATACAGCATATGTTCTAAGGCAATGTACTGCAAACATCACAATAAATATAGCTTACCCAAGCACCGTTTTGAGCGGTGGGAGCTGAGTAGCCGATGACTCGCCAGAAGATGAGTGGGAAACAACCTGGTAATCGGAGTCAGACGGATTAAGAGGTTGACGAAAGCAGCCTGCTTTAGGACAAGCACTGACAAGCGAATTAGAGACCTCGGAATGACGTTTCCAAACCGGACTGTTTGGTAAACCGGCGGAGGTAACTACCTGGCTGCTGTGCCGGGTGGTGCGGCGAGCTTCGTGTTGTTGAGTCTTCATAAGAAGTTTAGGATCCAAATAAGCAAGAGGATGAGAAAATTTAACTTTCCGGTTTGCCTGACGGATTTTTTGTGAAGGCAAAGTTTCTGAATCGGAAGAGAGAATAATTACCTCTGCAACATCCGCGTGGCTGGCTTCGGCATCATCCTGACAAATATCATCATCAATAAGACGCATGAAAAATAAACCAAGTGAGTCAAGCTCTACCTCAAAGCCCGGATTATCCACCTCGTCATCAGGGGCCGGATTAGAAGATGCAGTGGTTCTTTTTCGGTGGGCAGTCTTCTTCACAGCTTTAGTCTTTTGCCGGGTTGCTCTTTCCGGTTTATCTATTTTCTCTGGTTTCTCCTGCGGCAGCTTTTTGCTCCAAAACGGATCATCGCCCTGATTATGCAGACACTGATATTAAAAACAATGACCAGACATATCAATAACAGATTCAGCAAAGAGAAAAATCAAAGTCTTACAGCTGGCAGTTTGTTGGTGGCACAGAAGGGAAGCAGGCTGGTTCTAGCGCAGACGTGTTCCGGTTCATTCAGTATCTTACGCACAGCCTCTGTGATTTCTTCACCGGAGAGCTGGAGTCTTGAATGTCGCAGTGGGTCATCCACACTATCAGTATATTCGCACATCAAATCGGAGCACTGACTAAGGGGCAGTATGCTCCATGGTATCCAACAGCGAGCAAGGTCAACCCCTGTTAAACCGTTGGCCATAAAGGCTCTGAGCTTTGACAGCTGGGGAGCATATTTGCTTCTCTCCTGGGCAGTCAATCTTTGAGGAAAAGGATGTGTATTGCTGAGCCGCTCTAGACGAAAGCCAGGCAAGGGATTCTCACCAGCAGGGGAGGTGTCTTTGCAGTAGAACCATGTCTGATTCCACTCCTTGGGGTGACTGTGCAGCTTGGCGTGAGGGTATGTGACCTCTTTCCTTTTTTGAATCGCCATGCCACCCAACTCCGTATTAGAGCCATCAGTAAACTCAGTACGGCGGTTTAGATGGAAAAGATCTCTGAATAATTCCACTGTGGGCTCCTCTTGAAAGAACACCTCACAGAGCACTTGGAAGTGGAACATATTTGTAACAGAGTTGGGGCCAGTGTCTTGCGGATGGAGTTGGAAATAAGCTAAAACATCCCGGTAAAATTTAGAACCGGGCGGTTTAAAGCCCCGGGCTAAGTGGTCTACGAAAACAACAACCTCTCCTTCTCGAGGTGTGGGGGGGGGGCATTCTTTGCCAGGAGCCCTCCAATGGATGGTGTCTTTGCTGCCCAAGGCGCCAATCAGGACTAAATCGTCCAGTTGATCCTCTGTGACGTGAGAAGGGACCCAATTGCACTCATATACTTGCTTGGCCATGATGGAATCTACAAGATAGAAGATCCCGGTTCAAAAATGCATTTGATCAAGGTATGTTGGTATGGGCACTGTTAAACCGGAGGCAGAACTATCTGAACCGGAGTTTCATGAAGCAACCAACATCTGGCGGTTCAACAAGGGGACTAATGGTATATACCGGTTTGTCAAATTTTTCTACAAAGTTAAACCGCCTGATCTAAGCATTGAACAGTCAAGACTGCAGATGAGTAAGTATGCAAAAACATATTTCACAAGATTATACTACAGCTTTGGATCTGGAACATGTTTATAAAGGAGATAAATACTCAAGGCCCAAAAGGAGCAGTACCGAATCAATAAGCAAAGAGCGAAGATTCACAGACTCGTCTAAGGATCTATCATATGAACAAGAAGCAAGCGATGAACACCGGAGAACATGGAAACCCTAGAACAGATCTATGATATAAAGGATAGAAGATTTACCGGAGCTGAGGAAGAAGCGGAAGGTCGCCGCGGTGCTCTGGTACGTTCAGGGTGATGCAGCGGCCAAGGTTGGTGCAGAGGTCGACGGTGGCGGCGGAGCTCCGAAGACTGGGCGACGCGAGGAAGATGAAGCAGAAGGGCACGAAGGGGAAAAAGAAATGACCCTTCAGCCCTATTTATAAAGCAAGGGACATGTGTCAGGCACGAAAATCAAGGAGCCGCAAGTTTGGAAACAGAGCTGTCGCCTCGATTATCATGGATCTATTAAACAAGAAGGTATCACGGATAGTTTCTTTATGATAGAGGACGTCACGCCGATTTATGATAGAGGACGTCACGGCGGTTCACCAAACTACAAGAAGATGTTGAAGATGAAGTTTTTGCTAAGGATTGACATGAACCCGTTCAAATCAATCTGGGGCCTAATGTTGGGGATATTACTACTGGGCATAAACCGGCCTATCTGGGCCGGATTAACTTCATCAGTAGTTAAGCATGTTAAAGCCCATGAAGGTAGATGGGGGCTCAAGACCCATAATCGGTTGAGAGCCTGTAGCCATAAACCGGCGTCAATATGTAACTTGTATTGTAAGTTAGGAATAAGTAGAGACCAAACCGGATACATCTATGAGCCGGTGTTGGGACTCTGTAAACCGACGGGCGTCACCCATGTATATAAGGGGACGACCCGGCGGCGGTTCAAGGACAGACAACAACTCGAGACATAGGTGAAGCTTGTTTGCTCCCTAGTCATCGAAACACCCATCAATTCCATCACAACTAGACGTAGGCTTTTACCTTCATCGAAGGGGCCGAACTAGTATAAACTCTCTTGCGTCCTTGTGTCCGCTTTAACCCCTTCAAGCTAACCCGTCGCGGTGGCTCCACGACTAAGTCCTTTCTCTAGGACATCTGCCGTGACAAAACCACGACAGTCTGGCCAGACACAGGTGATTTGATCACGGGGATGCCAGAACACGGAACGAGAAAAGAGAACAATACCGGTAATGAGGTAACTGGCATAGTGGACAAGGAGTTGATCCACATGGATGCCAACATGTCTCACCTCGGGTATTTGTAACATATTGCGAAGCAACAGGAATAGCACAGAACAACTGGAGGTTCACTTGAATATTCATTCGTGTGCGTATAGGGGTCAATATGGGTGTCCACGGCTCCGATGTTGATCATTGATCGGAAGGGGTTTCGGGTCATGTCTATACTTCACCGAACCTATAGGGTCACACGCTTAAGGGTCATCTATCTTCTGAATACTAGACAGGGAGTCTGAGAGAAATTTTTCGGAAAAAGTTTTCCGAACACATCAGAAAAGTTCTGAAAAGAGAGGTCACTGGATGAGTTCTGGTGAAACCGAAAATGTTGTTTTGGGGTATGCCATTAAGTCAAAATGGTTTCGGCACATGCCTGATAATTCTTGGAGGGTGCCAGAATCATTCTGGAAACTTTATGGAATTTTCAGAAATAAAAACCAGAAATGTTTTGAGCTGCCGGAACCGGTTCAGATGCTTTTCGCAGATGAAAATCACTATACTAGAATTGTTCCAGAACACGTTGAAAATCATTATGGTGGGTACTAGAAATGTTCTAAGCCCACATGAATATTTTCAGTTCGAACGGACGCCGAAAAATGTCGCCGTGAATAGTGAAAGTGCTTTTTGGGATATTTTATGGAAAGCCATTATTTTGGCTTTGTCCCAAGATCTTTTGGGATGACATGGATGGATAGGAAGGTGGTGGAGCCACGCAAGAGGGCTGCCAATTTCGTTGGTGCCATTGCCCCCCCCCCCATGAGGCTTCCTTCCACCATTTGGTGCTCCACTTGCCTCCCAATTTTGCCCTTATGTATGACATAAAGCATGGGCACTTTGGGTATTTGTGGAGGCACACTACCCCTTGTTTTTCCTATAAATAGGAGGTGAGGGGTTGCCCAAACCATCATCCCTTCTCACATACGAGTGCCATGCATGATCTGGCTTCTCTCTCCCTCCCAGCGAAATAGTTTCGTAGAGCTGAAAGGCTGTCTGGGTTCCGGTGGGAACTAGTTCTGGACGGCGAAGCCTTGCCGGATAGATGACATCGTATGTGTGCAACCCCGTAGAGAGGTCGTAGTTTTGATCCTTTTGCCCGAGGGGATGTTTTGAGAGTGCCTCCCGAAGGGCTGTCCAAGTGACGGTCCGAGTTCTGTGAATCCTCCCGAAGGGCTGTCCGAGTGACCGTCCGAGTTTTGAGGGTCCTCCCGAAGGGCTGTCCGCGACACCGTCCGAGGGACTGTCCGACCGCCTCCCGGAGGGCTGTCCGTGGGGCGGATGAGGGTATACATCCTCGCGGTTGGGAGGTTGTAAATCCTAGCTGCGGGGATCTGCACCGCCATTCGTCATCGACTCTACTTCCGCTGCGCTACGAGTCGGTAACAAAAAAGATCAAACCATGTATGCAGTCGCCATAATGGTCCTGGGCTGGTGCGTAGGTCGGAATTTTTTTGTTTTCTGCTGCGTTACCCTACAGTGGCATCATGAGCCGTGCTATGCGTAGATGCAGGTTGCGATCTAGAATACATAGAGATGTATGGGTATTGCATAATATAATTAGGTAGTAGATGAGATATATTGCTGAAAATTATTTATGCGGGTGACAGATGAAACATGTTACCCGATGTTCTTGTTGCTTCCCTGAAATTTGCATATTTCTGATCTTGATAACTATATGGTGGAGTTTCAATGTTCTGGCAATCCGCCATCCTGATTGATCAACGAAGTGCTAATAGTTCATTGAATTCCACCGTAGTTAAAAAGAAAGATGAAATTTAGCAGACAAAAGGGCAATGCAGATATGATCTGCACGGGGATCATGCGTATGACAAAGTTCAGTATGGGGCTCGAGATTTTATTATCTCATGTTTCATACACCCCGCAAAGTTAATCTAGCGACTTAAATTATCATACTTGATGATGAACGTTGGTAGCTTCGGTTTGTTTCGAAACCTTAGAAGCCACGAAAAACAAGTCTTTGCATGAACCGACTAGAGGCGTATAACTTGGTTTTGCAGGAGGGATTTGCATGTGCATGTGATGTGGTATAGGAGTGCTCATAATAATTTGATTATGTATGAGATGACTATATGATGTAAATTGATTAACATGACCTGCGTGTCATGATTCGGCATGATGGCTGGAGCCATATGATTGTCACTTTAGTGACCTGCGTGTCAACCTTAAGTAATGCACTTATTTTATTAGCTATAGAGATAGCAATATTATCTGGTGCATCGACAAGGTGGTGGCGATCTTCGTGATGGTGAACACCGACGCGAATGCCGAAGACGAAGAAATGAAAGACTTCCCCGTCAAAAAGGGCTATACCATATCATGCTATTATGAATTGCCTAAGTTGTTTATCCCTTATGATGCACCCTTCTTGATTTTGCGGTAGTCGCTTTTTATTAGGGTGATCTCTCACTAAAATATCAAGTAGTTAGTGTTCTCCCAAGTGTAGCACCGTCACGACACCTATCTTTTCGGGGTGCACCATGGATGCATGGGTACGAACGATTAGAGAAGTGTGAGGCGGGTGAGGTCAGACCTCACAACAAGATCACTTGGTTGTCTTGACGTTCATGGCAGGATTGTCCTGAGCTCGGAACACACGCATCGAAAGATGAGCAAGAGTCACATAGAGATGTGATCGGCAAATTGGCCTACCGATTAAAATTCCCGTTGTGAGATGATGATTCTATGGTGATGAATTGAAGTTTGGATCTTGTATCACTCAAAATTAATTATGAGAGATATTGATTTGAGTGGGAGCGCACTGTTGAATTAACATGTTTAATTCTCAGTGCAATTAATTATGAACACTGTCTAAGTGTTTCTTGCAAAATAGTTGTAGAATAATGGCTCGCGTTTCCACCTTCCCTGTTAAAATTTAATAGCTGTTAAATATCTAGTTAAAACTTTACGATTGGTAACATAATATGAGGATTGTCCTCAAAAGTACCGAGAAGGACTTTTTCCTATCGCATGCTTTCCGTATCCTCCCGCTAATGCTATGGATCATGTGACTCTCGTCCTTCGATCCAAAAGATAGGATTTTGTTACGGTCAAGTGGAATATGTTTGCTTCCATGAAACCCAAACTTCGAAAGTTGGGATAGTTATATGATATTCATGGAACTGAAAATTATTTTCAGATACAACCAAAGCAATGCTGGTTTGCAAGTATTAGTAAAAGTGTTTACTATGCATTTGACTATTGGGAAAGGGATCCAGAAGAACGCCTGTCATATAATGAAAGGTGAATAAAACAACAACTTAAAGAGGAAGGAAGTGTCCAAAGGGTGTTAGTATGACTTACACGCCTAGGAAGTCTGGGGCTAACGCCACTCTTAAGTTGGGTGCTTCTTTTGTGAGTAGGAGAAATACTAAAAGTTAAACTGTTAGAAGTATAAAGGCAGAAAGAAAGATGACTGGAATATCCAGCTCATGTATGAATGTCATACAAGTTTTTGATGTATAGTAGGCTGGTCAAAGATATAGTTCTTGGGAATTATGGTTAAACATGTTAATCACTAATTCTTGGGTATTGTGATTTAATCACAAAGATACCCGCTCGATTGCATTCTGTTGCGAATCAATGTAAGAGCTACTATGGCCTAAAAAGACTAGCCAGAAATGAGGTTGAAGTATACACAGTGAACATAGTAAATGTTACTATACCTTCCATCGGTGTATTGCTGTTTGTATCTATTTTCATAATTCATTTAGAGTTTTACAAACTCTAGCCCATTGCATAAGGTATCTTGCAAGAAGGTTGTTCATAAGAGAAATTTTTATGTTCGATGTTATGAATAACACAAGGGCCATACTTTCATTATGAATGAGATGTATGTTATGAATATTGATAATAATACAATACCTCTGGGTTTACTTTCACAATTCATTTTACCAAGGCAAATAGTTTTGCCACGAAATGGTGTGCTTTTAAAGAGAATGGTTCTTTCAAAAAGGTGATTGGGAGAATAGTGCAACTCGACGAGATAAACAATATCTTCATCATTAGATCAAATGATAGAGACCTTGGAAGTAATTCCAGAGTTTCATACTGCGACTGATATGGAAGTCTCTACAATAAAATGTATGAACTTCGGTCGAACTTGCAGCTGAACCACATAGGCAAGTCTCGTGCAAACCTCTCAGGTGCGCAAATGAGATATTGTTGTTAGAAAACATTATACCTACGATGCACAAGGAAGCGTTGATGGGTCCTGACTCCGGAATTGGCTAAATGCCAATACAACCCGAGTTAGTTTCCATATAAGTGATTCAAGATTAAAACCTTGATACACCTTTCGGAAGACTTAGAGTCTAACGAATATTTATGGAACTTAAAACTGATACAGATAAAAATGTTTTATCCATAAAGCTCGACTTGTTGAAATAACAAGTTCAAGAGTTGACTACAATGAGGTTATTTTCATCGTAGCGATGCTTAAAGTCGGTTCAGGTTGAACTAGCAATTAATACATATTTCAATCATGAGATATGAAACATGGATGACAATAGGATTTCCATATGATGGAAATGAAACCAAGGACTTGCATGTGTTACAGTCCAAGGCATTTTGTCTATCCAGAGGATGCTAGTAAGGGTGCAAACTTCAGAGTTCCAGCGATGGACAGAAGAGAGCAAAATGGAGTTGGAATCTTTGTGCTTTGATGAAATGGTCAAAGGGGTTTGACTTCATCAATGGTAACGAAGATGCTTGTAATTCAAGAAAGTAAGTGGGAGCGTAATAATATTTCTAAAAACCTTGTGTGCTTGACACATTGTTAGTTGGAAATAAATTTCTTGACACGAATCAGGATTTCATTTGAAAATAGTTTTTCGATGAAGTGCTTAGGCTAAATAGCCTCAATATTAGGCATAATGATCTATGGAGATAGATTTACCTAATAGGGCTAAGCAATGAATACATATTGACAAGGTGATAAAACCTTTTAGCATTTAAAACCGCCAAGGAGTGATTCTTGCCGGAGTCACATGGAAGAGTTTTTTGCAAGACTCGGTGTCCCAAAACACTGATGAGCAAAATACATGATGCAGATTCCACACACTTTTTTGTTTGGATTAATCATGTATTCCATGGTATGTAAAACAACCAGATATGTCCGATACTCCCAAGGTGTTGCGAGTATGGATACTAAAGTGATCAAAGTACTGATCGTGGGACAACAGTGAAAGATGTCATTGAGTACTAGAGTAAGTACTGATGATATGTTTTCTCGCAAGCGGAGATCATGAAGAGTTCGTTGTAAAATGTTACATCGATACAGTCTTCATCTTTTCTTCATGCGATTTTCGATTTAAGTTAAGGGTTTTGTGTAATACACAATATGGTGGCACGGTAGTTGGAAATTGCTCCCAACAGGATGCTGTGGCGAATTCTATAACAAATGACTAAGTATGTTGACGCTTTAGAAGCGACAAACAAGATGTTGAATCATATAGTTCATTCATGAACTTAGTATGGTTCCAAGATGGCTTTTGTCAATGGGACACTACTGCAGGTAGTTTCTCCATCACTCAGTCTGAGGAATCCAGGTTCGACATGCGATTCACATACATAAAAGCCAAGTCCGCACAAAATATGAATTTTGTGAAAGCATGAAAACGCGAGGATATGCAGAGATAGACACGGAGCTGAAGTTGTCAGATCCGATAGACATCAGGCTATACCAAATGCGAAGCATTTTTTACACCGGTATGCCATAGGTGTAAAGTGAATTAGCATTAACTAGATTATTGACTCTAGTGCAAGTGGGAGTCTGTAGCAGATATGCCCTAGAGGCAATAATAAATGCTATTACTTATCTCCATGTTCATAATTATGTTTATTTTCCATGCTATAACTGCTATGGTTCTCGAGTCCGCAATAAAACGAGGCTCGGAGGAAGACTCATATGCACGTGTGGAATAATAAACGGTAAGAAGTATTCCTAGTCTGGCCTCTAAGACTAGCTCAAGTGTTGCATAATGATTCTGTTTTCCTGGTCATGGGCATGTCTATGCCAGCAACTTTGAGGGCACAATGTTAAGAGAACATTTGTGTTGAATGATGTCTACTACACAACCTTCTTCTTGTAGACGTTGTTGGGCCTCCAAGTGCAGAGGTTTGTAGGACAGTAGAAAATTTCCCTCAAGTGGATGACCTAAGGTTTATCAATCCGTAGGAGGCATAGGATGAAGATGGTCTCTCTCGAGCAACCCTGCAACCAAATAACAAAGAGTCTCTTGTGTCCCCAACACACCCAATACAATGGTAAATTGTATAGGTGCACTAGTTCGGCGAAGAGATGGTGATACAAGTGCAATATGGAAGGTAGATAAAGGTTTTTGTAATATGAAATTATAAAAACAGCAAGGTAACTAATGGTAAAAGTGAGCGTAAATGGTATTGCAATGATAGGAAACAAGGCCTAGGGTTCATACTTTCACTAGTGCAAGTCCTCTCAACAATACTAACATAATTGGATCACATAACTATCCCTCAACATGCAACAAAGAGTCACTCCAAAGTCACTGATAGCGGAGAACGAACGAAGAGATTATGGTAGGGTACGAGACCACCTCAAAGTTATTCTTTCCAATCAATCCGTTGGGCTATTCCTATAAGTGTCACAAACAACCCTAGAGTTCGTACTAGAATAACACCTTAAGACACAAATCAACCAAAACCCTAATGTCACCTCAAGTATCCGTGGGTATGATTATACGATATGCGTCACACAATCTCAGATTCATCTATTCAACCAACACATAGGACCTCAAAGAGTGCCCCAAAGTTTCTACCAGAGAATCACGACGAAAACGTGTGCCAACCCCTATGCATAGGTTCATGGGCGGAACCTGCAAGTTGATCACCAAAACATACATCAAGTGAATCACGTGGTATCCCGTTGTCACCACAGATACGCACGGCAAGACATACATCAAGTGTTCTCAAATCTTTAAAGACTCAATCCGATAAGATTACTTCAAAGGGGAAACTCAATTCATTACAAGAGAGTAGAGGGGGAGGAGAAACATAGGATCCAACTATAATAGCAAAGCTCGCGATACATCAAGATCGTGCCAAATCAAGAACACAAGAGAGAGAGAGAGATCAAACACATAGCTACTAGTACATACCCTCAGCCCCGAGGGAGAACTACTCCCTCCTCGTCATGGAGAGCACCAGGATGATGAAGATGGCCACCGGTGAGGGTTCCCCCCTCCGACGGGGTGCCGGAACAGGGTCCCGATTGACTTTCGGTGGCTACGGAGGCTTCTGGCGGCGGAACTCCTGATCTATTGTGCGTTCTGGAAGTTTTACGATACGTAGGTATATATGGGTACAAGGGGTATGTCGATGGACCGAAGGGGGGCCACGAGGCAGGGGGGCACGCCCCAGGGGGGTGGGCGCGCCCCCTACCCTCGTGAGCACCTCCTTCGTCTTCTGACGTAGGGTCCAAGTCTATCCGGTAGGTTTCCTTCCAAAAATAACTTCTCCAGTTGATTTCGTTCCGTTTTGACTCCTTTTGATATTCCTTTTCCTCGAAACACTGAAATAGGCATAAAACAGCAAATCTGGGCTGGGCCTCTGGTTAATAGGTTAGTCCAAATAATAATATAAAAGTGGAAAATAAAGACCAATATTGCCCAAACAGTAGATAATATAGAATGGAGCAATCAAAAATTATAGATACGTTGGAGACGTATCAAGCATCCCCAAGCTTAATTCCTGCTCGTCCTCGAGTAGGTAAATGATAAAAAGATAATTTTTGATGTGGAATGCTAGTTGGCATAATTTCAATGTAATTCTTCTTACTTGTGATATGAATATTCAGATCTGAAAGATTCAAGATAAAAGTTCATATTGACATAAAAATAAAAATACTTCAAGCATACTAACTAAGCAATTATGTCTTTCTCAAAATAACATGGCCAAAGAAAGTTCATCCCTACAAAATCATATGGTTTAGTCATGTTTCATTTCCGTCACACAAGAATGCTCTAATCATGCACAACCCCGATGACAAGCCAAGCAATTGTTTCATACTTTAGTAATCTCAAACCTATAAACTTTCACACAATATATGAGTGCGAGCCATGGACATAGCACTATGGGTGGAATAGAATATAATGATGGGGGTTATGTGGAGAAGACAAAAAGGAGAAAGTCTCACATCAACGAGGCTAATCAATGGGCTATGGGGATGCCCATCGATTGATGTTAATGCAAGGAGTAGGGATTGCCATGCAACGGATGCACTAGAGCTATAAATGTATGAAAGCTCAACAAAAGAAACTAGTGGGTGTGCATCCAACTTGCTTGCTCACGAAGACCTAGGTCACTTGAGGAGGCCCATTGTTGGAATATACAAGCCAAGTTCTATAATGAAACATCCCACTAGTATATGAAAGTGATAACTCAAGAGACTCTCTATATGAAGAACATGGTGCTACTTTGAAGCACAAGTGTGGAAAACGGATAGTAGCATCGCCCCTATTTATTTATTTTCTTTTTTTGTGGGCCTTTTTTTTCTTTGACCTTTCTCATTTTTTTTGGACAATGCTCTATTGAATGATGATCATCACACTTCTATTTATTTACAACTCAATGATTACAACTCGATACTAGAACAAAGTATGACTCTATATGAATGCCTCCGGCGGTGTACCGGGATATGCAATGAACCAAGAGTGACATGTATGAAGGAATTATGAACGGTGCCTTTGCCACAAATAGTATGTCAACTACATGATCATGCTAAGCAATATGACAATGATGCATGTGTCATGATGAACGGAATGATGGAAAGTTGCATGGCAATATATCTCGGAATGGCTAAGGAAATGCCATAATAGGTAGGTATGGTGGCTGTTTTGAGGAAGATATAAGGAGGTTTATGTGTGACAGAGCGTATCATATCACGGGGTTTGGATGCACCGGCGAAGTTTGCGCCAACTCTCAATGTGAGAAAGGGCAATGCACGGTACCGAAGAGGCTAGCAAGGATGGAAGGGTGAGAGTGCGTATAATCCATGGACTCAACATTAGTCATAAAGAACTCACATACTTATTGCAAAAATCTACAAGTCATCAAAAACCTCGGCACTACGCGCATGCTCCTAGGGGGATAGATTGGTAGGAAAAGACCATCGCTCGTCCCCGACCGCCACTCATAAGGAGGACAATCAAATAACACCTCATGTTTCAAATTTGTTACACAACATTTACCATACGTGCATGCTACAGGACTTGAAAACTTCAACACAAGCATTTCTCAAATTCACAACTACTCAACTAGCACGACTTTGATATTATTACCTCCATATCTCAAAACAATCATCAAGCATCAAACTTCTCTTAGTATTTAATACTCTATATGAAAGTTTTTACTAATCTTGAATACCTAGCATATTAGGATTTTAAGCAAATTACCATGCTATTAAGACTCTCAAAATAAGTGAACCATGAGAGTTCATCTATTTCTTCAAAATAAAACTACCACCATGCTCTAAAATATATAAGTGAAGCACTAGAGCAAATGACAAACTACTCCGAAAGATTTAAGTGAAGATCAATGAGTAGTTGAATAATAATGCAACTATGTGAAGACTCTCTAACATTTAAGAATTTCAGACCTTGGTAGTTTATTCAAACAGCAAGCAAAACTAAGTAAAATAAAATGACGCTCCAAGCAAAACACATATCATGTGGCGAATAAAAATATAGCTTCAAGTAAAGTCACCGATGAACGAAGACGAAAGAGGGGATGCCCAGAAGGCATCCCCAAGCTTAGGTTCTTGGCTATCCTTGAATATTACCTTGGGGTGCCTTCGGCATCCCCAAGCTTAGGCTCTTGCCACTCCTTATTCCATAGTCCATCGAATCCTTACCCAAAACTTGAAAACTTCACAACACAAAACTTAACAGAAAACTCGTAAGCTCCGTTAGTATAAGAAAGTAAATCACCACTTTGAGGTACTGTAGTGAACTCATTATTTATTTATATTGGTGTTAAACCTACTGTATTCCAACTTCTCTATACTAGCCATAGATTCATCAAAATAAGTAAACAACACATGAAAAACAGAATCTGTCAAAAACAGAACAGTCTGTAGTAATCTGAATCAAACGTATACTTCTGGAACCCCGAAAATTCTAAAATAAATTGCTGGAACTGAGGAATTTATCTATTAATCATCTTCAAAAATAATTAACTAAATATCACTCTCCAAATAAAAATGGCAGCAATTCTCATGAGCGCTAAAGTTTCTGTTTTTGACAGCATGATCAACAAGACTTTCCCCAAGTCTTCCCAAAGGTTCTACTTGGCACAAACACTAATTAAACACATAAAACCACATCTAAACAGAGGCTAGATGAATTATTTATTACTAAACAGGAACAAAAAGTAAGGAACAAAAATAAAATTGGGTTGCCTCCCAACAAGCGCTATCGTTTAACGCCCCTAGCTAGGCATGATGATTTCAATGATGCTCACATAAAGGATAAGAATTGTAACGTAAAGAGAGCATCATGAAGAATATGACTAGCACATTTAAGTCTAACATACTTCCTATGCATAGGGATTTTGTGAGCAAACAACTTGTGGGAACAAGAATCAACTTGCATAGGAAGGTAAAACAAGCATAACTTCAAAACTTTAAGCACATAGAGAGGAAACTTGATATTATTGCAATTCCTACAAGCATATATTCCTCCCTCATAATAATTTTCAGTAGCATCATGACTTAATTCAACAATATAACCAGCACCTAAAGCATTCTTTTCATGATCTACAAGCATAGAAAATTTACTACTCTCCACACAAGCAAAATTCTTCTCATGAATAATAGTGGGAGCAAACTCAACAAAATAACTATCATGTGATTGAAAATTAAGATCAAGATGACAAGTTTCATGGTTATCATTATTCTTTAAAGCATACATGCCATCACAATAATCATCATAGATAGGAGGCATGCTTTCATCATAATAAATTTTCTCATCAAAACTTGGGGGACAAAAATTATCATCTTCATCAAATGTAGCTTCCCCAAGCTTGTGGATTTGCATATCATTAGCATCATAGATATTCAAGGAATTCATACTAACAACATTTCAATCATGCTCATCATTCAAATATTTAGTGCCAAACTTTTTATAGATTTCTTCTTCTAGAACTTGAGCACAATTATCCTTTCCATCATACTCACGAAAGATATTAAAAAGGTGAAGCATATGAGACAAACTCAATTCCGTTTTTTATAGTTTTCTTTTATAAACTAAACTAGTGATAAAACAAGAAACTAAAAGACTCAATTGCAAGATCTAAAGATATACCTTCAAGCACTCACCTCCCCGGCAACGGCGCCAGAAAAGAGCTTGATGTCTACTACACAACCTTCTTCTTGTAGATGTTGTTGGGCCTCCAAGTGCAGAGGTTTGTAGGACAGTAGCAAATGTCCGTCAAGTGGATGACCGAAGGTTTATCAATCCGTAGGAGGTGTAGGATGAAGATGGTCTTTCTCGAGCAACCTTGCAACCAAATAACAAAGAGTCTCTTGTGTCCCCAACACACCCAATACAATGGTAAATTGTATAGGTGCACTAGTTCGGCGAAGAGATGGTGATACAAGTGCAATATGGATGGTAGATAAAGGTTTTTGTAATCTGAAATTATAAAAACAGCAAGGCAACTAATGGTAAAAGTGAGCGTAAACGGTATTGCAATGATAGGAAACAAGGCCTAGGGTTCATACTTTCACTAGTGCAAGTCCTCTCAACAATACTAACATAATTGGATCACATAACTATCCCTCAACATGCAACAAAGAGTCACTCCAAAGTCAGTAATAGCGGAGAACGAACGAAGAGATTATTGTAGGGTACGAAACCACCTCAAAGTTATTCTTTCCAATCAATCCGTTGGGCTATTCCTATAAGTGTCACAAACAGCCCTAGAGTTCGTACTAGAATAACACCTTAAGACACAAATCAACCAAAACCCTAATGTCACCTCAAGTATCCGTGGGTATGATTATACGATATGCGTCACACAATCTCAGATTCATCTATTCAACCAACACATAGGACCTCAAAGAGTGCCCCAAAGTTTCTACCGGAGAATCACGACGAAAACGTGTGCCAACCCCTATGCATAGGTTCATGGGCGGAACCCGCAAGTTGATCACCAAAACATACATCAAGTGAATCACGTGGTATCCCATTGTCACCACAGATACGCACGGCAAGACATACATCAAGTGTTCTCAAATCTTTAAAGACTCAATCCGATAAGATTACTTCAAAGGGGAAACTCAATTCATTACAAGAGAGTAGAGGGGGAGGAGAAACATAGGATCCAACTATAATAGCAAAGCTTGCGATGCATCAAGATCGTGCAAATCAAGAACACAAGAGAGAGAGAGATCAAACACATAGCTACTGGTACATACCCTCAGCCCCGAGGGAGAACTACTCCCTCCTCGTCATGGAGAGCACCGGGATGATGAAGATGACCACCGGTGAGGGTTCCCCCCTCCGGTGGGGTGCCGGAACAGGGTCCCGATTGACTTTCGGTGGCTACGGAGGCTTCTGGCGGCGGAACTCCCGATCTATTGTGCGTTCTGAAAGTTTTATGATACGTAGGTATATATGGGTACAAGGGGTACGTCGGTGGACCGAAGGGGGGCCACGAGGCAGGGGGTGGGCGCGCCCCTACCCTCGTGAGCACCTCCTTCATCTTCTGACGTAGGGTCCAAGTCTATCCGGTAGGTTTTCTTCCAAAAATAACTTCTCCAGTTGATTTCGTTCTGTTTTGACTCCGTTTGATATTCCTTTTCCTCGAAACACTGAAATAGGCATAAAACAGCAAATCTGGGCTGGGCCTCCGGTTAATAGGTTAGTCCCAAAAATAATATAAAAGTGGAAAATAAAGCCCAATATTGCCCAAAACAGTAGATAATATAGCATGGAGCAATCAAAAATTATAGATACGCTGGAGACGTATCATTGAATCGACCCGAATTGATGTTGTGCTATGAGATACATTCGTCACAAGTTAATGGTTAATAACACAAGAAGTTTATGTTTGCATAATTCCTTAGACCATGAGAGTATCGATTTTCTTCATGCTTGCTTCATGAACTTTGGGGTTTGTTAAACGTCATCCGTAAATGGGTGGCTATTACGGCGGCTTCCGGATTCATGGAAAAGTATGTTAAGTAACTTGATAGATCAAGATTGGGATTTTCTCCTCCGTCGATGGAGAGATATCTCTGGGCCCTCTCGGCGTTACGGTATCCATCATCGTCTGGCCATACACAGGGTGATTTGATCACGGGGATGCCGGAACACGGAACGAGAAAAGAGAACAATATCGATAACGAGGTAACTGGCATAGTGGACAAGGAGTTGATCCACAGGGATGCCACCATGTCTCACCTCGGGTATTTGTAACATATCGCGAAGCAACAGGAATAGCACACAACAACTGGAGGTTCACTCGAATAATCATTCGTGTGGGTATAGGGGTCAATATGGGTGTCCACGGATCCGATGTTCATCATTGATCGGAAGGGGTTCCGGGTCATGTCTATACTTCAACGAACCTATAGGGTCACACGCTTAAGGTTCATCTATCTGCTAAATACTAGACAGGGAGTCTGAGAGAAAGTTTTTGGAAAAAGTTTTTCGGAGACATCAGAAAAGTTCTGAAAAGAGAGGTCATTGGATGAGTTCTGGAGAAACCGAAAAAGTTTTTTCGGGGTATGCCATTAAGTTAAAATGGTTTCGGCACATGCCTGATAATTCTTGGAGGGTGCCAGAATCATTCTGGAAACTTTTTTTGGAATTTTCAGAAATAAAAACCGGAAATGTTTCGGAGCTGCCAGAACCGATTCAGATGCTTTTCGCAGATGAAAATCACTAAACTGGAAATGTTCCAGAACGCGTTGAAAATCATTATGGTGGGTACTGGAAATTTTCTAATCCCACATGAATATTTTCAGTTCGAACGGACGCCGAAAAATGTCGTCATGAATAGTGAAAGTGCTTTTTGGGATATTTTATGGAAAGCCATTATTTTGGGCTTTGTCCCAAGATCTTTTGGGATGACATGGATGGATAGGAAGGTGGTGGAGCCACCCCAAGGGGGCTGCCAATTTCGTTGGTGCCATTGGGGGGCCCCCATGAGGCTTCCTTCCACCATTTGGTGCTCCACTTGCCTCCCCATTTTGCCCTGATGTATGACGTAAAGCATGGGCACTTTGGGTATTTGTGGAGGCACACTACCCCTTGGTTTTCCTATAAATAGGAGGTGAGGGGCTGCCCAAACCATCATCCCTTCTCACATACAAGTGCCATGCATGATCTGGCTTCTCTCTCCCTCCCAGCGAAATAGTTTCGTAGAGCCGAAAGGCTGTCTGGGTTCCGGTGGGAACTAGTTCTGGACGGCGAAGCCCTGCCGGATAGATGACATCGTATGTGTGCAACCCCGTAGAGAGGTCGTAGTTTTGATCCTTTTGCCCGAGGGGATGTTTTGAGAGTGCCTCCCGAAGGGCTGTCCAAGTGACGGTCCGAGTTCTATGAATCCTCCCGAAGGGCTGTCTGAGTGACCATCCGAGTTTTGAGGGTCCTCCCGAAGGGCTGTCCGCGACACCGTCCGAGGGACTGTCCGACCGCCTCCCGGAGGGCTGTCCGTGGGGCGGATGAGGGTATACATCCTCGCGGTTGGGAGGTTGTAAATCCTAACTGCGGGGATCTGCACCGCCGTTCGTCATCGACTCTACTTCCGCTGCGCTACGAGTCGGTAATGAAAAAGATCAAACCATGTATGCAGTCTCCATAGTGGTCCTGGGCTGGTGCGTAGGTCGGATTTTTTTTGTTTTCTGCTGCGTTACCCTACAAATATCCACCAGACCAGCCGTGGCCATAGACCAACCTAGGCCAAAAGCCTAAGCTTGGGGGAGTACGTATTTCTCACCGACATTACATTCATGTTCACACATTCATTCCAGCTATCGGTGCTCATACTTTTTCATTGTACTATCCATGCTAGTTTAATTTCTTTTTAAGCCTTCTTCTTGTGTGTTTGAAAAACCTTAATAAAAACCAAAAAGTAATAATTAGTTGTAGCTTTTAGCTAGTTTACCTCCCATGCCTGTAGTAGTAGTAATTAAAAGGAAACCCAAAAAGATTTCTCGTTCTTCTTTTTCTTGTTGGGAACTTTCCCGTGTAAATAGTTTTGTTTCTTTTCTTTTCATTGGGGGTCGAGAGGAGAAGACCATGATGAAAATGTTGAGTGGCTCTCATATGCATTATTGTTGATCTAACCAAGAGCCCATATTACCTTGTTTTCTCCCTTGTATTGAATGCTTGCACTATTATTATTATTATCCAGCTTAGTCCAATGCACGTGCACTATTATTATTATCCACACCGTTCAGTTGTGCAAGTGAAAGGCAATAATGACGATATATGATGAACTGATAGAGATGAGAAAAGCTGGTATGAACTTGACCTATCTTGTTTTTGTAAATATGATTAGTTCATCGTTCCTGATTCAGCCTATTATGAATTAAACATGTTTGCAATGACAATTAGAGATTATAGTTGCTCATGCCATGCTTAATTAGCTAGGAGTTTATAATGGTTTACCTTGCGTGCCAACATGCTATTAAAATGGTTGTGATGTGGTATCATAGGGTGGTATCCTCCTTTGAATGATTCGAGTGGCTTGACATGGCACATGTTCACACATGTAGTTGAAACAAAATCAACATAGCCTCCACGATATTTATGTTCATGGTGAATTATATCCTACTCATGCTTGCACCCAGTGTTGATTAATTTTAATGCATGTTCATGACTGTTGTCACTCTCTAGTTGGTCGCTTCCTAGTCTGTTTCTAGCCTTCACATGTACTAAGCGGGAATACTGCTTGTCCATCCACTTCCATAAACCCCAAAAGTTATTCCATATGATTCCACCATACCTTCCTATATGCGGTATCTACTTGCCGTTCCAAGTAAATTTGTATGTGCCAAACTCTAAACCTTCAAATGAAATTCTACTTTGTATGCTCGAATAGCTCATGTATCAACAAGGGTTGTCTATATCTTCCATGCTAGGTGTGTTATTCTCACGAGGAGTTGACTCCGCTCCTCATTCACGAGAAAATGGCTGGTAACCGGGATGCCTAGTCCCATGCTTAAATTAAAATAATTGCAAACAAAACTCCCCCAGGATTGTTGTTAGTTGGAGGCACCCGTTGTTTCAGACAAGGCATGGATAGATGTTTGTTGGTGGTAGGGGAATTATAAACTTTATCATTCTGCTTGGGAACCGCCTATAATGTGTGTAGCATGGAAGATATCGAGATCTCTCGGTTGTTATGTTGACAATGAAAGTATACCACTCGAAATATTATTTATCTCTATTTCAAAATCGAGCTCTAGCACCTCTACAAATCTCTGCTTCCTTCTGCGAAGGGCCTATCTATTTACTTTTATGTCGAGTCATCATCCTCTTATTAAAAGGCACCATTTGGAGAGCACCGTTGTCATTTGCATGCATTACTATTAGTTTACATTGAGTATGACTGTGACTGGATCTCTTTTACCATGAATTACAATGTTTAGTCAGTCCTTGATCTTCAGAGGTGCTCTGCATTTATGTTTTGCGGTCTCAGAAAGGGCTAGCGAGATACCATCTTGTTATATCATATTATGATTGTTTTGAGAAAGTGTAATCATTTGAGATTTATTATAATTGCTTGCTAGTTGATTATGCCATTGATATGAGTAAACATGAGACCTAAATGTTATTGTGAATATGGTTAGTTCATAATCTTTGTTGAAAACTTGAATGATGGCTTTACATATTTACAACGAGAAGAGCAAACAGAGTTTGTAACAGTTTTTCTTTATCATTTTCAGTTTGTCAACTGAATTGCTTGAGGACAAGCAAAGGTTTAAGCTTGGGGGAGTTGATACATCTCCATCGTATCTACTTTTCCAAACATTTTTGACCATGTTTTGGACTCTAACTTGCATGATTTGAATGGAACTAACCCGAAATTACGTTGTTTTTAGCAGAATTGTCATGGTGTTATTTTTGTGCAGAAATAAAAGTGCTCGAAATGACCTGAAACTTCACGGATAATATTTTTGGAATTTATAAAAAATACTGGCAAAAGAATCAACACCAGGGGGGCCACACCCTGTCCACGAGGGTGGGGGCGTGCCCCCCTGTCTCGTGGCCCCCATGAGGCTCCACCGACCTCAACTCCGACTCTATATATTCACGTTCGGGGAGAAAACAATTAGAGAGAAGGATTCATCACGTTTTATGATACGGAGCCGCCGCCAACCCCTAATCTCTCTCGGGAGGGCTGATCTGGAGTCCGTTCAGGGCTTCGGAGAGGGGAATCCATTGCCATCGTCATCATCAACCTTCCTCCATCACCAATTCCATGATGCTCACCGCCGTGCGTGAGTAATTCCATCGTAGGCTTGCTGGAAGGCGATGGGTTGGATGAGATTTATCATGTAATCGAGGTAGTTATGTTAGGGTTTGATCCCTAGTATCCATTATGTTCTCAGATTGATGTTGCTATGACTTTGCTATGCTTAATGCTTGTCACTAGGGTCCAAGTACCATGATTTCAGATCTGAACCTATTATGTTTCCATGAATATATGTGAGTTCTTGATCCTATCTTGCAAATCAATAGTCACCTACTATGTGTTATGACCCGGTAACCCCGAAGTGACAATAATCGGGACCACTCACGGTGATGACTATAGTTTGAGGAGTTCATGTATTCACTAAGTGTTAATGCTTTGTTCCGGTACTCTATTAAAAGGAGGCCTTAATATCCCTTAGTTTCCAATAGGATAAAAGATGTCATGCAAGTTCTTTTCCATAAGCACGTATGACTATATTCGGAATACATGCCTACATTACATTGATGAACTGGAGCTAGTTCTGTGTCACCCTATGTTACAACTGTTGCATGAGGAATCGCATCCGACGTAATTATCCATCACTGATCCAATGCCTACGAGCTTTTCACATATTGCTCTTTGCTTAGTTATGTTTCTGTTGCCACTGTTACAATCACTACAAAACCAATACTGTTACTTTTGCCACCGTTACCGTTACTTCCATATTACTTTGCTACTAAATACTTTGCTGCAGATATTAAGTCTTTCAGGTGCGGTTGAATTGACAACTCAACTGCTAATACTTGAGAATATTCTTTGACTCCCCTTGCGTCGAATCAATAAATTTGGGTTGAATACTCCACCCTCGAAAACAGTTGTGATCCCCTATACTTGTGGGTTATCAACTGTCACAATAAGCGTAAACTGGTCAGCGATCCGATGATTGTGTTAAACTATGGGCCATTCATAACATTGTCCGAACTGTTAATGGCTAGACTTCGGTCGGTGCTGAACACTAACCGTGGGCTCGTAGATAGCTTCCCCAGTTTAAAGCTCCTATGACTAAGTGAAAGTTATAAAGCCCGCATACCCGATTGCCTTGTTTCCGCTAACACGACCGCCTCCGGGCACCGAGACGTCGGCTAAGGGTTGTCTTGTTACTGCGGAACACCCTGCTTAGTATCTACAAAGGGGTGGAAGCCGACAATGGGCCACTTTCAACTGATAAACAGTCGCAACGGAGTCAAAATAAACATATCATCGGCATTTGAATTTAATATACGAGGGTCGCCTTCCGTAATCATCGTTATAATGCCAAAAATATGCATCAATTTGACTTCAGATTTTGGCCAAGCTAGGTTGCCTGGCTCCTGTGCTTACCCCTACGTTTCCGATTGTTCAGTTAGGCGGTAAAGGGAGCACCTCTGTTATTGTTACTACCGGGTCATCCGAGTTAGTACCTCAGACTGGGTGAAGCCGAAAGCTAGCAATCTTAAAGGATATAATTGGTCGGCAATGACGGAAGTGAAAATTTTGGTCCATTCGGACCATAGAGTTCGGGAACTTTCCCCAAACTAAATCCCTAGTATTTTCCTCCCGCATTGATCGGAGATGAGGTTTCATGATCATGGTCAGCATGAGAACCCAAAGAAAGAAACCGATAGCGGAACTATTTTCTTTGGAAGATATTTCTTCATATAGCATATCTCTCCGCATACCTTTGTTTATAAAACCGTATGGCCGGATTGCCTCGTTTGCCACAAATCTTTGCCCTCATAAAGGCTTTACAAAGTGGGACAAACACTCCCTGGCTACCGACTGAGGAGGTTGAAGCCGATGGTCGGTCAACAAAGTTTTGTAGAATGCGGATCCGAGCATTAATGATGTAAAGTACTTGGGTACATAGAATCATTACACATAAATTGTGAGCAAAAATCAATTTTTCCGCAACCAATCTTTTAAAGAGTCAATGGCACAGTCTCTTTGAGACAACCGAACAACTGACATAACGCTCTCATAGTTCCCTATTGGCATTGATTTCGTTATCTCTAACTCCTTTATGAGATCTTCAATCTCTTTCATAGAAGTTTGTGTTAAACACAAATTTTTTTTCCTGTCAAATGGATATCGATCCTTAATTCGGCTACCCTGCCCACATTAAGGCTCGAGGACTACTGGGCTTCGCGCTTATTATTTACAAATTTTAAAGGGGCACATCGATCCCCTAATCTGGTGTTGCCACCCGACCAGTGTCCCGGGGGCTACTGCATTGCCTATTCAATGCAGAAAATTCAAAGTGCTTAGTGTTCGGCTTGACCGAACTATGGGCAAACGTGTCTTTGGACAACAATAGGTACCATCTGGACCTATCCGGCATCAAGCTAATATATTACGGAAACTTCTCAAGACCCTCTCTCAAGGGCCCGTTCATTGATCACTATTTCCTCTAATATATTACACCGCGTTTCTATTCCTAAGTATGTTGCCGAGCTGGGAATTGATCCTCAGGATGATTTTACGAATCGACCTGAGTCTCAGGGGCTACTAGGGTCAGCGGTTTGATTTTATCCTTCAGGTGCATACCGGATATTAGGCCAACGCGCACCTTGAGGGCTACTGACTATATATCTCGGTAGAGAATACATTGCACAAATTGGAATAAAATCCGCAAACAATCAGTCCACGGCCGAGGTAGTGCACCACCTCGGATGTAGTCCGGCATAAAGCTCGGATACAAATGGTTGGCTCCATAAAGGGCATTTTCGACATTAAAGCTCGGTTAAACTCCTTCGAATTTTTTCGACCAAGGTGATCTATGACACCTTGGATATCGTCCGGCGTTGGAGCTCAGATACATTCCGCATTGAAGCTCGGATATAGTCCGGCGTTGGAGCTCGGCTACAAAAAGACACCTCAGATATAGTCCAGCGATGGAGCTCGGATATTTTCAGGCGTTGGAGCTCGGACGCGAGAGGATACCACCGCAAGGACAACACTTAAACCTGAGATGGGCGTAAAAATAACAAGGCATTGATAAAGGCCGATAACTTAAAGGGGCTCCTCGGATACCCGACGTGTAAACTCTTCGGATTTACTTCGGCGAGCCTCAAGATCAAAGATAAGGAGATTTGTTGAACCAATTTTCAAGACCGACGACTGAAGATGAAGAACAGTTCAGAAGAATCGAGGAGCATCCCCAACTTGAAGACCAGTTCAAGGGGCTACTGACGGTGTCTTGGACTAGGGGGTACTAACCACGTCGGCTCCCGACCAGCTGGATCGGGCCGAGGACCCCCATGGCGGTTCACTCATGAGCCACTTCGGGCAGCCCATGCCGCACATGAGGAAAATTCCACAAGGCTTGGTGATTAAGACAAGGACTCCTCTCCACCAACGTATTCGAATAGGACTCTTGTTATCCTAGGCCTCTGGTACATTATAGAAGCCAGGGCCAGCCTAGTCGATAGATTATGACATTATTCATCATACCCTCAGGTTTTAGACCACAACATATGATCTCGAGATAGATCAACTATGTACCTGATACACCATCAATATAAACAAGAGCAGGATGTAGGGTTTTACCTCCATCAAGAGGGCCTGAACTTGGGTAAAACATCGTCTCCTTCGTTCCTGTTACCATTGACCCGAGAATCCACAGCTCGGGACCCCCTACCCCAAAATCTGCCGGTTTTGACGCCGACACTTATCACACCCGGTCATCACGTGGTGTCTCGGCACGACGAACTGTCGCAACGGTGCATACTCAGGGAGAACACTTATACCTTGAAATTTAATGAGGGGTCATCTTATAATGCTACCGTCGTACTAAGAAAAATAAGATGCATAAAAAATAAACATCACATGCAATCAAAATATGTGACATGATATGGCCATCATCATCCTGTGCCTTTGATCTCCATCTCCAAAGCACCGTCATGATCTTCATCGTCACCGGCTTGACACCTTGATCTTCATCGTAGCGTCGTTGTCGTCTCACCAACTATTGCTTCTACGACTACCGCTAACGCATAGTGATAAAGTAAAGCAATTACATGGCGCTTGCATTTCATACAATAAAGCGACAACTATAAGACTCCTGCCAGTTGCCGATAACTTTTACAAAACATGATCATCTCATACAATAACGTATAGAGAGAATTCCTTATTTAACATTGTCTTAAATTTTCTTTTCCTATTTGACACTGAAAATATTTTTCTTCTTTATTTAACACCTCATCTAAATTTTATGCCCTATATAACACTTCCATCTATTTTAGGCCTTAACGACGTTAAATGTCACCTGAAAAGACCTTTTTACCTCTCGTGTGGCATGTGACCAAAATTTAATAGATGCTAATATTCAAAAACAAAAAAGACAAGTCCACATCTCGCCCGACCATGCAGCCATGCCGGGGGCTATGTACAACTGACTAGCATGCAGCTGCAACACATACGCACACGCGACACTTTCTCTGTACACGTCATCCACCATCCATCACAAAACCACTGTAACTCATGCCAAACACAATCGCCATCAATCGATCTGCATCGTGACGTGTACGTGTGTGTGGCTGGCTAGTCCAAGCGAGCTTCACATGTTATATAGTTCGGCTAGTAGAATCGATCAAGCTTCCTACATGAGCATCGTTTCTACGTCCAGCCCGGCGTACTAAGTTACCAAGCAAGTTTTTGTCTTTCTTCACATGTTGCTGTCACCAATAGCACCAGCCAGGAACCTCATCGAAGTACTTCGTAAGATAGCATGGGCGTACTGGAACCTTAGCCAACATACATGAGGGTAAAAGTGTCTTTTTACATGCAAGTTAGCAGCGCTAGACGGAAAAATGGACGAAAATGTTATAAAGGGCATACAATTTAAAATCGATGTTATTTAGGGAAGAAAAAAGTTTTCAGTGTCAAATAAGGAAACAAAATTTAACACAGTGTTAAATAAGGAATTCTTTCTAACGTATATCACATCATGTCTTGACCATATCACATCACAATATGCCCAGCAAAAACAAGTTAGACGTTCTCTACTTTATTGTTGCAAGTTTTATGTGGCTGCTACAGGCTTCTAGTAAGAACCGTTCTTACCAACGCATCAAAACCACAATGATTTTTTCATCAAGTGTGCTATTTTAACCTTCAACAAGGACCGGTCGTAGTCAAATTCGATTCAACTAAAATTAGAGAAACAGACACCCGCCAGCCACCTTTATGCAGAATAAGTTGCATGTCTGTCGGTGGAACCGGTCTCATGAACACGGTCATGTAAGGTTGGTCCGGACCGCTACATCCAACAATACCGCCGAATCAAAATAAGACATTGGTGGTAAGCAGTATGACTATGATCGCCCACTACTCTTTGTGTTCTACTCGTGCATATCATCTATGCATAGACCTGGCTCGGATGCCACTGTTGGGGAACGTAGCATGTAATTTCAAAAAAACTTCCTACGATCACGCAATATCTATCTAGGAGATGCATAACAACGAGAGGGGGAGAGTGTGTCCATGTACCCTCATAGACCGAAAGCGGAAACATTAGCTTAATGTGGTTGATGTAGTCGAACGTTCTCGCGATCCAACCGATCAAGCACCGAGCATACGACACCTCCGAGTTCTGCACACGTTCAGCTCAATGACGTCCCCCGAACTCATGATCCGGCAAAGTGTCGAGGGAGAGTTTCTTCAGCACAATGGTGATGGTGATGTGATCCGCGCAGGGCTTCGCCTAAGCACTACGACAATATGACCAGAGGAGTAAACTGTGGAGGGGGGGGGCACCGCACATGGCTAAGAGAATAATTGATGCGCTTTGGGATGCCCCCTGCCCCCGTATATAAAGGAGGAGGGGAGGAGGCCAGCCCTAGGGGCGCTCCCAAGTGGGGGGAAACCAACTAGTACTCCTAGTCCTAGTCGGCCCCCTCTTTCCTTTCTTTCGAAGGGGGAAAGGGGAAGGAGAGGGAGAGGGAGAAGGAAAGGGGGGCCACGCCCCCTTCCCCTTTTCCAATTTGGACATCCCATGGGGGGGCACCCCTTGTGGGCTCCCCTCTCTCTCCCCTATGGCCCATCTTGGCCCATGACTTTCCTGGGGTTCCGGTAACCTCCTGGTACTTCGAAAAATACATGAAACACTCCGGAACCATTCCGGTGTCCGGATACTATCGTCCAATATAAAAATATTTACCTCTCGACCATTTCGAGACTCCTCGTCATGTCCACGATCTCATCCGGGACTGCGAACAATCTTCGGTCACCAAAACACACAACTCATAATACAAATCGTCATCGAACGTTAAGCGTGCGGACCCTACGGGTTCAAGAACTATGTAGACATGACCGAGACACATCTCCGGTGAATAACCAAGAACGAAACCTGGATGCTCATATTGGTTCCATATATTCTATGAAGATCTTTATCGGTCAAACCGCAGTGACAACTATATGTTATTCCCTTTGTCATCGGTATGTTACTTGCCCGAGATTCGATCGTCGGTATCTTCGTACCTAGTTCAATCCCATTATCGGCAAGTCCCTTTACTCGTTTCGTAATGCATCATCCCGCAACTAACTCATTAGTCACATTGCTCGCAAGGCTTATCGTGATGTGCATTACCGAGAGGGCCCAGAGATACCTCTCTGATACTCGGAGCGACAACCCAACAAACACCTTCGGAGACACCTCTAGAGCATCTTTATAATCACGCAATTACGTTGTGACGTTTGATAGCACACAAAGTGTTCCTCTGGTATTCAGGAGTTGCATAATCTCATAGTCAAAGGAATATGTATAAGTCATGAAGAAAGCAATAGCAATAAAACTTAATGATCATTATGCCAAGCTAACGGATGGGTCTTGCCCATCACATCATTCTCCTAATGATGTGATCCCGTTCATCAAATGACAACACATGTCTATGCTCAGGAAACTTAACCATCTTTGATTAATGATCTAGTCAAGTAGAGGCATATAAGGTACACTTTGTTTTGTCCATGTATTCACACATGTATCAAGTTTCCAGTTAATACAATTCTAGCATGAATAATAATCATTTATCATGATATAAGGAAATATAAATAACAACTTTATTATTGCCTCTAGGGCATATTTCCTTCACAAGAACTCTAACTTGGAAGTACTATGATGCTCAACTACTGTCTAAGTTTTGGCTCTTGGTTTTCTCTTGGTGGATTTTAAACTCAAATCTCTCGGAGAGGGGATGCTTAATCAATCTTCTAAGAAATCTTAAGTGGACGAGCAAACGAACAATGTTGGAGCGGGGTGGCTATTTATAGCTGCAGAAATGACCAAAATGGACATGCAGGACAACCAATGGTCGAACGACACGAGTCCAACGGTCGAAAATTTGAGCACAATGGTAACATTCCTTGTGGAGTAGGAAATGCTAATTCCTTAGTCCGAAAGATATCTCCTACAACACCGAAGAACTACGTCTTATGCTAATAGGTAATCATTCAGAGCATAAAGAGATTTCTCTAAGTCTTGCATAGGTTTGGGTTAAGCATCGCAGCGGATCTAAGCTTCAAGAACCTATACCACTCTTAATAGTACGGAGGTCCTATGACTCAAGAAAGAGAAGAAGAACCACGAAAAGACTGCTACATCTTCGCATTGCCTTCGACCTTCTCAGGTGTAGTCAATTTTTTCCGGAGGAACACCAGACCAATTGCTTCACGTCAGCAATAATAAATTTCAAGGGCTCAACTTCTTCACACCAATGTTCTTGTCTACTTGGCTTCAATAGATATGACACAATCATTTCTGGATCACAAATATCCTTCGGTGAAGTTCATCGAACTTGACACCAAAGGTAGCATTCTCTTCGAATCTGCATGGACTATTTATCTCTATGTGCACTAGCAAACAAATCAGTCCAAGCTTGTTTCTTTCAACAATCTCCAAAACACAAGAAGGCAAATATTGCACCAACAACTTACATATAGTTCATGAACATCTCCTGAGGTACTTCGGTAAAGGAAAACGGCAACCGAGTCTCGGAGATCACTAAAGTCCCTCTCTCTATCTCTCTCTCCGTCCCCCCCTCTCTCTCATGGATGCAACCACACCTCATAGGTCAGGCCTTACCGCAAAACCATGTAAGTCAAGCAACACCAATGCCAGACCTTGGTCTGCGTCGCTTCCACCCCACTGTGTCACTAGGTCTCCTCCGCCCACCTGCTCTCGCCGCAACCCTTGACTTGGATGCCTCCCATGATGCAAAGCTAACAATGACCCTAGCACATTACACATATTTACATGGTCTCAACACTATAAGGGCATTTCAGAATTTTCTTCGACTCAAATCCACCCCATAACCATGTTGTCAAACAACCAATCTTCATCACAACCTCTTCCTCGACACACCAATTTTCCTATCACAGTCGACCTAGAACAACTTACGCCGACAATTGCATCCCCAAAAAACAATGGAGCCACTAGGTGTATCGTAACCTTCCCAACGATCGGGAGTAGGGCGTTCCGACGTAACAAGTGTAGAGCGCTCCCGTTGGTGGAACTTTTACAAAGAACTTCGGTTTATAGTCTAGGAGGTTGATTTCTACATGCTTCTTTTGTTTATCCTTTGGTTTTCTCTAGTTTTTTCTATTTCTGTATGCATCAAGATGACATTTTCCACATGCACTTTCGACTGATTTGGGTTACAATGTATTTCGTGCTTGCAACACACTCTATTCGAAGTACAAACGTACAAATCAATAAATATGAGAACTACATACTAACATGCAGTAGACATAATATTATGACAAGTACAACCGTCAATTTCGGATTTTGATCCTCAAGCATATCATCACTAGACTTTTTAAGAATAATCTTATAGAACCTTCGGAAAACTCCATCCAAAGCTTCACAATAGTAGAATAAAGGACTATCTTCTAAGTAATTTCCCTCCCAACACAATATTCAAGACCATTTTGAACGAAGTTGTCGTGCCAACATAGAAGTTCCTAAGCAACACAATAGTAGAATAAATAAATTGTCATTGATCATGATGTCCTATTGATGATCGAGGCTTCTCCCAAAGTTTCTTCATCTCTTTTTCTTAGAATGTCACATGAAATCCCTTTTTTTATTCAAACTAAGAACGAAAGCAACAAAGATAAGGAAAAATGAGCAAGAAAATAACAAGTAAAGAAAAGCAACATCTGAAAAAGGCCGATCCAAAATTTGTAGTTAGGTATCTATAAACATTTGATCTATATGGCGAAATTAGATATCCACTTCCCAAACCAAGTGACCTACACTCGCTTTCTACACACATGCATCATACTGATTGTCAGTTTTCCCACACTTAAAATTAAAAGTTTCGATATGCTTCCCGATATAATTACAAGTTTATATATTGTCCAATAATGTTGAGTACTTCCCAATTTGTAATGTGCCATGTGTTCCTTAACTTTGGACTAAATTACACGGATGCAATTCATGTCATTTTTGTTTGAAAAAAACACTCAATGTATGTATATGTCATATTATTGTGATAAACGACTCAAAAGTATGGACATGTCATATTTACTGTGAGTAACAAACCCAAAATTACCAATATGGTGTCTCACATTTCAGGAAATTTAAATTACAATGCATTTTCACAAGAAAAATATGATCCTGTTGAAGAATGAATCTTTGGCGTAAGATATTTTTCCCATTTAGGTGATGTGTTGGTATAGAGGTCAAAACATAGAGATGAGCTGCGCATAAATCATAATAACAATATACTATTACATGAACGAGCTATAGAGGACCAAGAAAAGTCATAAAAATGAAGCAATGTGAACATGAATCGACAAGAGATATCATTACATGGAAGATTATTGATTTCAGTTCATAAATAAACTACGAATTCCATGATATTGACTTCAAGACAAATATAAGATGAAGAAATTGAGAAACAGTATAATGGGGCGAGCTACGGCTCTCCACAGTGATTTAACGCTCAAACCGTTCGATCGGTCTTTCAACGCTCCGGATCGTCCTGTCATCCCACCTCACCCTGACGGCCGTTTCTACTACTCCAACTCGTGCGTCCCGGCCGGACAACGTTAAGGGGCTGCTGCTCCGGACAGCGACTCGGGCGCTCTCTCATTCACCGATGTATCCATCTCGGAAAAAAGAGCGCGCGTGGGCTGGAGGTGCAGCTCGCCTCCGATTTGGGTGAACCCTAGCTCAACTTCTCGTACAGGTGACGGTGGTGGTGGCAGGAGCTTTCCCTCACCGCCGCATGCCCTACCAAAATCCTACTGTATATATATCCGATTACCACGTCCGCTCCATCATCTGTCCGCCCATCGTCCATCATCCGCCCACGTACCAGGTACCATCGACCGACCCAGCTGCAGGCAGCAGCTGGCTTGCCGGTAGCCTCCTTGGCTATTAGGTTGCTCGCTGCAGGAGATGCAGCGTTGAAG
Organism: Triticum urartu; assembly: GCF_056163025.1. Lineage (NCBI taxonomy): Eukaryota > Viridiplantae > Streptophyta > Magnoliopsida > Poales > Poaceae > Triticum > Triticum urartu. Next base: position 541,902,877 of record NC_141877.1, read on the forward strand.
GAGAGACAGTGTGCCGCCATCGCCGCAGCCGTATAGCTTTCCGCCCGGATCCCAATCTTCTCAGCGTGCTGACTACGGGAGACAAACACATGTGGTGGAATTGGAAACCCCTTTTCCTTCTGCTTCCTCTCAGTTATTCAAGCGTACGTGCATGTTTTTTCTGAAGTGGTGGTTGCTACACCATGATCCATGAGGACGGTGCAGGTTACAGTATCTCTTTTGTTTTGTGAAGGTAACTTGTTTACTAATTTTCACCGATCAGATAGGTAACTTGTTCGGCCTTGCCTCACTTTCTATGACACAGGGGGTGGGGGTGGGGTTAAGATTGAACCCTTTATCTTAATCCTAAATTCCTGATATAGTGTCGCTAGTTTGATTCTTTGCAGCGAGTCATGCACCCCCCCCCCCCCCCCCTCTCTCTCATTTATTAGTAAAGCACCTGCTAATGGCACTAAAGTACTGATATTATGTTATTGACAAAAATGTGTGCATAGTTTGTTCTACATCATCTTCCTGTGGTGACTTCCTATGGTACCTGCTCCCTGTGTAGATCACTATTCTCCTGCAGGTATGCAAGCAATAGAATGTAAGTAGGATGACCTTAAATTCTTTTATCTCAAGGATGGATTGGGCATGTGAGAGTATAACGTTTCGTGTAGCCTCTTAGTTAAACAAAGTGTATTCTAGCAAAAGCAAACAGTCTTTTTCTATGGTTCTGAACTTGAAGCACTATAATTTGAATTGTTCAAATTACTCAGATATTTCTATTATTATTATTTTAGAATGGACGAGCGCGGCAACGCGCGCCTTTATGGTCTAGTTGATCATATAACAACTCCCCCCCCCCCCCCCCTTCCTCCCCACTCCCTAGGTGTTGTAAATGGAACATATGAAGAGAGTACACCATAGTTTTGAATATGTTGTCGGGTGGTAAAAGATTTTTGTAAATTAATAGAGAAATTACACAACTGATGAAAATTAGTGCCTCAGTGATTATAGGGCTCAAGGTCTAACTCATTAGGAATTAGATTTGGATACTGAGATTGATTGTGTAAAATGCAGCTCTTTTCTTTTCGGTAGCAAAGAGTTGCTTTCCAATAGCTTCTAATATCTATATTAGTATACAGTAATTTTTTTATAACATCATGAGATTATTAGAAATATAGAACATATTTCAAATATTTTCCGTGCATTTACCGTCACGCAATGTTACTTAGTTAAGTACTTAACTACTCCGCATGTGGAAATACGTAGAGCACCTTGACATATAGTTGAGAGCAACCGCCCTCCCACGAGGAGGCTGAAGATTGACCGCCTATATCCTTAGAGCATCTCTAACAACAGACCAACCATTTGCTGACAAAAAACATGTTTTATGGGTGGAGAGAGAAGCTCTTTGGTCACTAGAAAATTTTGCGCTTCTCCAATATATAGACCAAAAACTGTGAGCAAAAATTTGAAAATCACATGAAACATGATGATTCGGCGGCGGGGAGGCGGCTAGAGTATCCGCCGCCGGGGATGAGCTCAGTTGGGATGGCAACAATGAAAGCGAAAGCC